>NW_027271125.1:0-420000 GCF_040938485.1 Diadema antillarum | reverse complement strand
ATTACTGCGGAAACGAGCTGGACTGTGTTTGAACAGAAGTATTCCCGAATTAAAGACTACCTGTTGAACGTTATACCAAGAAGTGACTGGAAGAGTAATCTTTCCTACCAAAGAATCCTGAGCGAGTGCAGGTGAGTCGAGTGGACCTTGGTGGTGACTGGTGGTAAAGAGATTGGTAGATAAAATATAGTAGATAAAGTGCGAAGCTGGTATGTTGGACTGTTGATGAAGGACTGGTAGATAACTGGTAGAAATAAATTGGTAGCAAGAATTAACTGGTATCTTGGGCCGTATATTGCGGCCAAACGAACTTACGCCTAGCTCGGCCATCCTGATAGAAGTTCGTCGTAGGGCCCCATTTCGATACCAGTCAATCTATCATCACACATCTATCACCAAACACAAGTCATTCGCTACATATATGGTGTCAGGACCAGAGGGATCTACCCCTTTCTACGAGTGCAGTGTCAGGACTGAGGGATATGCCCTGCGACCGGATTCGCCACACGTGGTGTCAGGAGTGGGATAAGAGAACCAGCGCTACCAGTGGGGATGTAAGAGAACCAGCGCTACCAGTAGGATTAGGAATCAGCCATGACAAAGCAGCTGTCACCGGCGCAGCTATGGAGGAAGCTGCAATCGGAGATGGTAGAAGTGGAGCGGATGATGGACGAACTTCGAGCTGAGATGGGGATGAGGCGGCCACCACCACCAGTATCAGGAAGGACTGGTAGAGTGAAGCCAGCAGACGGGACCAGCGGCAGGGGTGGTATTTTACCACCACAATATGACGTTCCGGGTGCTAAAACCAGCACCAACAGCAGTGGGAGGACGACTGGTGCTACAGCAGGGAGCTGGGCCGACAGTAGCAGGGCAGATGTAACGTTGGAAGACGATTACTACCCACCTCCAGCTGACAAAAGGGCGGAGATGAGGCAATGGCAGACTGCATCAAATTCAACCAGAGAGACAACGGCAACCAACCCGGTACCAGAGAGAGAAGTCCCGATAAGAATCAGCACCCCATGGCGCCGCTCTGAATTATGGGACGAAGGGCAATTCAAGCATCACGAGAGGGGACGTGATGTAGTAATAAAGATGACACCAGACCGGTACGACGGCAAGGGGCCTATTTTAGATTACCTAACCCACTTCGAGGCATGTGCTGGGGTAAACAGGTGGTCAGAAGAGGAGGCTCTGCAATACCTGGCGGCCAGCATGAGAGGTCCTGCAGTTAAGGTACTGGTGCAGCAAACAGGGAGGAAATTAACCTACCAAGAGCTGGTGGGGCGACTTAAACACCGATTTGGTCCTGCAGGGAAGGCAGAGATGTTTCTGGCGGAGTTACGAACGAGGCGACGAAGACCCAAAGAGTCACTTCAAGAGCTGGGCCAGAGCATTCGGGAGCTGACGGCTCTAGCCTACCAAGAGTTTGATGAGGCGGGGCAGGACCGCTTAGCTAGGGGACACTTCATGGACGCTGTCGTGAGGCCGGAAATAAGAGAGGGGATGTTCCGTGCGCAGCCTCGCACGCTAGATGAGGCGATAGAGGCTGCACTAAGCACGGAGGCATTCTTAAAGATGGAGGCGGAAAGGTGTGACGGAAGGGGACCACGCTACAGCAGGGTGTTAACAAACACCGGTGGGAAACAGAAGGAGGGGACCACCAAGGAGGCTGAGGGTGTAGTCAGCAAAATGACAAAGGCCGTAGAAAGTCTAATTGCACGGTCTGAGTCTGCCAACCAGAAAGCAGCCAACACGGGAAAGATACCTGCTCTTTCAACAGGAATCTACCAGAATGAGAGGTGCTTCAATTGTGGTCAAATGGGGCACTGGAGGAAGGATTGCCCTTTTCCACACAGACGGCCAGTCTCCAATACACCCGTCATAGATGCACGAAGATGCTACAACTGTAATCAGGTGGGCCATGGGTGGAGATATTGTCCATATGGGCAGATGGAGAGACCACCACCAGTAAGCAGCAACCAAGGGGGAGAACCAGTATCTGCGCAGGGTAATACTGGTCCAGCTCTCCAACCACAACCTGCTGGAAGGGAGCAGGCACGACCATTGGGTACCGCAGATGGTAGACGACTGGGCCTCTTCATCAATTCCAAAATCAACGGGCAGCCAATTACTTTCTTGATCGACACAGGCTCCTCCCAGTCAATCGTGTCTACCACCATTTATGACATGATTGCAGAGGCACGGAAGCCATCGCTGCAGAGTGTGGACAGCATAGTACACCAGGCGGACGGTACTCCACTGGGGACCAGGGGTAAAACCATGGCCGAGATCCAGCTTGGAGAGCTACTGTTCGTGCTAGAAGTAGTGGTAGCTAATGTCAACAGTGAAGGAATTTTGGGGTTGGACTTCCTGATGCAGACGAATTCAGTGTTGGACTGTCAGAAGATGGAGCTCCGGACGCCATGGGCCATCATTCCATGCCGAGACTACCGGGGCCAACCATTCTGTCATAGAATAATTGCCAGTGAAACTACGGCTGTTCCAGCGGGTCATGAGGCCATAATAAAGGGAGAGGTAGCAGACAGACGGCGACAGGCGACTGGGGTTGGTCTGCTAGAAGCACCGACAACTTCCACCGAGCTACTACATAAAGGACTACTAGTAGCACGAGCAGTAATCGAAGCAGACGCTGAGATACTACCAGTACGAGTCTTCAATCCAACGAAGGTTGAGAGGGTAGTAAAGAAAGGGACGACAGTTGCCTGCTTGACTGGAGTACGTGATACTGAAGATGTGGAGGCGATTCAAGACGGTGGGGTACAAGCTAGTGATGGGGTGCCATCACATTTGACGGAGCTGCTACATCGTAGTATCCAAGAGGTTCCACAGCAATACCACTCATTGGTGGCCGAATTGCTGTGCGAATTTGCTGATGTCTTCTCCCAAGGACCAACGGATCTGGACAGAACTGATTTGGTGCAACACACGATTTCTACCGGTGACGCTAGGCCAGTGAGACAAACACAAAGGCGGCACCCAATGGAGCAACGACAGGAAATTGACAAGCAGATAAACGAGTTCCTCTCCCAGGGTTTGATCGAACGGGTCAGTAGCCCTTGGGCATCCAATGTGGTTCTCGTACGGAAGAAGGATGGTAGTAAGCGCTTTTGTGTGGACTACCGGCAGCTGAACGCTGTCACACTGAAGGACGCATACCCTCTACCAAGAATCGATGAGACATTAGACGCACTGAGTGGGGCTCAGTGGTTCTCTACACTCGACTTAGCAAGCGGGTATTGGCAGGTGGAGCTGGACGAACAAGCAAAGAAGAAGTCAGCATTCATTGCCAATGGTGGTCTGTATGCATGGCGGGTCATGCCCTTTGGCCTATGCAATGCACCGGCCACGTTCGAGAGGCTAATGGATCGAGTGATGGCGGGCCTGACGTGGGAGACACTACTGGTGTATTTGGACGATGTCATCGTTTTTGGTAAAACGGTGGAGGAGGAGCTTGGTCGACTGAAAACTGTGTTCCAGCGATTGCGTGGGGCTGGTCTGAAACTGAAACCTGCTAAGTGCCAACTGTTCCACACTAGTGTGGAATACCTGGGGCACATCGTCTCATCTGCTGGGGTAACCACGGAGCCAGAGAAGGTCGCGGCCATCCAAAATTGGCCGAAACCAAACAGCGTCAAAGAGGTGCGGAGCTTCATAGGACTGGTCTCCTACTACCGGAAGTTTGTGGAAGGATTTGCTTCCATCGCTAAACCACTCCACCAACTCACCAGAAAGAACCAGAGGTTTCTCTGGACAGAGGAATGCCAGGAGGCTTTCGACAAATTGAAGCAACGACTGGTGTCACCTCCAATTCTGGCGTATCCCTGCCCAGAAGGGGACTACATTTTGGACACAGATGCCAGCCAGCATGGAATCGGAGCCGTGCTGTCGCAAGTACAGGGAGGAACTGAGAGAGTTATTGCGTACGGAAGCCGCACGCTACGTAAGGAAGAAGTCAACTACTGTGTCACCAGGAAGGAATTACTGGCAGTGGTAGCCTTCCTCAGCCAGTTCCGACAGTATCTCTATGGAAGGCACGTGATCATCCGCACTGACCATGGATCATTGCAGTGGTTGGTTCGATTCAAGGACCCCAGAGGGCAGCTGGCACGATGGTTGGAGCTGGTATCGGAGTACGATTTCGAGATACAGCACCGGCAGGGGAGGAGCCATGGAAATGCTGATGGTCTATCTCGGAGACCATGTAGGCAGTGTGGCCGGGACCAAGAAACCCCACCCGGGCAAGTCAGAGCACTGACAGAGGAGGCGTTGGGAGCCCCGAGTATTGGGAGTCTTCAGGAGAAGGATGGGGACATACTGGTGGTGAGAGCTGCGAAGATTCAAGGGGTGAAGCCAGCCAATGAAGTGGTGTCATCTTGGCCGGAAAAAGCAACTCGATTGTTGGAGCACTGGGACGCATTGGAGGTGGTAAACGGCGTGCTGGTCCGCAGATGGGAGTCAGCGGATGGTACCAACACCCGGAGACAGACCATCCTACCAAGGGCGCTCATAAAGAATGCGATACATGAGGTCCATTCTGCTCTTACTGGGGGACATTTTGGTATCAAGAAGACACTGGGACGATTGAAGTTGCGGTACTACTGGGTCGGCATGGCAGCTGATGTTTGTTCGACCCTCAGACAGTGTGACGTGTGTGCCAGAAGGAAGTGTCCTGGTAAAGCTGCTCGAGCACCACTACAACAAAGGATTAGTGGGTTCCCGTTGGAGAGGGTGGCATTGGACATCATGGGCCCTTTCCCCCGGACCAAGCATGGGAACAAGTACATCCTGGTGATTGGCGACTACTTCACAAAATGGATGGAGGCCTACCCAATACCAGATGAAAGGGCGGAGACCGTGGCAGAGAAACTGGTGGTGGAGTACATCTGTCGATTTGGGGTACCAAGATTCGTACATTCGGATCAAGGCCGAAATTTCATCTCTGAAGTCTTCAGTGAAGTCTGCAAGCTGATGGGGGTGAAAAAGACCAGGACCACAGCCTACAACCCAAAGTCAGACGGGTTCGTAGAAAGGTACAACCGCACCCTAATAGACACAGTTGCTGCACTACTGGACGTGGAGAGGCAGGAAAAGGATTGGGATCAACTTCTCCCCTTCGCCACCTGTGCCTACCGCAGCTGTGCTCAGGACTCGACTGGGGAAACTCCCAACATGCTAATGTTGGGGCGAGAGGTGGTATTACCCGGTGACCTCGTCACACCAGATGATGTTGACAGCCAGCAGGACCTCCAGACCGATTATGCAGAGGAGCTACGGGTTCGAATGCAGAGGGCCCACAACCGAGCCAGGGTGAAACAGATGTCGGCCTGTAGAAAGCAGAAACGATTCTACGACCAGAAGGCCCATGGATCTGCCTTCAACCAGGGCCAGTATGCATGGCTACGGCGGAAGATGAGGGTGAAAGGACAGAGTCCAAAACTTCAGACCAAATGGCTGGGACCGTACCTGATAGTCACCAAAATATCGGATGTGACTGTTCGACTCCAGTTGACACCTCGCTCCAAGCCATTGGTTGTCCACGTAGATCGGTTGAAGCTGTACACAGGGGTACCGAGACCAGTTTGGGAGTTCGAACCAAACACGATGGTGGTACAAGCTAGAGACCAGCAGCAAGGCACTGCTGCCGACTTGGAGCTGGAAGAGTCAGGGCTGGAAGAAGCTGGTGCTACTCACCCCTCTAGCTATGAAGAGAGAGAAGTGGATTCTCAACCGCCAGTTAGGAACCGCAAGTCTCCGACTGTGCCAACGGCATGCGACGATGATGACTGGAATGGGGGAAGGCGTTATCCGAGGAGGGATAGGCGTCGGCCGCAGTATTATAATTAGGCACTAAGTAACAAATTTAAATAATCGAGTGGTACTCGAATATATTCGACGAGCTAAATAACAAGGATTAAAGACTGTGGTATTATTAATGTGCAGGTGCAGTGCAGGCAACGACATGGCATCTTCCAAAAAGGGGGATTTGTACAGTCCCTTCAACGATTATTTCGGGCTGAGTAAGCTGGTATCAACGGGGAGGAAGAAGAGGGAGACCGTGGACCAAGAGACGGGCAACCAGTTCTTTGATTTTGAACAGGTGCGAGGCTCGTTCAATAGCTACCTGGGGTTAGACGAAGGGGAAGCGACAGTGACGAAGAAGAGTGGATCCCAGGACCTAGGGACGAGATACCAGTATCCGACCTTACGGAGGGACGGCTATGCAGCTGGGTGTCTGTCAACTGGTAGCCGTTGGCTGAGCAACGAGGGGATTCTACCAGACATCACCGCGCTAAGAGGACGAGATGGAAGTGATGGACCACTCAGCAGATCAGTCTCTTGGTGCGTTTTCTGCAAAAACAATGGTGAAAGTTTGCAGGTCTACGGAAGCCACGCGCTGAAGTCCATAGACGGGAAAACTACCTGTCCTGTACTTCGGGCATACAGGTGCCCGATTTGTCGCGCCACCGGGGATGAGGCTCTCACCATTAAGTACTGTCCGTCATCAAGGAAGAAAAAGCTGCCTGGGGCAGCAGAGCCAGGATCTACCAGTAACGTCAGCACAGCGGCGCTGTATTTTAAAACCCCACGGAATGCTGCCGGACGGCTGAGGAGCTGTAATACCAGGTAGCGGACACCGGAAGGGGGAAAAGCGCAGCAGCAAATATGGACCATGTCAGATACCAGCTTCGCACGAGTTGATTGTAAGATGTGTATGAATGACTGTAGGAATTTGACTAAAGACACGAGTAACATTCGATTGGTATTATTTGTTGAATATGCAGAACGATGTCCACCCCCGGAAAACCCAAGTCCTGTTTAGACAGGGGAGAAGTCTACCGTTGTAAGGTGTGCCGGCGGTCCTTTTCCAGTAAAAGCTCGATGCAACGACACGAATTCGACGTGCACACCCCCAAATTTAGGTGTGATCGCTGTGCTTTCCAGACGCTGCACAAGCGAGAATTAGAACGCCACTACGGGACTCACGCCACCAATGTAGCTCCAGGGCGGGTACATTTGAAAACCCCAGTTTATGCGCCAATTAGGAGTAAGAAGCCGCCGTCAACGGAAACCAGACCCAGGAGTAGATCCCCCCTGTGCCCCTCTACTCCAACCCCTTCCCGGTGCACGCCTGAGAGGTGCACCCCAGAGAGGAGTGTCAGCCCAGTGAGGAGCGTCACATCTGAAAGAAGCAGTACCCCGGTGCTGGATGAGGACAGCTGTGGCAGCGGGCTCCTCGACCTGACTGGCGGAAGGCGGCGATTAGTAATCGAGGACGTGGTACCTGAAGTCAAATCCCCGGTAACATGTGGAATCGGGGTCCAGGTGTCACCATCCGACATTGACGGGGGGATTATCCGAGGGAGGCTAGGAGAATTACGTCGCAGAGGGAAGACCAGTTTCAGCGCTACCAAGACGCTGGTGTTGCGGCCTGGCCGAACGTGGACCCGGAAGACGGAGCGGTTCCTGACGACTGGTGGCGAGTTTTTGGAGGTAGTGACTGAAACCGTGGAGGAAAAGTAGTGGAAGCGAAATTTTGGTAGAAGTGCGTGGGCAGATATGGACGTTAAACATAATTTGCCCAAATTGAGTTTGGACAATAAGTTATAATTGGACGTTTCTGAGGACTGTTCGCGAAGATAGTGAAAGTGGTAGCGGATACCGGAAGGAAGATGTGGAAGCGATTATTGGTAGAGAAGGGCAGATACGGACGCTAAATTTAATCTGCCTAATTCTAAATTGGACATTAAGTTGTTAAAAGTGAACATTCCCAAGGACTGATGGACATTACTAATGTAATTGTTCTGGAAGAACGATGGTATTAAGTTGGATTCAATGAAGCTTATGTACGGAGATGTAGTGATTCCACGGAGTAGTGGAGGGACGTCATTGAAGCGATACCAGGTGTTGGTAGAATTGGTTTGAAGAGTTGGTAGAACCATATTGGTATCCACATTACAATTGGTACATATGGTAACGACTGGTCTTGGAGTCTTAGCTTTCTTCTTCTCAAATTTTGAGTTGGTTGTGTCCATGTTGGAAGAAAGGGGTATTAGACAAGGTTGGAGAGGTGGCGTTAAAAATGTACATAATGTTAATGGTTCCAAAGGGATGATGAGTGTTATTATAAATCATAAGGTGATGTTTTAAAAGGATTTGGTGGTGGACACCAGTTTAAGTATTTTGGTAGTTGATACCAGTCGGAATGTGGTGGAGGTTGGTTTGTGTTTAAAGTGTTGACGTTTAAAGTGTTTAGGATTGAAGTGGTATAAGCTCGGGGACCGAGCTTGGTGGGTCGGGGGGTCGTGTAGCGAAATCGATCAATTCCGCTGTATGGCCTGTATATAAGCTGTGTATTGATTTTCCACTATCGATTATATGAAGGTGTAATCGATCATTGTTGGTAGTAACGTTGGTATAGGCAAGGTCCAAAAATCACGGTTTTGGCCACATTCATGATTATTACGTAAGATAAGGGCATTAGGGAGGTAAGATGATTTAAGATTCAGAGAGAGGTAATGGATACCAGTAATTTGAGACCAAATTTGTAGGGTTTTGGTGAGAATTGCTTCTCAAGTTTGGTGTTTTAATAGTGGAAATATTGATTAACTACGCTAACAATTATTCAGTAAAAATACAATTGGGTAATTCAATATCTGTTTCGATGTCGAGTTGGGACGGATAAGGTAAGCACGTCTAGTACGTGTTGAGTTGGATCGAGTTGTCAAAGCTCGAGCTAGCTGTGTACAAGCAGTCTAGTGAAGGCGATGGTCAGGATAGTCTACTCCTGATTGCTAGCCAAATCTAGATCTGTGTTTGAAACGTACATAGCTGTCGAGTCGAGACGAGTAAGGCCGGGACGGGACTTGGAAATTGCGGGACCGGGTCTGCATTCTGAACTGTGTACATTACTGCGGAAACGAGTTGGACTGTGTTTGTACAGAAGTATTCCCGAATTAAAGACTACCTGTTGAACGTTATACCAAGAAGTGACTGGAAGAGTAATCTTTCCTACCAAAGAATCCTGAGCGAGTGCAGGTGAGTCGAGTGGACCTTGGTGGTGACTGGTGGTAAAGAGATTGGTAGATAAAATATAGTAGATAAAGTGCGAAGCTGGTATGTTGGACTGTTGATGAAGGACTGGTAGATAACTGGTAGAAATAAATTGGTAGCAAGAATTAACTGGTATCTTGGGCCGTATATTGCGGCCAAACGAACTTACGCCTAGCTCGGCCATCCTGATAGAAGTTCGTCGTAGGGCCCCATTTCGATACCAATCAATCTATCATCACACATCTATCACCAAACACAAGTCATTCGCTACATATATGGTGTCAGGACCAGAGGGATCTACCCCTTTCTACGAGTGCAGTGTCAGGACTGAGGGATATGCCCTGCGATCGGATTCGCCACAATATATATATATATATATACAAACATAGGCCCTATATACATACAGTATCATCCAAAGTTCAACTGATGAGTGTACATATAGCATAGCATGATTGGCATTGTTTGCCTTTGAGAAATGAAATACAATGTAGACAGAAAAGACGGGTCAAAGTCTACCGCGTCCATGTTACAGCCGTCACATTGAATTGTACCTGCTCAAACCGTGATTCAAAGAGGCGTGGGAGGCAACATGGCTGAGCTTATATATTGTGTGTTCATGACTGTCGTCGTGGCGTCATTGGTGACACTTGAATCATGTGAGTAAAATGAGCTTGAAATGTTCCGATATCTCTCTATCGGCTTTAGCTGTTAATATTACACGGTGGATTTATTGTCCATGGATAATATCTGCGGAAAAGGACATTCACATTATAGTCTGATAAACATATCAAAATACAATTCAGTGTATAAGTGCAATGCAAGGTTGCGTGAAGTGTAGTTGTAACATGAATCTGCCAGAGTGATAGACCAGTTTTCATGCTGATATCCCTATATGCATGCAAATGGGTGTAGAAATTTTCATCTCCGACTTAAAGGACCTGTTGACCTTTAGGAACAGTGATTTAAGAAATTTTCAAGACATGAATAATGCACAATGTGTGTAGGTTGGTTTGCTGTACCACAAAACATCTTATCGTATAAGATGTTCGCCTTATAGCCTAAAATATAAGGAGCTATCTGTATTTTTTCTCAATAAACAGTAACTATAGACGGTTGAGTCTGGAAACATTTTTATTATAACTATTGTTCACATTTTGTATATTCAACAATTCTTAACATCGATTTTACCTAACCAAATTTTTACAGTGGTTTTTTCCATCCCTAACTCACATTTTAGAACTATTTTGAAGCACCAAAGCTGGGGTCTTGTTTCAGTTTTTTGTTTTGTTTCAGCAAATGGTAAGTTGTGCCTTCAAGGAAATCCTCCTTGCGCTTGTACTATGCCATTTAGATTATGATTAGATTAGACTAGATTAGTTTGAAGGACTCAAATTCAATTTTTATAAAACACAGCTGAAGCCCAACTAGCTGACACACAGCAACGCATCACTCTTCTTGTTGGAGCATCCGCATCTATTTCGTGTGGATATGATGGCAGCCCGCTAACTGTGGAGTGGCAAAAGGGCAAAGTGGGGGCCCGGGAAGCAGACGAGTATGTGGTGATACTTGAAAATCTGTCCGATGAAGTCAGGAGAAGGTATTACCGGGACGGTTTTAACATCACGGACGATTATACGCTGACAATCCACGATGTTGGCCTCACAGACGAGGGACGATACTTCTGTACAGTTTCCGACGGTGCCACTGGAACGTTTACTACCAGTCACACAGACGTCCTGGTAGAAAGTAAGTTTTGATTTGTTAACCAAATGAAGAAAATATTGTATTGAGGTACGACTTCCTCGGAATCATAATGCTGATCATAATATGGGATATCAAGCTTACAACGATAAGGTTGATGTTGATATAAAATCGTAAAGAAACAACAGAATCAGTTCAGATCAGATCAAAGTATTCTCAGCAAGTTATTTGAAGAATTTTACTGTTCTGCTTCTGGTAAGAGAATACTGTCTGGTCAATAGTACTGTATATTTATGTTCATTTCTAATCCCTGATCGCCATTCCGATACTTCATGTCCTTTTCTATCAATATTATATACTAATGAATAAAATCACTACTATACATCATCAGAATTACACATTTACACTTCTCACCACTCTGGCACATGAACGACTAAATATAAAGAGAGAATAGTGTCTTCGAAACTGAATAGAGTTTTTCGTTGTATCAGTACAGACTGCAGCATTATGTTGTGTTTTATATTGACACATCATAGACAATCCTGGTATTAAATCTCTTTCATTTCAGTTGTATCTATGATTATAATCCCTTGAAGTAAACTGAGACCCTTAATTACTGCTTTAGCATCCCATACTACATGTCACTTTAACCGCAATCCTCATGATTATCATTGCCAGAGTTGGTAGTACTAAACGAGACCACGATGGCTCTTCAGCTGGGAGGAGGCGCCATTATTCCCTGTGTATTCAACGCAACAACATCAGACGTGCGCTGGAAGAAAGATGGACTCCTAGTAGGGAATAGTGATGGCTACCAGACCTCCACAGAAGACCACTCCCTGATTGTGGATCACGTGACTATGCTGGATAGAGGGACCTACGTGTGTGAATACTCTGATCGAAACAAGAAAACGTTGTATCAAAAAGTAACGCACGTGACGGTAATAGGTACGTCTGGCCAGATATATCAATGGGGTTAATGCAGTCTTCATTGGTTGGCAAGACACTTGTATGTTATTTCAGTAACTTATCTCTCTCTTATACAAACATACATACATGTGTATGTGTGTGTGTGTGTGTGTGTAACGTTAAATACTTTTATATCTACAGGATTCGTATGCAGTATATTCATATGTATATTTTGCTGGCACATGTGTGTCCAAAAGTCATTTTTCTTCAGAGCAAATTTGTTATACTTGATCGACGTAAGGCGATGGACTGCGTGCATATTAAATAGCTTCATGTTTAAAAAAAACAAAGAAAAAGAAAAGAAAAAGAGCACAAACTCAAAGTCCTGGAGGAGTCGAGTAATGTTTGGCTTTCCAGTTCAAGTGCCAATGCATAATCTTTTACATTAAATAAGAAAGAAACCCATAATTCTACTATCACAGATTTGCATGTTCATGTTCTCTGAAAGCTGTCGTGTGAATTTGCAAAAATCCGTACACAAGAGAAGCATAGTGTCGCGTTTAGAAGGCAAATAATCACCATCAAGGAGTTCAACCACCATAATGGTTTAAAAGATATATATTTTTCAAACCCATAATACTACTATTACAGATTTGGGGCGTCCATGTTCTCTGAAAGCTATCGTATGACAATGCAAACTCCGTACACAAAAGGAGCATAATATAGCTTTTGTCAAGTAATCACCACCAATTAACCATCATACGGTTTAATTTTATTTTCCACAGGTACACCTGTTAGCCCCTTTCCCACCATCGATGTGTGTAGTAAGAAGGAAGAAGCGATACAGAATTGCACTGAAAATTCTTTTGCGGTACTGAATCTAACGTGCCTCGTGAACAGCTATTTTCCCAACATCTCTCTCGACTTTCTGCATTACCAAGAGATTGTAGCGGCACTGACTACTATAGAGACCAAGAATTTGGATGGGACGAAGAATAAGGAAATTTCCATACGTGCTGCTCCAAGCAATGAGCCGTATGTATGTAAAGCGTACAGAATACCGGGAATGGACGGAGAGAGAGCAGCTGTGGTCATGATTACAGCAAGGAGAGAAAGTTATACGACAGCTAGTGGTAAATATTCACTCCTCTGATGCTTTTCGTCTAAACATGATGTCACGCAATAACAAACTTACCAGCTTAAAATACGTCAATATTATACTGCAGTTTTGGTGATAGATGTGAAACTCTTAATTCTCAAAAAGTATCGCAACTTTCCCCATAGTCACATGGCCAGAACGTACTCTCTCATTACCATTGCAAGCAGGACAGCTGGTACAATGATAAGCACACACAAAGAGGTGTGATGACGTTCATGTACATGATGTGGAGAGTTGGTTTCCGAAATTCTGTGAAATATGGCCAAATGGTAAATACACCTTTTCATGTAGAATTATGTTAGTTACTATACTGCAGCGCGTATGGAAAGTAGTTTTGCAAAAACAAAACAGGCCAACCTTGCGGTGTAGAATGAATAAAACAAAATAGATAATAATGTGTGTAGTGCATGTATGTATCTAGAGCTAAACACACAAAAGTGAGCCAAATTATAGAGCTTCTGCATCGTTTATGAATGCATTTTAATTGATTTAAACATTGGTTTCAGTGATTACGGGAATTCTGGTCATTATCATCGTTGCCTCAACAATAACGGTGTACATTCGTCGGAAACGAGGGGCAAGAAGGAAACGAGGTAATTCATATTAAATCTCCTGAGTTACTTATTTTCATTTGCAATGCACTAGTTATATAACACTTATATTTTTTCACTTTCTGTACAAAAGGTAGAGCAGAAAAAATAGTTTTCTGCTTCAAAGTTTATTTTCTTACGAGGTTTTCTTATCAGGTCTAAGACATAATCATTTACACTCGACACTGCTTGTAAAACCTTTCTGCACGTGATCCCTCACAACCCATTCATGCTTTTTTTCTAAGAAGTGTGTATCATTTCATTAAAAACGTAAAATTACATAAAATCACTTTCCAAAGTCTGGTGTCTCCGTTCAAATTCGACTCCTATTTGACATTCTGTGTTATCAAGAGGAGACTACGAGGATCATACAATCATAAATCATTTGTTTACAATGTGAGTTTCTTTGGTAGATAATATTAAGGTTGTATACTTGGTACAAAAGAACAAGTGATTGCATTTGAAGAGTTTGTTCGCAAAAACCGATAAGTCAATATTTGCCAAATAGATATTTGCGATTAAAGGTCAAGAAAAATATAGTGAATGATAAGAAAATGTTTGCTTCTTTTGACCATAACTCCAAAAATGTACCTCTATATGTAAACCGTATGAGGTGACCAATATATCATTTAAAAGGTATTATTTTGTACTTTATGACAGAGACCGTCCTTCAAAATCTTCAAAAATGGACTTATCGGTTTTTGCGAACAAACTCTTCATTTGTAGTCCCATCATCTTATGGATGATCCTCATTTTTTCTGCCTTAAAAATTTAAATATCAAGGTAACGACGAGGAGGCTCAAACAGAACTGTTGCCACTAACAGGTAAGCTATTCCCTTCACAATGACCTTGTTAGCTCTTTTCATATATGTATTTACCATTTTTGACGTTGTGTATAAGCATGTCAAGCCGATGAGTCAAGCATGAGCGTGTGTAACTGATCTTTGAAATATTGATACTTTGGCTTCTTGGGAATTTCAGTAAATGCTCAGGTGGACAAACTATGGATTGTCTGTTTTCGAGTTTATGTGGTATGCTATATATCACGTTAAAAAAATGCCATCATTGGTATTTTTTAAAACGCGTTATGAATTTATTCATCATTTATTGTTAATATTACTTTTTCCCATCTCCCACATGTGTTTCTTTACTATGTCACACTTTGAAACGATTAATTTATTTTCAGTTTCATGATTACTCAACGACACCTACATCAAACATCATGTTCATATATGTATAGCTACAATGTAACTTCTCTACTACTTATTTAAATTTGTAGGTGTTTTGCATGTCACACTTTGTATTTTCTTTACTTGGTTATTATTGTGCATGTATATTTGGGTTTTACAAGATGGGCTGTTTTGAAAGGGAGGGCCAGGCATTAAGCTAAATTTACTTAAATAACTGAATCCTGTTGTGAGGTAACAAAAATGATTTGTAGATTGAATGCAGTAATCATTGTTATAAATGATTTTACAACATTGATCATTCGATTTAGCACATAGCATGTGCTATTATTCATGCCCTTACTGATTTCCATCCATTGTCATAATACTCTTTTTTTCGACAGATTCTCTGTCTTACATGGAAGTTTGGCAATTATTATGCCATGCTGAGAAACAGAAGACCTTAAATAAACTGATCGAAGCACTGTGCCAATCACAAATCATCAACCCAGATGAAAACGTGACTTACACCGCCAGTCAACTGTACGTCACTCTCTGTGAGGTCAAAGGTAGAAATAGTAAAGTCGGAAAAGAACTGTTTAATATCTCCAACAAAGCCGGCAGAGACAACGTGGATTTCTTGCAATATCAGCAAGGTGAGAATTCTTTGAATTATACCACTAATAATAGTATGTAAAGTGCAATACCAAATCCGGTCCACTTTTGATATGTTTTAAAAAGCAATAAAAGAAGTAGAAATCAAGCAAATAGAAAGTAAAACCTGAACAAAGATAGAAAACATAAAGAATATTCAAATTAACGTTTTTTCCTTACTCGCAGTGGCATTTGTCACAACCAAGTGTTCGCACGATTGGTACAAGTCATCCACTGACGTGCGAATATTGAATAAAGAAAAAAAAACCTTTTTTTATATGATGTCAATAAGATTATCCTTCATAGTACAGTGTTTGCTGTACTGGAATTTGTTACCAGCGACGACTTTTGCTAGGAAAGGGGGTTGCAGATATCACTCATTCGATGATATATGACCGCGACAGTTTATTGTTGCGACAAATTTCACCTTTTTGGGAAAAAAAAAGAAATTAAAAGAATTTACATTTTGCAATTTCATAATGTTCCATATTCACATCAATCTGTTGGTGCCTCTCTTGTTCCTTTTGTTTGTTACGGTATTCATTGAGGTGCATTTACACAACACCGGTAAACACTGGTAAAGTTTTTAAGAAAGTGTCAAATCAGACGAACAGAATGGTTGAGAAAGACTGTGAAATAAATAAGGTGTTTAATACAAATACCACAAGTAGCAACCTTACAACATTCTTAAAGGCATGATGTGCAGACAATAAAAAAAATTAACATCATCTTTGCAACGGATAATGTTAACATCTTAATGATTTTCCCACGTGTACTGTCATTTCAACTGCGTTTTCTTTCAAGGTAATAGAATGATAAAATAAAATGGAATGAAATGAATTAACATGTAATTTATTATCATCCTAGTCTTTAACGTTGCTGGTGCCTGTTGCTCTTTTAATTTCTCCCACTTTAGAGCAATATACGTCAGTATCGGACAACCTTGCCGAGCATGTTCTGTGGAATCTTGATGCGATACAGATCGGGAAACTCTTCCGTGGATTAAATTTACCATGGGACAATACCAAGAAGAGGAATCGGTTTGACGTCGTGGGAGATGGTTTGGCAAAACTTCAAGAGTGGAGAAATGAATCCAACGGAAACCTCTGTGTACAACTGTGCCGAGCTTTAGAACGAGTAAACTGCGAGTCAATCCATAAAACATTTTTCCTAGGTACGTACAACGAAAATATTAGGACAGCTCTCCAGTTACTTTGGTTGCTTTGTTCAATAAACACAAAGTGATATTTCCTTTCGTTACTTCTTTCAGTATCTTTCTTCATTTTTCCTACTTTTATTTCAGCGCCAGACAGAAATCTAGGCTAAAACTATCACGGCGTAGAATCTTGTCCTTCTTTAGATTCCTACTCATCTCATGAGATTTATTCTATCATTCTTCTGAGTGAAGATATTGGCATTATTGTAGTTTTGGAGTCTGGAAGTGAATCTATCTTCCAAATCGATAGCAGTCGTAAGTCACAAAAATTATTAAGTTTAAACTTTTCAATTAAATTTGTTACATTCCTCCGACGACATAGTCAATTTTAGTTCAATACGCTGTAACTAATACTGTCGCAGAAATATGTTGCAATGTTCATGAATCACTAATATTCCAGCGAATTTCAAATATCATGTCTAATTTACTCAGGTCTTTATCCGCAATCGGTATGTAATAATTGTTAAATTCTGACTACATTCACAATAAACCAGGATAGTCGCATACTTGTATAGGAAAATTATGGAGTATCAAATGGGTCCTTTCAATATGATTAAATTCTACAGTGTATTTCGTAACATTTATCTTGAATATGTACTTATTTCATTTCATTTGCATTTACTTCTTTGTCAAGCCCAACTTATAGATTGTAACAATTAATTCGGGATCCTAGTCTATACATAGTAATTCCTTTAAGGTGTATTTAAAAGTTTGTGACATCACTTTGCAGTGAAAGAAAAATGGATGGAGCCCATCAGCTCAGCTGAGGTACGAAAGCTCACTTCCAAACTCACCCAACGACATCGCGCGAGGATCCTTGATGTTTTATTGACTGATCAGTCTGTGGCACAAAACAAAGCAAGAGATGTAAAATGTGACACATTCATGGAGAACGTTTTTGACACTGGTAGAATGATTGAGGAATGGATGGCACGGGAGGAGGGAAGTCATTACCAAACCAGATGCAAGCTCTGGGAAGCAGCTGTAAAAGCAAGTCGCTTCGATATTCTGGGTAATTTGTTTATATGTTTGTTTATTTGACTGTCCCTTTTTTGTTTCAAAAAGTTTTGCTTTTTCCACAAATGTTAAGCATGTTGACTTTGTTTCGTCATAATACTATATATGAGTTTTATTGTTGTGTGTGTGTGTGTGTGTGTGACCCTGCTCTGACAAACCCACCAAAGGAAGAAAACATGTCGAAGATAATATCTACATAGGCCTACGTTCACAATCTAAAAGTCATACAGTTTCATTATGATGTGACTCATCATAATGAATAATAATTATGTATCAACTACATAATAATGGACGAAAGGTGTGCGCTAGTCACCTTCTCTCGTGTGCGGATCAAACATTAAAACTCAATCACAACTGCTGCGTATAGTCTAGAACATTAAATTAATATTTGCTTGTAACACTTGACATTGTCTAAAATACATAATTTCCTCGACGGAAAAAAAGCTACTTGGTACTCTTAAAGCCTTTAAAGCTTTTCATGTACACTGTCATAAACAGAATTGTTGAAACACGGTCTCTGAAACAGATTCAACTTTTTGTGGTTTGTATAATATGTTAGTAATTTAGTGGTAAGAGGGTAGATTTTTTTTTTCAATTTCATAATGGCATAAGCAAACTGCCTAACCCCGTGAAATTGACACATTTTGCATGTTTGTGTGATTTGATATCCGTCCCATTGCACTGATAATTTTTCTTATTCCTTTCCAAATTAAAGGCTGCCTACTAGATATTCGTGATGAACCTGGCAATTCCGATGACCAGTCGACGCTACAACTCCTCCATCGCCTGGGTGAGTTATATGCAGACAAAATACAATCTCCTGAAGTAGGAAAGAACACAAAGCAAGCAGACGAGAGGAATCTGAAGCTTCGGATATAGATCTTGATACTTGAATGTTTTCCTTGTGTTTTATTTCAGGACACCTTGTGCCCCAGCTTCCCAATGATATGAAGTACGACGACAACATGCTGCGAATATTGGAGCATTATCGTAAGTTATGAAATACATAGGCCTACAGAGAAAGAGAGGAGCTTATGATATGAATAGATGAAATAATAATAAAGGGACATGTACATACACACACACGCATACATAAAATATACACATACATATACATACACACACATATACATATACATAACATATGCATATACATATGCCTATGGTCCTTTGTTGTGTGTCTAAATATGAATTTCATGTTTCATACATTAAGCATATCAGATGCACAAAACATACCTTGGGATATTTTCTTTGCGTGTATGCTTTTTTTGTGTGGTCACACCACTTGATAAGTTTGATCGTGTTTACCAAGGTGAATTGGTCATGATACGATTTTTTTTTTGTTCACACATGGTTGAAGGTCCTTATATAACTCATGATTTTGTATGAAGCTGTATGTACTTCTTAATTTGCACACTCAAATTTATGTAATCTAGCAGCACTATAGTAAGTGGAAAGCTAGCAGCTATCATTTCATGTGCCAATGTGCGTGTGTGTGTTTTCGCCTTTTTAAATGTAAATAATGATCATCTGTTAAAGAAGTTGTAATACGAAATACGAAATTATGCCTTCCGACGGCAGATCGTGAATTGAAACTATACCGCCTCTCAACTGACCACTGATTTCATGCAGAGAACAGCTTCATCACGAAGGAAGGATTCTCGAACTTTGTGAAATATCTGAATCAAGACCAGAAGGTTCAACTCTTGGAGAAACTGCATGTGCAAACAGCAGAGAAACTGGAAAACGAGGAAATAGTTGAAAAACTCTGCCGATGGCGGGACGAAAAACTGTCTGCCTCTCAGTCCGATATGACCCTCCGCAAGCAGTTACTTGCTGCCGTCAATGGGCTCAAATATCAAGGCAAGAAGTGTGATAGCTGGGTGTTTTTTAGCTCACCCGAGCCAAGGGCTCAAGTGAGCTATTGCGATCGCTCTTCGTCCGGCGTCCGTCGTGCGTCGTCCGTCGTGCGTCGTCCGTCGTCCGTCGTGCGTCGTCCGTCGTCCGTCGTGCGTAAACTTTTTACATTTTCATCTTCTTCTTGAGAACCCCATGACCGATTTTCACCAAACTTGGCAGGTAGCATCCCTAGGGGGATAGGATCTCAATTTGTTCAAATGGGCACCATGGCCCACCTGGGGGGCCCCAGGGGGGCCCAAACACCCTAAAATTAAGGAATCTTTAAAAATCTTCTTCTCTAGAACCAGAAGTGATAGGGCTTAAATGATACTATGAGTAAGTACATTGAAGACTGTAGTTTCAAGTTTGTTCATGGGGGAATCAGGGGTGCCCCCCTTGGGACCCAGGGGAGGGGGGGTGGGGAGGGGTTCTAATGGGGCCTAAATTGTACATTTTCATCTTCACTTTGAGATCGCCATGTCTGATTTTCACCAAACTTGGTAGTTAGCATCCCTAGGGGGACAGGATCTCAATTTGTTCAAATGGGCACCATGGCCTACCTGGGGGTCCCCAGGGGGCCCAAACCCCCTAAAATTAAGGAACCTTTAAAAATCTTCTCTAGAACCAGAAGTGATAGGGCTTGGATGATACTATGAGTTAGTACATTGATGACACACATAGTTTCAAGTTTGTTCATGGCGGAATCAGGGGTGCCCACCCCCCCCCCCCCCCTTGGGGATCCAGGAGAGGGATGGGAAGAAGTCCTACAGTTGTAATGGAGCCTGAATTGTACATGTTCATCTTCTTCTTGAAAACCTCACGATGAATTTTGACCAAACTTAGCAGGTAGCATCCCTAGGGGGATAGAATCTCAATTCCTTCAAATGGGCACCATGTCCCTCTTGGGGGGCCCCTAGGGGGCCCACCCCTCCCCCCACATTAAGGAATATTTAAAATCTTCTGCTCTAGAACCAGAAATGATAAAGCAAAGTTAATACCATGAGTTTGTACATTGATGACTTTAGTTCCAAGTTTGTTAATTGCAGATCCAGGGCTGCCCCCCCCCCCCCCCGAGTTGAGGGGGGGATCCATATGCAGACCTAAAATGTCCAATGTTCTCAGGTAAAAGTGTGCAAGAATGCATGGAAGGTGAAATTGCGATACTCGGGTGAGCGCGTGACCCGCGGGTCTCTTGTTTTTTTTTTTTTTTTTTTGTTTGTTTATTTGTCTGATTGTGGTCTTCATTCTTTCCTTCTTCTTGGGCAGTTATTCTGGTACTTCGTGAGGACATAAACAGTGATTGTGTACTTGTTTAAGTGAGGCAGGACTAAGAGCAAGGGCGTGGTTACATTCATGACAATAGGCCCTACAAATTTTGATAGCAGTGTAGTTCTCTTTGGATGATGCAGGCAAAAATCTTTTAATTTGATCTCTGACAATGTCGTGATCCTGTTGTTGCCCATAACTCTCTATCATGTCAACAAACAATGTATACATGCACGTCTAGGCTATCACGTGGAATAAACAGGCGACACATAACACAGAAAAGCACAGAGCAGACTCGTGTCACGTAACTGTCAAGATATGGCGCAGACTACAGTTACATTGCCATATTCACGTCGAATATTTTACGGTTAAAATCTAAATGTATCTTTCACTTCGCAGGAAGGGTTGCATACAACTTTTCATTGCATGTCAAACAAATGTCACATATGGGCATAATAGTTTGAACAGGAATATTCATGAGCATACACGTTTATGCGGGTATCTTCATGTATATAGTTGAAATGTTTACGCTACCACATAGCTCTTTGTTCATCTTACATCTTAAGTGTTTGTTTTGTGTAAGTGTTATCATGTAAAAACTTGTAAGAGGACAGGAATATCACTCTATAATATGATCAGTCCGTCAGAGAAATTTACTCTCGCGAGTTCCTATACTCAGTTTCAGAAATAACGGATGACGAACTGCGCGTGGTAGCCATCAA
This sequence comes from Diadema antillarum, assembly GCF_040938485.1. Lineage (NCBI taxonomy): Eukaryota > Metazoa > Echinodermata > Echinoidea > Diadematoida > Diadematidae > Diadema > Diadema antillarum. The sequence goes on along the minus strand of NW_027271125.1, from coordinate 398,622 downwards.
CTTAAAGCAGGAGGATCGTCGAAAACTTCTGTCAGCGACGGAGACGATCTCTCCAGCGGAGGTTTCTTCCACCGAATCGCTCTCTGATGATTGCATGTATAGATACCTGCAAAAATGGAGGTCCTCGTCACTTCAAACCAGCTGCGAGAAGCGCGTGACACTTTTGAATTTGCTACGCCTTTATACGTCATGCTCAGGTACGGCTGTCGACGAATGTCCTTCTTGTTGACCAGCTTTAAAAAGAGGGCACAGGGAAATAAATGCATGAATTATGCAAACGTGTATATAATGCAGGATGTTACAGTCATTTGCTATCTTGTTGCCATTCCCAATAAAGTCATAATAAGTTCAAAATACAGATCTTTAACATAAACTTTTTGTGTGCGAAAGGGGGATTGTTTTTCACGAATGAGAGCTTCACCATCTCAAAAACATAGATTTTATTGTATATCAAGTTAAGTTAAGAATCTTGAAATCGAACTATATTGCTTCGCTCAACTTTAGTGAAATATTAAAACGTTGTTTATTCTCATGCTCACATGAGTGGGTAGAAGTTTCAATAGCGATACTGGTGTTTCATGCCAAGATTTAGATTTTGTGAAAAGCTGACTTATTTGCTGGTTTTTATTATATCATCAATTATCTGACGTTGCCTTATGCTGATATTTTTTGTTTTGTCAGTACCACAGTCATTAAAAAAACCTGACTGATATGGAATGATGAATACATCTATAAAATATAAAATTTTCACAATCTATCGCTTCTCTTATATTTTGTCTTCCTAGAATGCGTTGCTTTGCCTAGGGGAGATTACGTCTTCGAAGCTGAGCTTGCTACAATCGGGTTCGCAATGCTGATGGAAGACGTCCTACCGTTCTCAGAGGCTCTTGGTATGGATACATCTAAACTGCACAAGTACAGGAAACCACCAACAGCACGATGTGTGATACCAGAGATCCGTCAGCTTGTTGAAGAAGCTAGTAGAGAGAACGGGAGGCCACGCGCCACGCTTTGCGAAAGTCTCGTGAAGGCTGGATTCATGGATATTGCCAGGATGACAGCTCTCAGTAAGTTGTCGTGTAAGGAGCAATGTATTTCCATTTTCCTTCATATGATGTAATTGTTAACAGGGGCAAATCAAGGAATTCCTTAAAGAGGAGGCGCCTTTGCAAAATTAAAGGGGGCGCAAGGATCCCTCCCCCATTTTTTTTCTTTATGTTTTAACCAAAAATAAAGAGGTATCGCGCACCCCTTGCGCCCCTCTGGACCCGCCACTGATTAGCCTCCTTTTGAGAAGTTTTTGTTTGTTTGTTTATTTTGTGGTTTTTTTTTTTTTTGGGGGGGGGGGGTAGTAACACGAGTAGGAACGGTAATGTCGTGGTACTGCCAAATTGCGCCTCCTTAAAGCTATGTGAAATAAAGAGTGATTTGGAATGTTTTTATCACTCTATTACATCACTAGTCAAAACTGAATTTGATTATGTAAAAGCTCCGCGGCTTAGTTGTCAAAATCCACCGACTGTCATTTTGTTTAAATCCAAATTGTGTGCAATTAATGTTTCCTGTAACTGACGCAAATGCAGTTACTGATGCAGTAACGAATGCAAGAACAGACAGCAATCAAACTGTCATGAAAAAAAAAGGTAATAATGTGTTTGTAAAATACATTTCAGATTATGAGCAAAGCCTCAGCGATATGTACGTCACCACTTGGAACCTAAACGAGAAGCAAATGGAGTCACTCGTAACAAAACTAGGATTGACACCAGAAGACATAACCTCGTGCAGAGAGACGCTAGACAAAATCAGACCATCGGACTTGATCGAGAGATGGAGGAGAAAGGAACACCCTTCCCCTTACTACTACAGAGAGGAGCTTGCAAATGCTATCATGTCCTTGGACGGCCATCAGGACTTCGCTGCTAAAATGCTGAAAGGTGACAGTTTGTCTCACGTCATTTCCTGCAATGTCTGCGAACACTTAGGCCCTACCTAAGAATAAGAATTAAGTCACATTAACAACAAGCGATATGAGAAGCTCATGACGGGGCGGGGCTCTTGAGCAGCAGCTGTCGTGGGTCACTGGATAAAGCCTCAGACTTCCAATCACAGAGTGCTTACATCGCGTCCCCTGCTCAAACAGTAGCAATTGGGTCCCCTAAAGGCAAAACACTTTATTACCTAGTCTATCTTGGTGGAGGGGGTTAGATCGGGCATGCCTCTGGTTGCTAGGATACAGGGATACATGGATTTCTTCCCTAACAGCCACGTTGAAACATCACATCTTATATTTATCCAATTCAATTCAATTCACCGTTAACTTTTCTATGAAATACCATGCCCTATGGCCTCAAATTTTGACAAATCTCCTTCAATGAATTTCCTGTCATGCCTTTTACCGACAAATGACTTAAATTGACTCATTTGAGATTCTATCAAAGTCAAAGAGAAAATCACAGGAAATCATTTTGCTTAGAGTTAAAAGAGTGTCTAGATTTGAATGAAATGCATCCGGTTGCGATTACAAACAGAAATATTTACTGAGGATTCACGTACAAGAATCTTCAGGTAAGATGTATAACATAGACATGTTAGAAAACTAATTCATTGATTCAAACCAAACATTAAGGAAAGTGGATTAACTGTCAGAAAATTCGGCACATATCAAAATTCGAATCTCCCATACATCAACATTAGCAAGTGTTTGACGAACAAAAATGGAACAGAAGGATGAATAAAGCTTCTCATTTCCTATGAAGGGAACATCTGGCAGGTTTGCATTTTAAGGTCAAATACAAAGAAACCCAGAGACTTTATTGTGTGTGGGGGTTTTTTTCAGGATACTCCAGGCATAATGATAGCGATGTGATAGTGGCGTTTCATGAAACGTCACGTGTATGGTATGGTCTATTTATGCAGCTTAGGCTTCCTGTTGTTGTTTTTTGTCATTCACTCAGATATTATAGCTGATATTAACCACTTCTACGCGTCCTTGAGACATCTCGTTGACGAGCAGGTGCAAGAGATTGCATCAAGACTTCATCTCAGCGAGGAAGACCTCCAGACTTGTAGGAGGACCCCCAGAGAGACGAACAAACGTGGACTCATCAAACTTTGGCGGAACAAACTTCACCCAGCCTCCTACGACTATCGGAAAGTGTTTGAAGAGGCCTTGAACTCACTGACGAGTGGCGAAGCAGAATCTTTAGAGGACATGCCATGTAAGAAATAAAATGTATTCAACTTACAAGAAGAAGTTTTGATATTCAAAAGCCAAAAGAGAACAAGCGAGTATTACCGGAAATTAAGTTACTTAGCAAGCAGCCGGTGTTGAGAGTCAAACGTCGCTTATATGGTGGCATCTTGTACATGTTTCGAAAGTTATTCTAGGGGAAAAAAATCATGGCCGCTAACCAACAAATTCGTTCATAGTATCAAGGCGTATCAATACTTAATAAGTTTAATTAATGAGAGATATATATCTATTTGGCGTGACAAAACTACGTGAAGCCAGACCAGTTCCTAAGTCATTTAGTCTTCTGATCACGATGATAAACCATATAATATTGACCAAAAAAAAAAAAAAGATGCATTAGGGAAGACTTGGCAGCGAATGTACACTGAATGTCACAATATGTACAGACGGCACGCTCTTTCCTAAATGTTAGATAAAACTTTACCAGAAATGACAAGCATTTTTCTCATTTTTTTTTTTCAAATTCGATTAACCAATCAGAAAAAAAAAATGTTGGGATGTTTGTACTCATTAATATTGACATCGATATATAAATACATATGTACATTTTTAAGTAACTTGTCCCGTTATGGACCTGCCTGTTTCGAATCGTGTTCTTCTCCCTCGATAATGGTTGTTATCAAGTCCAGCCACGAAAATTAAATTGTCTTTTCATAATTCTTATGTTATTTTCTGTATTGTAGCTCTTTTGGCGTGATTTTGATTTTCATTTCAATTTTGAAAGAGCAGAACCTTGCTGCTGCTACACGAAACACAGCTTCCTAGCTGCATTATCTCCTGTTCTGTCAATTGAAAAAGTGACACTTTTACCATATTATGTCAAAGCTTTGGATACAAAGGAATGGACCGAGATGCGTGACAAAAAGTCTTTCGTCTTTGTAATATAGTAGTACTCGCTGGAGCTCACTTTCAGGGCTCTCTTTACCACTAGACCTGTAATTTTTATTCTAGATGCTGAAGAAAGCACATGGGATCTGCTGGCTGGATTACCAGATCTTGATGAAGAAGATCTCACCACGATTGGGATAAACCTGGGCTTGACGGACGACGAGATAGAGTCATGCCGCGTCGAAATCGACGACAGACTGGAAATGCTAAAACTGTATCGGAGTAAGATCCATCCACCTTTCTACAACTATCGCCTGGAACTGGCTAAGGCGCTAGAGTCAACGGACAGCCTGGGAGAACGTGGGCGTCAGGTTCGAGCAGGTATGTAGTTTAGAGTATCTTGCATGTATTTATCTTTGTAAAAAGATACATAACAGGCAAATTGCACAAACTATGTCTCGTTTGTCTTTTTCATATCGTATTTAAGTACAAACATAAACGTATGCACATATATTCATGTATGGTAATATATATATATGTATATATACATATATACAATTATATATACATATGCACTGATATTTAGAAATTCATAATTTATAGTGTGCAATACAGAAAGACATACAGATATTTGCGCAAAAACATAACGAAGAGTATAACACTAGCTTTCCGTTGCATACTGAACTAAACACTCACTTGTAATATTGATTACATTGTACTTTTTTGAGCGGGATATGATATCATGATATGTTTTCCATTACGATTACTCAGGATGATTTTTTGTTAAAAACAACGACTGAAATGTTTTTACAACTAGTCCTTTCCGATGGGGAAAAGTATGTGATATTTTTCTACAATGCATTAACACATCAATTTATGTGTGATTTTACCTGATTCACAATGATTAAGATCATTTAAATCAGACAGAGAGTAAAGAAGATGAAAAAGGCTAATGTAATTACATTTTTGTGTCCGTACTTTGCTGCAAATAGGGAAGTACCTGACGGAAAATCCAAACCTGACCGTGATGGCGGACATTTGTGGTCACCTAACGGATAACGAGAGAAGGGAAATATGCACCAAAATGAACTTAACCGTAGTTGCCGAGAATTTGACAGGTCCAGACTTTGCCATGATGATGAAGCGATTCGTTACAAAGCAGGGACGAAGACAGCATTTTTCATTCTGGGATTCAAACAAGATTGAAGAGGAAGATGGACCTAGGTTGCAAAGGAAACTACTGATGGACACAATATTCAGTGAAGGGTTTTCGGAACTAGCACACGAACTCATTCAATACTTATGATAACTTCCCAAAGTGTTCATCTTAATGTTGGTAGAGAAGTGATGACCCGCCTGAGACTGAGAAGGACTGAGAAAATTACTGTGTGTTTTCCCGTGTAAAAGGATTTTGTTTTTCTCTTGGATTTTGTTTTTGTTTTTGTTTTTGTTTGCTTTTATTTGGTTGGTTTTTGTATGTTTTTTGAATGTTTTTTTTTTGGTGGGGGTTGCTTTGTTAGTTTGTTTGATTGTTTTGTTTTGTTCGTGTAATTGTGATGTATTTCTTTCAGTTTGTGCAGTTACAAACCTATGCAAATTCAAAGTTTGTCAGGATTGTTGTACTGGAAGATTTAAGTCTGTAAGAATGGAACATTTTAGTGACTTTCCAGATTCACTGGGGGAAAAATCGTTTTAATCACTTAACAAAAACTGGGCATTTTTTGGGGGGTGGGGGCAATCGAGCAAGCAAAGGTTTAGAGACACTGAAAGCAACTGAAGCTCCGTCAACATCATTATTTGCCGTCACACCGTGGCAGTACCTTTAGGGCACATGTGCTTTAATACAACAAGCCGACTATATCTTACCAAAAACAAAATACAACAGAACTGTTTTGAATGATTCAGCCATCGTAGTTAGGCCATTCTATTTGTGTTTAAAAAATGACTCTTCGATCTTGAGTTTTATATCATATTTTTTGGCATCTTCATACCTGCATTTTTACATGAATTGTATTATTTAACTCGAGTTCACTGCTTGGGGTGACACGCCAATATTGCAATGATACAATTGCTAGTGAAATCAATAACTGTGAGAAAACTGTTTGATCATCATCCGAGCCAAGCTTATCATTACAGAAGGCATATTTATCCCCTCCCCCCCCCCAAAAAAAAAAAATATATATATATATATATATAGTATGTCCCTAAAAATTACAATCAGATCTTCGCATTGATGACACTTAATATGATTAAACTGTCTAAATGCTACTTCAGAGTCTTAAAATATAACATCTAAGTTCTTCTCTTCTTCTTTTTTTGCAGAAAACCCCATTCAGTTTGGTTAAGCGGTCACAGAGAAATGTTGATTGTTGTAAAGCATATCACGAGTCTGATTCTTCCAAGTTTAACACTTCGATGCTCTTGTGTGTGAATACAATAGACAGAACTTGGAGGGAAGAGATTTCTGACGTCCTCAACAAAATTCCTCATTTCTCTTTGACCACTGAAGCAAATCGAATGGGGTTTTCTGTAAGATGCGGGCAATGAGTTATAGTTTCATACCCTGAATTTGTATGTAGATTGATTTATTCTTTTTTAAAGATACCATTGTGGAGGGTCCCTTTGTAATTTGTTTGGTATCTATATATGTATATATATATATATATATATATATATATATATATAATTATAAGAACAAAGAGTCTCAAATACGCCATGAATCCAACGAGAAGTTTTTTTATTACAAAATTTTCGGTTTGCCTCAGACCTTCGTCAATGTAAAGACAATGAAACTATGATATGATATTATGATATTATGTTGTTATGATTCATGTTTGTAAAAACTTATCATTGTCTTTAGTCTTTACACTGACGAAGGTCTGAGGCAGACTGAAAATTTTGTAATTAAAAAAAAAAAAAATTCTCGTTGGATCCATGGCGTATTTGAGACTCTTTCTTCTTATTATTACAACATTCGAAGTCCAACACGTGGAAAGTTCCAAGATGAACATGTATACAAATTATAATATATATATGTATATATATATATATATATATATATATATATATATATTACAGAGAAGTACTGTCACGTTGAAAATGTACTCGTTTCTTTCTGCGTGTTTGAGAGGTAATGATTCATTTGGGCATCTTTGTAAAAAATTTGTGACAAGTATAATTTACCAGAGCATGCCAAGGTGCTGACCATTACACGTTGTAATGTTACATCATTATTACTTGGCAATAACTTTAAAACCAGTGAGTATCGGTAAAAAGATACAAATTTGTTAGTGAGAAGTGGCATAGTCTTTGGCATACACAATATCACATCCTGTCGCTCTTAATCCTTCCTCTTTGTGCGTGAGGGTTTTTTTTTTTTTTAGTCCTGATAATCAAGTATAATATAATTATTTTGTTCATCTTGATTTTTTTAACTTCATGGGAGATGCCATAATTTGTCTCGTGGTGTGCTGTGATATTGTTGGGAACAAAGATTTGATGACAGGGAAATTTGCTGCTCTTTAAGTATATTTGATCCCATGAAATAACAAGAAGGGGGAAAACGATCCATTATGTTTTACCGATTTCTTGTCTGACGTCATTTCAGACTATATTCCCCACAGAAACAAAGATAGTCCCAACATATTTTATATTTCAAGATATGAAGAAATTCTGGAAAGAGATTGAAAAACACTGCTGTTTCTATGTCAGTCGCAAAATCACTCTGGAAGAATCGTTAACAAACAAAGGGTTTAAAATGTTTATTTCTTCGATGGCTACTACAAAATTAATGACAGAATAGTGTTTGTGAACGACTAACTCTTCACACAGCGATATATCTCATAAACTTAAGTTGAATTGCAGTTTGTGTCTAAAAACATGTTTATAGTCTAACTACAGCTCGAATGTTCTTTTATTTACAAGAACAACTGAATATGAGGCATCGTTGTTTCAATGTGACTCGTAATTTGCAAATTCTGAAATAAATTCTAAGTGCACAAAAAAAAAAGATTTAAAAAACGTATTCATTGTTTCTTCTTTGTGTCGGCTCTATGCAGTCTATGGATTCCATATTCGTCACTTCATTGGAACCTGCGAAGACGATACACGTCTGCCAACTAAACAATAAAGCTGAAGAAAACCAAAATGTTGAAGGCATCAACCGATTTAGCTGGCATCCTCCGGCGTTATCTATCATCATTTGCTCGCAAGATATCAAAAGTTTACAAATATCATCATCATAATTTGTATACATTTTAGTTCAGCATTCTTTATTTTGTCAACAAACAATGTAACATAGAAATCCTAGGCTGCCTCATTTACATGTATTAAGCAAACTGCACATGGCACACACAAAAGAAAAACCCACAAATAAATACAGTACATGTACATATATATTTTTTGTTGAAACGTTTGATTTCCGTTTAAGTTAGTGATTTTTTCTTTTTCATTTATGGAGGGAAATGTTTCTAATGGTTTCAACAACCTGTTACATAGGCCCTCATCTGAGGCAGAACACATAATTTTTTGTCTTAAGGAGACTAAATGGCAGGGGCAAAGAATAAATGAAATTCAATCCAGGCACTATTTTTCTTTCTGATCGTTGAAGTCAGTGCCAAGGTAGATATCAAGGACATTTTCTAGTAATTCTGGACTACAGGCAGAGGTGACACAAAATCGAATTTTATGTTACCCCATATGCCTCGCGGATAAGTTTCAGTTTTAGTGCAATTTTTCTACTTGATTTGTGGGGTGACGGTCGGGGCCACGTGGACCATTTGCCTTTAATCGTGGGTATCAGACAGGCAGAACAAAATTCCTTATTCAAAGGAATTGCAATTTCGAATAAAGAAACGAATATGAAAAGAAAGTTTGATATGAATGAGGAAACTTCACTTCACGCTTCACGGACCTTATATTTCAGTTATCTTAATCTTGTAATCATACATTCAAACAATAGGCTGATGAGTACGAGATATTAAGCTCGTTGACGTAATCATTATTCTGTCAATCCTAAAATATAGACAAAATTATGTGATCTTGTGGATTCCCGTACAATCATCTACACTGTTAAATATATTGTCTCAGTGCACAAAATAAGCACCCGACAGTAATAAAAAAAAAAAATCAGATGGCTTAGATAGGCATAACAACATGGAGACTGTGGAGAGATTATTAAAGGATGCATATCTCCTGTTCCTACAAATATCTACGTACTTCAGAGGGGGAAACATCAATGCATTTAAAAGTACACAATTTAGGCGGTATATAATGTTAAATATATTGCTCCTTGATAGCAACACCCGTTCTTCCTCCCTGAAATCTACTTAAAAGTAAGCAGTCTCCAAAGAACATCAAAGTCTTGTATCTATAAGTGTTCTGGCACTGATTGCGGCTTGTGTAAAGGGGGAGATAATGCATTTAAACGTTATGCCTAAAAACGCAGTTGAACTCGAACCAATGCTGCCTTTTTCAAGGCTTGAAGCCTTTTCCGATACAACAGTGCTCGATTTCTACTTCACCTCCCAATTTACCACTTCTACGGTTTTCATAACGTGTCTGTGTTCCGTGTTTCATTTCGACTCTAATCAGTGTTAATTGATAGAATTGTTTGATTCAATTTTCATGACAATTATTTCATACACACATTAATTCAAAAGACACAAAATGTAGTCATAGTAGTTGTTAACATTATACATATCATTATTATTCATTTTGATTGACATTATTATTGTTATTACTATTATTACTACTATTAGTATCATTTTTATAATAGTGATAATAATAATAATAATAATAATTATTATTATTATTATTATTATTATTATTATTATTATTATTATTATCATCATTAGTATCATCATCATCATTATCGTTCATTCATTCATCTGCAGTGGAGGGAAAGTTTGTCTTCACACGCACATAGTGGGGAAATTATCAGCAAGCAAAAATTGCGTTTACCCACCTGTTGATCATGCGTGCGTTATAGAGAAGATATAGGCCCCATGTAAAAGTATCCCAGTTTTATTAACTGTTAAAAAATGAATTATTATAATTGGCTCAACTAAATCGCTGCTTCTAGATGAAAGAGATGGGGACTTTGACTGCAAATTTTTGAAAACAATGCCTTCCAAAGTACAGGGTCGCCATGATTTTCAATCACTTATCTTTTCTGTCACGCGTAGTGCGTTTAGAAGAATGATACTGTATTAAGTAAACATACTGCGTCTATAAGATATCGTAAAAGGGTTTTGCAATGGTGAGTGTGTATTATCAACTTTTCTGTTGTTTCGGATGTAATCTTTTATACCTCAAATATTGGCACTTGCTCTGGACTTGAAATAATGAGACAGTATTTTTAATACACATTTGTTTTTTCTTTAATTCTATTTGTTTAATCTCTTCTTTTTTTTCTGACAAGGAAATATATGAATGATTTGATGATGTAGACGAACAACAGCAAGTATCCTATGTGAAATTTCACCCCCCCCCCCAAAAAAAAAAAAAAAAAAAAAATTTTCAAGAGTAACAGGACGAATCAGTTGTGTTTTAGCCGGATTTTAAAGTTAAATGTTTCCCAATTTAACATGCTATCAAAGTCATCCAAAGTCTATTTCTGTCTTTGTGAAACAGTTCAATACAGTGATATGCACTCTGATGTAGTTATAAAAAGGGGCTTAAGAGTGATACTAGGACCTATTGCACAATTAACCACACAGACTTATAACAGTGAATCGAATCTCCGTGTGGGTGCTATGAAATGATTTAGAGATTAGATAGAATTTGGGTGCTCCTTACAAGTGCATTGTAATGAAATAGTAGAAACTGATGCTCCATTATGAAGCACAGTTGATAACGCAGGTCTGCTTCAACACCTTAATTTTTACAGACGTTCTTTACAGGAAATCATAAGAATAAACCCTATTTCGGAAAACGTTTGAAATTTACGGGTTTTAATTAGGTGTGTGGACTCCGCAGGAATTTATCAATTAACTGAACATTTACGTACAGCCCCTATCAATCGTTGCGATATCTGTAAGTACTAGTAAAGGGAAATCAATATCTCTTATCAATTATCAAAGTTGAGAGGCTCAATGTTCAAAGAGTCGATCAGAGTCTTTGAAATCAAAGTTTTAGATAGACAATTAACAGGCTCGTCAGCAGATAACATGATGGTCTAATCGCTTCATTTTTTATAGTGCCATAAAATTCATAACCAAAGTCCAACTGATGTGTACATTTTTATTATATGTATGTATTGACAATGTTGTGTTCAAAAAAAAAAGCATATCTCCAAGCATGCCTCTAAGTCAATCACGCCCATATAATTATAGCCACATTCTAAGACAAGGGCGAATCACGACAAGACTGGAGGCAACATGGCGGATCTGTTTCTCATTTTCATGACTCTTTCTGTTTCATTGCTAACACCAAGATACTGTAAGTAAATTGTGCTTTGCAATCTTACCATTTTTCTCCCGCCTTGACTCTGAAAAAGTCGCGTTAGTTTAAACATAATTGCATAATCTTGGGGAGGGGGGTCGACTTACATAGTTGCGCGTAATGTACTGATGCTCCGTGAACAGGGATGAAATTTGTTTCATAGCTTGGTCTCAATGAAACGTATAGAAAAGGAAAATGTGCAAGGGGTGTAAATGAATTTTTAAAAAATCGAATTCAACGCTGCTGTAATACGATTTAGAAATCAAATAAAGTGCTTTCGATGATGTCTTTTGCGGTATGGGAAGGGGATTGGCTGTTTAATATCTGAGTTCAGGAAAGTTTCTTTTGGCCCCGATGTACAGTACTAATTTTACCAGTCGTTACATTTGTAAGCTGTTATCGAAGCCATAATTGTACAATGTTATTTGCACTTGACCTGATATAATGCATAATTTTTGTACTCACTCTCTTTATTCTATATGTTTGTCTAATCTCATTTTCTTAAAAAGAAATAATGTAACTGCACTAAATATCCTGGACGAATTCTATGTGACTTTTCAATGTAAAAAATAATACACGATGAAACTCTCGGGTGATAGAGCAATATTAATCCTTTAGAAGGCATCCAAATGTGTACGTAAATGATTATATTCTTTTTGGGGGTCTATACCCCGACGCACGAACAATACGGACTTGAATAAGTATCAAGCTTCACAACACATTTGTTTATATATAGGAAAGAAAGTTATGATAACAGATTCATTCATTCATTCATGTTTTTATTTTCATTTCCAATCAATATACGTAGGTAATACAAACGTCAAATGATAACATATCTTGTAACATATAATACATCTTGTTTCATACGAGGGGCCGCTAAAAAGCGAACTTGTATAGTGCAGTCCCCTTACTTACGTTACATTACTACAATACATTAATACATAGCATACAAAACTACAATACATGTACCGTACAAGTTAATCACTGGAAGTATAGACCGATTCGGGTTCGTTGAGGCCAGCAGACAATTTGTGGCACTGGGTGCAGCCATGAGCTCATTTTGAGGTGTCTTAGCCGACCCCCCCCCCCCCCCCCCCCCCTCTCCCCGGGCAACATGTTTATCACGCACTTATAACAACGGTTCGCGCACTATTAAAGCAAGCGTTCGTGCACTCAGTACGAGACGCCTATTGGCTAAAACAACCATGCATCAGTTTTTCATTCCGCGCGCGGAAGGGGGTGGGGGAGAGGGGAGGGGGGAGGGGGGGGGGGGTCGGCTAAGACACCGCAGTAATGGCGCTGGCTATTCCAAAAATACACATAGCGCGTCACAGAATCGGTCTATACACTTTTCATTACATCGATAGTAACATGAAGCATACGCATTCACACACAAACACACACACACACGTACACACACACGCACACACATACATACACACAGAGAAGAGAGTAGGGAAAGAGAGAGAGGGAGGGAGGGAGAGAGGGGGCAGTATATGGAGAGCGCGAAGGGCAGGTCAGTATTTTCGATGCAGGGCGAAGAAAAAAGATCAACAATTCCAAGTCAGGCAAACTAATCATGGGGTATAACATATAAACTAATCAGATATTTTCTTAAATTACTAGAAAATGATTTCAAACTAGTAGAATCTTTAATGTTTTTCTCGTGGGAATTCCATAATTTTGGGCCACTGTAAATAAACGTAGATTTTGTAAATAAAAGAGTTCAAGTAAGGGGCAAATGATACTCATCTGTTTGACGAATGGGGTATTTATGAATATTTTTTATTCTTATCAAACATATTTTCAAAAACTAAAGGAAGTGAATTGTTATGTTAATTGTGTTATTGACCAAGATAATAATAATACAAATTCCTAACTTTCAAAACCTTATTCTCTACAAATAAATCGTCAGTATGGGAATATCTGAAGGTATTGCATATTACTCGAAGTATAGATATGGATTAACTTTTCAGCATAAACAATGATAAAGAGCTGTTGAAACGCAGGGAATGCAGGAACACAGTAGTCCTTAGTTGCGTCGTTTTAAAAGCAAATAAATCTACGATGCGGTTATTAGTTAATGTGAAAGAATGAACGTAATGATTATGTCAACATGTTAATCATAAATGGAAGCAGGAATATTTCTAACGTTCTTAAAGTGCGTTAATCATCATACATACAGAGCGAAACAAAGTCTTTCCACTTAGACCTCATTTGTAACATAAGAAAAAATATTCTTGTCGTCAAAATCAGAAATAGTCCTCATTTCTTTTTTATCTTATCATCGGCCATATGCCAAAAGGCCATTAAAGATCCTGTTAACCTTTGGGAGAAGTGATTTAAAAAATGTTTAAGATATCACTTTTGATGCATATGTGTAGGTCAGTTGTATCACAAAACATCCTACCGTATTTTTTTTTTTTTGCAATAAAGCCTAAAATAAAAGGAAATATCACTATTTTTCTCATAACCATAACTGTAGACGGTTAAATCTGGAAACGTTTCTATTATATCTATTGTTCACATTTTGTTATTTAATAATACTTAACATCGACCATACTGGTTCAAATTCTTACATTGGTTGTTTCTATCACTAACTCACATTTTAGAACTATTTCGAAGCATTTATGCTGGGTTTTTCTTTCATCTGCAAATGGTAAATTATGCCTTTAACAGTGTACAAAGTCTATGTGTTAAGAGCCTTTTGGTCTAAGGCCGACGCTTTGTATCATTTTTAGCATTTTTAGTTGCAAATGTCTCTATACCAAGAATAGAGTTAATTAATTTTGTGATCAAACTCTTGGTACCTCTTTGCAATGTTCGAATTCCCTGGGCCGAAGACTTATGATGCGTAGAAAATTTCGTATGATTAAAATGTGTTAATCGATAATGTATTAATCTCTTATTTTCATATGATGAACATATATTTCTATTTGATATACTTACATATATATATATATACACATATATATATATATATACTATTCTTAGATGGATACATATATATACATATATATGAAGTTTAAATTTCAATTAATACAGTAGTTAACTCCATTCTTAAATTGAGATATTTACAAATAACTAAGACGTTCAGTACAGATTCCAGAAGTAGTTGTGAGGCTCATTGTTTAAAGAGGAAATCAAATCGTTATGTTATCAGGACGCACATTCGAGTCGTTACAAAATGACATATTATGTATTATCAAAGCTACCTACCGCCCTTAACATGCAAATTAAAGTTTAATCAATATGTGAGCATTCTTATTTGACATGTGTGTTGACAAGAACAAAGTCTATCACTCCCAAGCGTTCGCAGTCATATTCTATATGATAAGAACTACGAAATCCTTTCGAAAGCCTTGAGGAAGCATTGCTGATAAGATCCCCACTTCGTGATTTTTTTTCTGTATTATTGGTGACACTAGGATACTATAAGTACATTCTGCTTGAGCTCCAATAACTTCTCTGCAGCCATGACTTTTAAAAAGCCAAACATTTGTTCTTTTTAATGACATAATGGTATCTTGTAGAAAGTTTCCTTGTTTCAGTTCCAGTAAGTTTTATTCTCCACTTGTATAGAACAAAAATAAGTATGACAATATCAAACATATTCGCAAATAACTGACATATAAACAAGAGTTCTCAGGACATAAGCATGTAAATAATATATATATATATATATATATATATGTATATATATATATATATATATATATGTATATATATATTTCCCTTTAACAGCCATAGTTGTTAAAATGGGTTTACAGACGGCAGCTAACCTTTTACTTCACAGGAGCCGCCGGTAGGTGGCCAACCTTGGTGAGGCGTGGGAACGCGCACATACAATGTATTATAATGTTGTTAATTTCAAACAGACCGCTTTGCGGTTATGATCAAAAATAGATTCGGGGTGGCGCGCACTCGAGTTAAGCGTAGCGGTTGGGAAGAGAAATGCATACCCCTTCATTATGCACTTGGTTTTAATGGAGATCGGTTCATTGTAGCTCTTGGTTCTGCATGATTTCATTCACCTATACTATTAAACCCCCTTTTTCGGGTTGTAACTGTTATTTGACCAGAACTTGGTATTAGGAATTACCTTCAAGTTGAAATGGCATATAACGGTAGGCCTACCTTTGCGGTGATTTCGAGTTCGGCCTAAGTTGTCTTAATCGCTATTTGTTCAATTTGTTCGGGAAGGGACAATCACTGATTTCGTTTGCAGCGGAAGCTCAAGCAGAGGGAGTAGCGTGCGAGTTCCGAGTCTAAGGCAGGGCGAGCCGTGGGCCCAGCCAATAGAGCCCGGCCGCCGTCAGCTCGGGCTGGCTACTAACGTTAGGAGGCCGGCATCGAGGGCAGAAAGTCATTCCAAGCTGAATGCAGGTGATGAGATGCAGTCCGGGGGCCCTGCAGTGGCCGGGCCTTCCGGGGAAGCTGTCGGTGACGGTATTTGGACATGCTCAGCTAGAAGGATGTCTACATCAACTTCAACCTCATTCGACATGGGGAGCAAGCTCATCGGCTGCACCACCAAGGCCAGGGCCGCTGCATCAGAGACAGCTATGGCGGTATGGGCCGGCGGTGAGTTGCAAAGTATGCAAGCCTCTTGGCCTGTAGTAACTGGAAAATTAGTGTTTATAACGTTTTAACGTTAGTGGAGGAATGGAGCGAATGAGTTCACTGGCACTGGCATGGCTGTGGATGAAGTGGTGCAGGAGCATGATACCCCCTCGTTGATGATAATGGCAAGGGATGAGTTGGGCTCCGTTGGCGTTGTTCCTTTGGTAGATATTATTGTAATATCAATTATTTAAAAAAAAATGCCCCAGCCCAAGGGGACGATATGATCATGGTATTATTATGATTGCTCAGTATTAGTATTACTATTATTTTTAGAGGTGTTTGGTTCTTGAAACCTCTATTAAAACGTTAGTAGGCCGAGCCTAGGGCATAGCACCATAGGCCTACCATTCAGCTGCAACCACAACGCAGGGCCCCACGCATCACTTCCATTGAGCAATGGACGAGCGCCTTTTTGGTTTTTAATTGCATCCATTTAAAGCCGACAAACATTAATAAGGCACGTGACCTTGTTTAAGTGGACATGATATTAGGGTGTCTGATCGCGCACTGCCAACCTTCGGACAAAACGCGCCCCTATCTTACAACACGCAAGCCCCATAGAACACAATGGAGTCGCGCGCCTACGCTGTTTTGACCCCGCGTTTTGTGCTAAAAAATCGCATTTATTGCAAAATCCCCGGTCCATGCCGCTATCGAATCCTAACAAATTTGGTATCATATGAAAGAGGAAGTTTTGCTCCATAATCTATCAAAGCGCTGGTACATGACTCCGACGATAAATTGGTGTAAATGTCGTTAGAATCACACCTATCTCGATATCTCGGCGTCTGCTTCGCTACTTGTACCAGCGTGTGGCATGCGAGTAGTTTAGGATGTGCTGAATCCGATGGTGAGGTCGGTTTTTCGCTAGCTCCACGTCTTGGACCGGGGATTTTGCCTAGAAGATACCCCTTGCAATAACTTTTTGATCTCAGCGAACGTGTTAGGCGTGGCTTCGTATGCAACAACCATAGTAACGTCCGAGCAAATACGCTCATACATATGTAAATCTACACGCATTATATTCCCCGCCACATGGCGCGCATGCAGCTAGCTCGCGCGCTGTGTGTGTGTGTGTGTATCTCACGGACCTACACGTGTAGGTCAGCAGTGTGTCTACCGTCGCAAGGTAGCTAGCTACGTAGCTACATACAATGTAGTTCGCTAGATCGCTGTGTGTGTGTCTACTTACGAGTACGTGCGCGCGCGCACACCCGTGCCACTGAAAACAGACTGAGCTAGCTAGCTAGCTGTCACGTCGCTTCGCTTGCGATAGTTCTACAGCACTGAGTTCTATGGGGGTTACGATTGCCCAGCATTCACAATGTGCATGTATGTAACACGCTCGTAAACCACCTGGCGCATCAGTTTCAACGTAGTCAAAGTACATGTACTATTACTGGATTGATAATGATCATAACAGGCCTACAATGTATGAGTTAGCAATCCAAACGAATGACCATGTAGAGTCATATTCCTTTTTTTTTTAATACTTCAACAGAAAAGTGCACTAACGATGCACGAGTTACAGTCTTTCTCGCGATCTTATGCAGCACAACAGTGACTCAACAGATAGGCCTAGGCTACACAACGCACCATATCAGGCAAGTCAATTGTGAAGCGGTACCGCGGTGGAAGGTAGGTACAAATACCGATTTTTACGACTGAACTTCCAATCGACAAAAAAGGGCAAGCAACGATTTTGGAAGCTATACTCTTCAGCCACGAATGGTGGTAAAGTGGCATTCATGGCTAAATAGCCATATAACATTTTCACATGACCTGCGAACTGCCATAGATAGATCTCGACAGCATCAACGTGTTATGTAGTCGTCGCATTCAGTAGCCAGCTGTGTACGTGTGTACACACGTACGTAGTGTAGCGCATATAGCGTGTGTGTACAGTGTGTAGGTAGTACAATAATACACTCAAATGCACGCTCGCTAGCTCGTCCGCCGATGTTGGCTGGGCCGGAATGCATGCGCTACGTATTCATTCACAACGCTGAGCGCTGTATATGTACGCACAACATGTATTATGACGACACGAGGGGGCGTGGCTTCTGCGCTGGTTACGCGTTTTAGCAATCCGCTGTACGCTCATTAACCGGTCGCTGGCGATCTGCACGCGAATGCTACTTACCGGCCTTGTTTGCAAACATGATTTGGACACATTTTCGTGCGTGCTCGTCCAAAAAAAGTTGTAATATTGCAGTGATTTGAAAGTTGAATTTCTCGAGATAGAATAGTTATTTTGCCATGAAATTTGATATATATGCTTATGACATATTTTTCTTTCATATGAAATAGTTTATAATCCACCTTTTATAGAATTTCAAAAGTTGCAAAAATGCTACAGACACCCTAATGATATCGTGCGTACTGCTGCTAACCGTTAGGTTTGGGGGCTCTGGATGATGGATAATGACACACAATGCCGCCGCCTCCATCAACACGAACCCACACGGTTGTGGGCCAGGATGGAGACTTCTTACTCGTTATTCAAACGCGCAGGATGCTCAGTCTTTATGGGAAGGTTGTTAGTAAAGCTTTTAAATGGGTATAGGTCTAGGCTAGGCCTAGGCCCCTTAAAAAAGGACAAAGAGTTATAGTTTTGTCGAGGAACTTGAAATCGGGGTATGGTTGTATAAAGTGTATGGGATAATAAACTGTAAAAGAAATTGTATTCGGCCGCATCGTAGGGCCTTTCAAAACTCCGCCATTTTATAATTTTGGTGTTCAGGCTGTGGGGTTGGTCCCAAAGAAGACCCCGGGCGAGTATTGAATGATTCATGGTTTAGTCATTGGGTAGTACTAGTCATTGGTGTATGTATGTTAAGTGTTGAGGTGAAATCAGCCTTTCGTCTGTTGCCAGTCCATTTTGGGGATTTTCAATTGTTAGGGATGTGCATTGTTAGCAAGTTTTATTATGACAGGTACATGCCCATGGGCTGTTCGATCGTTTGTTTAACCTTTGGAAAGTTCAACACGTTTCTTGAACTGAAGGAGGTCGCAGGTTCAGGAGACGTGTTGCATTGACTGGACGGCGTCTTTTTCGTGGGGACGTCGGCCGTTGAATATGGGCAGCTAATGTATATTTTTTAGTCCACGTGCGAACGCCTTGGAAGTCTCCCTAGATCTAGCTATCTATTTCCCAGGTGTAGATGGAAGGGTCGGTAACAACTATCAACTTATTCAATAGGCTTTGAGATAGATTTTGTAATAGGTCAGGTGAGAGTGCCTCAAGATTAAGGGGTCCTTTTTATTAGAACTGATCGGAGTCATTTTAAGTGAAATGGTTCAATCAAGTCAATCTTAAGTTTTGTATATTTTTTGAAAGACCTATCCTTTTATATTACTCTTGAGTTTGGTATCTTAACTCTTAATGTGCCAGGCCCAAAACCCCTAACGTGCCAGAGATTTTTAGCCAGTGCTCGGAAGCTCCGAATCTGGATAGACAGGGTAATTTCAAACTGTCATATCTCTGTAATTACTGCTTGTTTTGAAATGTTGTCTGCACAAAAAATGTGGAGAAATGGTAATTCTTTCGTGCCATGTCGTCAGTTTGCAGTAATATTTATCCTAATTTGAAATATTGCTGAAAGAAATCATATCATAAAAAAATTATTAAGAAATTTTGGGTAGCATGAAAAGGAAGAATTAATTGTGAATTTTCTTCAATAGAACGTGTGTTTGACTCTGTGACAAAGTTTTAGATATACATTTTTTCTTTCGAATGATACCACATTTGTCAACTAGAGTCGTATACTTTCAAAGATATTCGCAGTTTGTTTTGCCCATGCAATTTACTTTTTTGACCGAGTAGTTCATTCCCAAACTTTGGTTATTTAGTCCCGGTTCCTCTTTGAGAGTAAAGGTAATTGTCCCGGGTCTTGGAGGAGAGTCTTTCCACTCTTTTATCCATTTGAGCAGGAAGTGCCAACAGTAATCCCTCTTTTGTTAGTGTGAGGGGCGAGCGTGCCCTATTGAAATCGGCAGTCCTTTGTCGGTGAGGGGCTCGTTGGCGTGCGAGCCCATGGTCACAGGCGGAGATAATCCGAGGATGCCTTGAACAATGTGCTACACTGTCGGACCAAAAAATATCTTATTGACAATGCGGCGCATGCCTTCCTTATTATTTCATCAAAAGTCTACGAGTAATCGATCAATGGTCAGTTCCTTGTTTTGCGTAGCTACCCACCACCAAAGCGATCGCGGCATGACTAAAGTGTAACCTTAGTAACTTCATAACAACGACGCGTGTTTGGCTCACAACAAGCGATTTACTCACAGCACCACGAGGACAGCCGCTGAAACCTGCAGTTGAAGCCACGTGCTTGTTGCGCCTAGCGCTGGCTGAAACCAGATACGTGGAACAAAGTGGAATTTGAAAATATAGCACTACACATATCTACATAATCCTCATTCTGAAACGTTCACCAGATTTTGAAGAGCAATCAGACCCTCATCTAGGTCTAATATTCCCGCGAACTGTATGCGAACATCGTTTTGTAGGAATATGAAATTCTCAAACTAATTAGTCTATTTCAAAATGAAGGACATAATGGCACACAGACCAAGAACTACACATCCATATGAAATAAACAAAGGTTACTGATAGTTCATTTGCGTGCACTGCAGTGCGGTGATTCGGGGGGGGGGGGGAGGCGTAAAGAAATGGAGAGAGTGATTTTTGGTTTGCGTATTTCTGAATATTTCAAAAGATTTTGATCGGTAACAATATCATTGTTTACTGAAATTATTTTGGAGCTTAGTGAGTTTCATTTTCGTATCGCACCAATATTATGACCATGTGAAAAAATCTATTACTTTGCTTTTTGACGTGATCGGTACATTGGGTGTTGGGTAACACTTACAAACAGAATATCAGCGATATTAGAGGTATCCCAGAAATTGTACTTCACTTCGGAAAAGTGTTTTGATGCTGGACCTTCGCATGACGGCAGATTCATTTCCCGACATTTTAACCGCTAACGTCTCACAACCTTAGTAATATCGGAGAAAACTGCAAAATCAGAATGTAAAGTCTAGCACTCATCCGTCGCGAAAGTCATGCATCCACACATCAAAGAATATGATCAAGTCAAGCACGCATCCTTATGTTTTGAAAAAAAAAGAAAATATATATAAAATTGTTAAACATTATATGATTAGTATGATCACGTTATTTGAGGTAAAAAAAAAAAACATAAGGGAAAACATTTGAGGTGCAGTAAAAACTAAAATCTTTCCAACAAAATTACCATGATGCAAAATGATAGAAAGAGAGAATCAAAGGACTTCAAAAATCATCGTACCCGTGTAGCAGCTATAAAGAAGAAGGCAATGCTGGTAAGTGGGATTGAGCCGCCGGGGCAACAAAATATCAAGCAAAGAAACAAGATGACAATCAATCAAACAAACAAACAACGAAAAGAAACTACAAACATAAAGACAACCTTTAGAAACTCTGCTAATGTGGGCTTTTTTGATGTCATTATCTCTCTTTTGAAATTACGTCTCCTTACTCGCTAATCGCTCCTGATTAGTTTACGTTATTCAGCAGTATAGTCAATACAGCTATCTTCTGTCGGAAGATCTGAGGCGCTTTTCTTATTGCTGCTAATTCTGTTCACTACACGTCTTGTAACTCAGAGTGTCATCTTTTTCTCTAGCAGAAACAGTATTTACACTCTATACTGTCGAAGTTCAGTCGTCCCGGTGTAGCGTAGAATGCTAGCTTCATTATTCATACTTTTCTTTATCAATTTTTATGATTTCGATCACTGATCGTGCCTTTGCATAAATCAAAGTATGTGCTCTGTCTCACCCTCTCTTTCTCTCTCCCTCACTCTCTCTTTATATCTTGCCCCTCAACTTCTTCATTTCTGATCGTTGACTTGTTATTCACATTAGGCATAATTGACTGTGAAGTTACGATAATCTCAATGTCAATAGTAATCACTATCGCTGCAAAGGAAGGGGGAAGTTTTCGCCGTCTGGTTCATGAGTTCAATTAGATACGCTCAATGATGATAATAATTATACATAATAAATGAATGCATGTACACGCCAAATACAGAATGAGCTGTTTTTCACGTTTGTAGTTTCGTATACATCCATGCAATCACTCGTATGCTGTAGGATGCATATAGGATGATGCTTCATTTCGCTACAAACTGAAGGGTTTCAAGGAATGAATGCAGAACACAGGTGGTACTGAAACTCATATTTTGTTGTGCACAGAAATGAAGCAAAATATGCTATAGGCAAAGGGAGTCGAAGTAATTCCTGTCAAAGATTAATTTGGAAACGTGTTTTACTGACCTAAAAACTCAAACCATGTTCAATAAAGCGTAGGTGTCACGCTAGTATATAAGTTTCATTCACAGGCTTCGACTATAACTATCATAGGGCTCTTCTAGTCTTCATAAAACATGTATCGTTTTCTTGCAGCTCCGCGATGCTCACTGCATTTGAAAGTCGACCGAAAGAACTCTCACAAAAGGCGAAGTTTGTATATGCTTATACTGCGTTTATTCATGAACTAAAGCTTTCTTTGAACATGCAAAATCTTCACAACTTATGCTACCATCAGGGGAGGTCTCTTGAATTCTTGGTTTCTGTTCTGTACGTTGCTCTGATTGACTCTTCTTTCTTGGTAAAGACCCTATCTGCGCTAATGATAATCATTTCCTATTTTTTCTCACAGTCCGTCGAAATCAGAGGCCTTCCTTCAACACCCTGTCATTACCACATTCTTCATACAAGGTACCCCACGTATTTCAAGTACCTGTATACAGCTTGTTGATTTTCTTTTTTTGATAACAATTAGATGCATTACTGACATAATCACTTCTTGAAAAATGTACACGAAAATCGTTGGCACAATGCATACAGTCAATCCACGTTGCTATAGACATGATGGAGGATGGTTATGGAAATACATGTACGGACTCATCACAACAGCCACGTCCCACCGGTATCGAGACAGGAGTAATGCAACTGGAATGGACAGAATTTGAATCTGTTTTGAAAATTGAATAATACAGAGCTAAAAAATGATAGTTTGATTTTTTTTAAGAACATGTGAATACCTCTAGTATCCAAAATTCACGGAAATGGGTATTGTACTGCCCGCGATCTTCAATTCTGATCTGTGGTAACAGCGAGTTCTTCAGATCGGCGACGCTAACATCAAGACGGCGCAGATTCCCGTGTTGGACAATGATCATGGCTGTTGGCTGTGTCGCGCATGTTCAGAACATAATGATCTGCCTGATTAGCGTCCTCTTAGCGTTTGCGAGGCAAATCTTTAGTTCGTGTTTATACCACTGTGTGGTCAAGATGAGAGAGATGAATGGCAAGTTTTATGATTGAAACTTGTCTGTGTTCTTTCTTTCCTTTTTCTCGCAAAAGCTGATTGCTTTTCTTATAGGCTACAACACGGTATTATGTATCCTGAAGAAGCTTTGCAAAGCGGAATAAACAAAAAAATCTGACTGCAGCATGAAGGAGAAGCATTTTATGTTCTGCTTTACATGGTACATATTTTGTCCTATACTATTATGACAGAGAAGAAGCGCCGTCTTAGGTTATCAAGCGCAGTCGTTATAACATTACTGTCAAAATATATATATATATATATACTTCTATATACATGTCGGTAGAAAAGATGAAGAAGTAGAATGGTAATGAATTTTGAAAGTCCGAATGTGCTAATAAATAGCACTGTTGGACTGTCAAAATGCATTACCACTCTACTTGTTTATCTTTTCTTTACTGGTACCAACACGCGGACTATGAGTTTCATAATACATAATCATAATCTATATATATATATATATAGCATACAAGGTGAAGCGGCTTGGCCTCCTACGTTGTGGGTGCTGCATTATATTCATGTGTAGGTGTGACGGGAAAGACTGCTCGCAGATGTTGCAGTAATGTTCACTAATAGCCTTTTACTCTCCCAAGCTTTCGACCGAGTTACCAGTCTTTTTCAAGGGCTTGGAACGTAAACACAAAAGCAGAAAAGCAACCAATTTGCATACATTTGAACAGAATAAGGCAAAATCGTATATAAAGGTATATATATATATATATATATATATACATATATATATATATATATATATATATATATTCACAACAGTAGGTCAATATAAACTCCGTTGGAGACATAAATTTGACGCATTTTCGCCCATAGGGCTTTGTCAAGTCAATACATTTGACACTTTACGTCTCCAACGGAGTTTATATTGACCTACTGTAGTGAATCTATACTTTCTTAGGACTCCGAGAAGAAACCATTTGTTGCTGTTATATATATATACATATATATATTATATATATATATATATTATACATATAAGAGAGAGAGAGAGAGCGAGGAAGAGAAGGCGCCTTGTACAGAACAAGTGTACATGTAGCTACTTCATTATTCATCCAGGGTGAGAAGATAAGGGCATTCACGAACGTAGTTCAACGAATGTGTGTATACGTGGAACATGTACGTTGAATTATCTATACGTCCATGAATGCCTTTATCTATTCCCACTCTGCATATTATGTATGTATGTATATCTTTTAAATCGACATGACAATGCTTTATTGAAATGAATATTTAATTTCTTTTCAATATTTAGTTCGTTGACATACTTGATGAAACCTAGATTTACAGCCCACAATCAATTGCGCGATAATATAGTCTGTCACAATCATTCACGTGTTTGATTCTGCTGGCAGAAAAGGTACAATATGACAGGGAAAAGGTAAGGTTGACATTCGCAATTGAGGTGTTGCCAGTTCAAAACACTCATTCCCCATTATTTTACGAGTGTTTACAGACCGATATTCTTGTTTCGACGGGATAAGTTCATATATTTCCATAGTTTGACCAACAAAATACTGACACATGTTTTTCGAATGTAACAAACCATGACCAAGGTTGGATATCATGGCCTTCTTTTGTCTGAGGCGGTCTTTCGGTAGGCGCTTTCATCTATGCAAATAAGGCACTCTTATTGTATTCGCGGTGAGGTGGCGTGGCCATGAAACATCTATTCACGCGTGCCGCGCCTTTATTATGGGCTAGGTTTTGGAAATAGGCGGTACTCTTTCTTTTCAGGTCTTTCAAACGAAAGTTTATTCTAGAGCTATAATAACCTTTGCTTATACGTGATTGGCGAAGGTATCGAACGTTGATAGTTTTAATCCTGCTATTCTATCACCCGAACTGATCACATTGACTTACATAAGAAGGGGGAAATTGCCAGTGATCATCATTTATCTCGATCGATAGTGTGATTTTTTTATGCACATGTGAATACCTCTAGTATCCAAAATTCATGGAAATGGGTATTCTACTACCCGAGATCTTCAATTCTGATCTGTGGTAACAGCGAGTTCTTCAGATCGGCGACGCTAACATCAAGACGGCGCAGCCTCCCGTGTTGGACAATGATCATGGCTGTTGGCTGTGTCGCGCATGTTCAGAACATAATGATCTGCCTGATTAGCGTCCTCTTAGCGTTTGCGTGGCAAATCTTTAGTTCGTGTTTATACCACTGTGTGGTCAAGATGAGAGAGATGAATGGCAAGTTTTACGTTTGAAACTTGTCTGTGTTCTTTCTTTCCTTTTTCTCACAAAAGCTGATTGCTTTTCTTATAGGCTACAACAACACGGTATTATGTATGCTGAAGAAGCTTTGCAAAACGGGATAAAAAAATCTGACTGAAGCATGAAGGAGAAGCATTTTTATGTTCTGCTTTACATGGTACATATTTTGTCCTATACTATTATGACAGAGAAGAAGCGCCGTCCTAGGTTATCAAGTGCAGTTGTTATAACATTGCTGAATTTATAATTGTATGTAAGATACATATATTTTGGTATATATATATATATATATATATATATATATTTCTATATACATGTAGACAGAAAAAATGATGATGAAGATGAAGACTGTCAAAATGCATTACCACTCTACTTTTTCATCTTTTCTATACCTACTGGTACCAACACGCGGACTAAACGTTTCATTATATATAATCATATATATACAACATATAAGGTGAAGCGGGCTTGGCCTCCTACGTTGTGGGTGCTGAATTATATTTATGTGTAGGTGTGACGGGAAAGACTGCTCGCAGACGTTGCAGTAATGTTCACTAATAGCCTTTTACTCTCCCAAGCTTTCGACGGAGTTACCAGTCTTTTTCAAGGGCTTGGGACGTAAACACAAAAGCGCGCAAAAAAGCAACCAATTTGCATACATTTGAACAGAATAAGGCAAAATTATTAATATTATAAAGATACACATATGTGTATTAAAAATATGAATATATATATATATATATATATATATGTTGATAAGGTAGCCCACGTGTTGGCAAGATAAAAAGATAAGTAACAAAGCTGTAACAAAGTTCATGCTGTATTCACCAACGGTTTATTTCTTCACACAAATTTTCGAGCGTCTCGCCGCCCTTTCTCAAGTGTTGATACTGAGAGAACAATAACAAAATTCATTTTACATTATTGTATTATTCATTGTATTTCTGTTACTTATCTTTTGTTACTTATATATATATATAAAATGAGAGAGACAGAGCGAGAAAGAGAAGGCGCCTCGACCTTGTACAGAACAAGTGTACATGTAGCTACTTCATTATTCATCCAGGGTGAGAAGATAAGGGCATTCACGAACGTAGTTCAACGAATGTGTGTATACTGTATATACGTGAAACATGTACGTTATCTATACGTCCATGAATGCCTTTATCTTTTCCCACTCTGTATATATGAGTGTATATATATATATATATATATGTACATGTGTCTTTTAAATCGACATGGTAATGGTTTATTGAAATGAATGTACTTCATTTTATTACAATGTTTAGTTCGCTGACATATTTGATGAAACTTAGATTTACTGACTAAAATCAACTGCATGATAATTATAGTTTGTCACAATTATTAACGCGTTTGAATCTGCTGGGAGAAAAGGTACAATATAACAGGGAAAAGGTAAGGTTGACATTCGCAATTGAATTACTGCCAGTTCAAAACATTCATTCCCAATTATTTTACGAGTGTTTACAGACCGATATTCTTGTTTCGACAGGATATTTTCATGTATTTCCATAGTTTGACCAACAAAATACTGACACATGTTTTTCGAATGTAATAGACCATGACCAAGGTTGGGTGTCAAGGCCTTCTTTTGTTTGTGGCGGTCTTTCGGTAGGCGCTTTCATCTATGCAAATAAGGCACTCTTATTGTATCCGCGGTGAGGTGGCGGTGGCCATGAAACATCTATTCACGCGTGCCGCGTCTTTATTATAGGCTAGGTTTTGGAAATAGGCGGTACTCTTTCTTTTCAGGTCTTTCAAACGAAAGTTTTATTCTAGAGCTATAATAACCTTTGCTTATACGTGATTGGCGAAGGTATCGAACGTTGATAGTTTTAATCCTGCTATTCTATCACCCGAACTGATCACATTGACTTACATAAGAAGGGGGAAATTGCCAGTGATCATCATTTATCTCGATCTCTCCTGCGATTCAACAACGTTACTGCTTCATAATCTCTAAATACTCTATCAGTCTCTCCTGAATGAGCTAAAGTGTGCTCGCTTCTATGGCTCCACCGAGAAAACGGCGAAGGCGTGAGTTCACTGCCGAAGAGGTCCGTGATTTCATGTTGGACTCTGACTTCGAAATCGAGGATATTGTCAGATAACAACTGGGAAGAAGACACGCAATCATCTCGTAGCAGTGAAAGCACAGAAGAACGTGATTCCTCACGTCTTCTCCCCGGAGTTTGAAGAGCACGGTGAATCACTGTTTGAAGACTCGTCAGGCGACGAAGCTGATGGAGGTGACGATGACCACCTCAATGATCTACCTCCGCCTCATCCAACAACTCATGCTGAACCACTCTCCGATCACGATTGGCGGAGACTTGAGCCTGACGAGCGATTCAAGTCAAGTCGACGAGTGTATGACGACCAACCCAGACTACTTTTCGACGCTGAAGGATTGGAGCCAGTGGACTTTTTTACGAAGTTCTATCCGACTCCCATCTTTTGCCCACATAGCAGATGAAACGAACAAGTATGCGCAACAATTCTTCGATTGCCCAGCGCCCCTCCCAGAGGCTTCTCGATTCGGCGTATGGCTGGACACCGATGAGGAGGAGATACGCGCTTTCACCGCACTTCAAATAGCGATGGGACTGGTGTCAAAGCCATCTGTGCCTCAGTACTGGGAAACGAACTCCGACATCTTAGTGACTCCTGGGTTTGCCGACGTCATTTCCAGGAATCGATTTCAGCTATTGAACACCTTCCTTCATTTCAATGACAACGAGAAGCTCGTGCCCCGTGGACAGCCCGGTTTCGACCCCCTTCACAAGACGCGCCCCCCTCATCGATATGTCCCAGCCGACGTACCTTGAGCATTTCCTTCCCGGGGGATACCTGTCAATCGACGAGAGCTTGGCGCCGTTCAAAGGAAGAATCTCCTACAGACAGTACATCCCAAACAAACCACGGAAATGGGGGATAAAATTCTGGATGCTCTGTGACGCCCAAACGGGATTTTGTCTGCGGTGGCGGCAGTATGTCGGAGCCGAGGGACAAGACAATGGGGACAGCGCCACTGAAGCCCTGGTGAAACAGCTGACGGAGCCATTCTACAACACGGATCGCGTGATCGTGATGGACAACTATTATAGTTCCGTAAAGCTCTACGGGGATCTGTCACGGAACGGACTTGGAGCCTGTGGAACGGTGAGGAGCAACCGACGAGGACTTCCAGAAGAGATCCGACGTGGTGGTCTGCACCTTGCGAAAGGTGACGATCCCGTGTTTTTCGCCAAAGGGAGGGAGATGTCAGCAGTGACTTGGCATGACGTGAAACTCGTGAACGTGCTGTCGACCGTCAGCAGCAACGATCTCAAACAGAAGCAGATACGGAGTAAGAACGCCGAAGGAGGTCGCCGTACGATTCAGAAGCCAGCAACTGTTGACGTGTACAACAGGTTCATGAACGGCGTGGACAAAATGGATCAACGCATGTCCTACTACCGCTACCCTCATAAGAAAATCAAGGGATACCGCGTAACCTACCACTTCACCATGGAAGTAGCTCTCGTGAACGCTTACATCGCATTTCGCATGGCTGGCCACAAGATGTCCACGCGCGACTTCAGATGTCGGGTGATTGAGGGTCTGCTGAACGGCTACAGAGCATCTCGCTATCGTCGGACACCGTCACCTCCCATCGCCGACAACGAGGCAAGACTGACTGAGCGCCACTTCCCAGCAGAGTTCGAAGATCGACAACATCGTCCTGACTGCTACGTGTGTTCGGACCGCAGGAGGGGAAGGCGAAGACAGACGAGGACATACTGCCGACAATGTGGACTTGCTATGTGTTGCATCCCGTGTTTCGAGATCTACCACACCAGAAAAGATTTCCGATCATAGGTCACAAACACTGAGTCTTCTGATGACATGAACTCTAAACAATGTCATGAACTTGTCGTGTATAGGCCTGTCTACCGTTGCTTATAGAATATGCATGTTCAAATTACAGCTCACAGATGGCAAGCATTTCCAGGTGCATGATTCATTGTAATTACATGGACATTATTGGTTTTACGATCCAAGACTGAGATGTATTGAAGTATAATCGCGATATCTGTCTGAACTTCACCCCAAAAGAAACGTTCCGTGTACTCTCACTTGTACTCATTTGCATGTACACAAAACCAGGTGGTTATTGTCTGTCAAATCGATCCCAGTTACCAATGATTATGTCATTAGCCAGGGTAACGTGAAATCTTTAGACATGAATTTCTCTGCCAAGTTATCTCTCATATTACATTGCCTATTTACAGTGTACACACAATGTATGTACATTTCAATAATGGTGATATTCCCGTAATTGTAAGGATTGGTTATTTATTATCCGTAAGTCTTCGAAATAGTAATTAATAGCATTAAAAAAATCAAATACTGTACAAAGAGATAAACGTTCATATTGATGATATGGTTATACACAAAATATCAATGACAATGTGATAATTTATTGAGATGTAGCTCACAAGTTCTTGTATTATCAGAAAAGGTTGATATTATGGGTCAAATCGATCCCCATGAGTAACCAGTGATATGCCAGTGATTGTGCCACTAGCACTAGTTTATTATCAACTTGTACTAGTAATTTATTTTGTATACATACATATGTCCGACAAATTATGGAATTATGGATTTGTGTAGTGCTCATTACACTTACAATGTATACTTGTCAGTGGCAATTCTGAATCTCGATGGTATATTGTGTTTATGAATTCAATGGTGTATCTTATCAAACTTTAGATTATGTGGGGTTATTTATGTCATTGTGTAATTATTCCTTGGCTCTTCAACAATAAGTAGCCGCTGTCATGATTTTACAGCGAGTTCCACGATCGCATTTGAATAAGTAATTGTCATATCACCACATATTACATGCATGTAAGTTGTCAATGTAAGAGCAGTGAATTCTTTTCCGGATATCACTAGTCATCGTGTGAATGAGGAATTGAAAATAAAGCATTATTCACAGTGACGAGTGAAAGAGATAAACTATACTCATCTGTTTCTTATTTGTAATTTAATCAGCGTTGCTGAGTGTGTAATGTCAGATCAAAGCTGATCAATTATAGTGAGATTGCAAAACTGAAGTGTATGTAACTACTGAAGGATACTAGTAGTATCTAGAGATATTGACGAGAGAAGGTGCAATGTATATTCAGTAACAGGTTGTATATGTGGAGTGAGATCAGTTTGAAGAGAGAATACTATTGCCAGAAAGACAGAGAGAGAGAGAGAGAGAGAGAGAGAAAGTGACGAATGGAAATGGAACTCGACGTTCCAAAAATAGTTATCTATGACATACAGTATAACGATAATAATAATAATAATAAACATGTGTGCATATAATATATATATACATATATATATATATGTATATATACATACATATATATATAAATATATAAGTATATTATATGCGTATATTTCTTACTCTCTCTCTCTCTCTCTCTATATATATATATATATATATATATATATATTTGTATACATACATAGATCGAGGTCGTCAGTTTCTTCTTCGCCTAAAAACACAAAATCAAATAAACAACCGACAAACAAGACTCAAAAGCACACATACAAACAAAGCAAGAGTATGATTATTAGCACACTTAGTTGCATGTAAGGTTGGAAAAGTATAATAAGCGAAGCTGAAAACATGCACAACAAAGGAATTCATCAAATCATACACTCCATGCAAACGTACTGTACAACAACGTCAACATGTAAGCTAACAGTTTTTATATCCGCATCAAATCATACGAGACGCAAGGTACGAAGAAACAATGCACGAAGCCTTGTACAGCAATTCCTCTTTAGAGTATATAGTTCTCCCCCCCCCAAAAAAAAAAAGAGAGAGAGAGAGAGAAAAAAAAGAAGAAATGAAATTCGCCAATAGGGTATTAGTAACAACAAGAGTTTGAGAGACAAAGCGATTCTGTCAGAAAGAGAGAGAGAGAGAGAGAAGGGACAGATGGATATTGAGGTTAACGTTACAACAATAATTTGAAGTTATTCATATATCATAGAGAGATATAATAATTTTACCTCGACTTCTTCACTTATTTTGTGAAGTAAAGATTTGAGTTAACGACATTCTTGTATGACCAAATTGCACCAATTATTGAATATTGAAAAAGGCTGCGTCTTGATCGTTTGTATGGATAGTACCCCCCCCCCCAAAAAAAAAAAAAAGAACACACACACACACACATATCAAACAACACACAAACAAGAATCAAGGCAAGTTCCACAACAAAAGGTTTGATTATACGGGTACACTTAGTTCTATCTTAGATTAGAACAAAAAAGCTAAGCTAAAAAAAGGTCAAAATCACGTTGCACTTTGCACAAATTACGTAAAACAGCGTCAGGTGTCAAGTAAGACAGCCTACAGTACTGTGATCTGTTGTATTTGCCAAATTTATTCACGAAATTTTGTAGAAGAGGAAGTGCAAGAGAGTTGCTCGCCAAGTATATGAGGAGCTCATTGATACACAACAACAATAAGAAGAAATAAAGACATATCGCAAGGTTCGTAAGTCCACAGGGTTTTAGTGAGAGTTTAGTCAGTTTGAATGACTTCCGCTATCTTGGAAAGTCCTTCACGTACGTTTTTGGATTTGATCAATGTCAACATTGGAATTCCTTTTGTTGACTAGTTTTGTTGAGCACTTTACCATTTTGCAAAACATGGGACACTTATCGTCAGAAGAAAGTACACAATAAACGCATACAAAGGGCCAAAAAGATAGGACATTAGCTATCGCGATGTGTGCTTTGTGAATGTCTATGAATCGTTTACTATGTATACAGTAGGAGAGCGGATCGTATCACCGAACGCCTTTTTTTTGTGGCTTTGAATTCAGCACAAAGTGGATGAAATGTCGGCAAAAAATAACACCGGTTATTCACAAAGTCCTGAAAATACGAATTCAGCAAAAGTACGCAAATTATTCACTCAGGTTTTTGGAGAATAGGCTTCAAGTATATCTTTCTCTCCAAAAATTTAAAAAAAAATCAAAAGTTGTCTTTTACAACCGCAAAAAAAAAAAAAATCGCATTATAATTAGGTACATGATTTTCGTAATGGCATAGTCAATGCTTTCACATCTTGTTCTTGCACCAGAACCACAATTCTTACCCAAGGTTCACTACATGTACCTACTAGTATTCTTACCGAGGGGAGGACAAAGAGAAAAAGAATCGGCTAATGAGGCTCATTTTTTTTTTCTCACCGCAAAATGTCTAATACGAACATTTTGAATAGTTCCCATGATAAAATCTTGCGATAAATCGACATCTTCTTCTAAATCTGAGGTAAAATGTGAATTTCTTAACGTTTTTGCATTTTTGTGTTGCATTCTATTTTTGCGGTTTCGGTCCTTATAAACGATTTGTGAGGCCAGTCTACGAGGTCCCGCGAGTATTGAAGATCGTAAGTACGCAGAAATATGCGTACGAAATTACTATGATGTCGGGCACTACCATACCAGCTGCATTATGTATTCAGTACTTCCCTTTCTCAAGGTGTGTATATCGAACTCTTTCTAGCGCTAATGATATTATGTAATGACACATTCATACACAAAAGGGGACTATACCTGGGTATTTTTATACCCTTTTCACCTCCCCCTCTTTTTCTACCATTCTGTCTTTAGTCCTAAAGTACGCCAACCTAAATTTCTCCTGGTATTCACTTTCATTTGGACAAGGAGACCGGCAATGACAGGCTAAAAACAATGACGATCACGTCAACGCAAATTATATGGATGTGCCGTGCGGCTTAGTTCACGAGTCAAGTTTTCGCTTGCTGGTACGCGTGCATACACAAGGACAAAGGCGTTTTCTTCTTTTGTATCTGATTGTATGTAAGCGTCGGGACGATTACAGTACATCAAACAGACAAAAGGATGAAAGGCTTGACCGTCAAAATAAAAGCTGACCTTCTCTGAGGGACAAAATGAAAGCATGCTTTCAGCCGTCCCGCAGGACAGCATCCAAGCGGAACAAGACGACTGGAACCTCATAGAAAAGACACGCAGACTCAATAGCGTACACACGCGTGGTTTACCAATGAGACTTTTGATTTATACACAGCTCACAGAGGGTGCGCTCACGCCGAATTTTCCCGGCGCGAAGAAAACATACCTTGTCGAAAAATCATGAATTTACTCTAAAAAATCCTATGTAAGCATACACAAATATTTAGTTCAAACGATAGATACACTTATCTGCTATCATTATATATCAATGGCAGTTTCATAGTGCAAGTAATTATGATACCACAAACATTTTAATGAGCAGGAGTTTTCTTGCTCTTCTTAGTCGCCGATCGGCGACCATGGCACGTCAGGACTATGGTCGCCGATCGGCGACCATGGCACGTTAAGAGTTAATATGAATGTGAAAGTGTATTT
Source organism: Diadema antillarum (assembly GCF_040938485.1). NCBI lineage: Eukaryota > Metazoa > Echinodermata > Echinoidea > Diadematoida > Diadematidae > Diadema > Diadema antillarum. The sequence continues at coordinate 364,394 of NW_027271125.1, read as the reverse complement.
TTGGTAGTATTTTTTTAACCCCTTTTTTGGGGGACGGGTATTATGATTAGGTAGGTTTTAGAGGCCGGTTTTTATGTCCTGAAATCTTTTGTACACTCTTCACTTTCAAGTCTAATAACTTTTGGAAGGATGAGGCCTCTGCTTTGAAAGTCAGCAGTAATCATGGTCAGAATGCGTTAATAGAACATGGTCAATTTCAACTTAATCTGAGAATCCTTTCATTGTTGTTGCTCTGGTGGTTTATGTACCTGTGTTTTGCCTCTTTCATTGCACAGCTAGCACGGCTCGAAAAGATTAAACGCTGGAATAGACCGTGGACTTCACAGCCTCTTTTTTCAGTGCACATTTTTCCAGAGCGTGGCTTTCTTTTTAATATTTTGGTGGGATAGGGGCGTCCAAGTGAATTGAATTATACATCATTTTAAAGCTTAGAGTCTGTTTTTTAGAATCTGTCCTTAACTAAAGATTCGTGTCTGCGCCCCCCCCCCCCCTTTTGTTCGTTTTGTGGTGCAGGATCGCATCTGGAGCGCAAAGTATTCCATTTTCCTATTGGCCTAGACACATTTTGGGGCATTGGATTAGGTGCCTATGTCTACGGCTTGTGGTCGCTGGGCAGATGGCTGGAAGGTGTCGGCATTCCGAGATATTCCATTGCCCCCTTTTAAAATTTTCCCCCATTTTTGTTGGAATACATTTTTATGGGTATCTCACTTGGCTAATAAGTGAGTGTGTTTTGTTGGATAATCAGACCATGGTTGCAGTGATATTATTCACAGGCATCCAAATGTCCCTGGCCTTCGTTTAAATATGCAATTGTTGAGGGAGCTGGTGTAGTCATTTGTTTTTGTTATAACATACAATCTAGGGCGTGTTATTTTCTAGGCGTGCAAAAAATAAGATCGCTGAGGCTCTTTCTTGTTTTTAGAGCGAGTGTTTCTGGCAAATTGAAACGGGTTCAGATATGTACCCAACGCCTCCCCCGAGCCATTTATGGACGAATTTCAGCTAGAGTCGTTGGACTTAATGGGGAATTTAGGTTTTAAACACACATGCGATGTATTGGTCAGCACACGAATCATTTAGTAAGTTTTTTTCGTAATTAATTTTCCAGGAGAATATGCATCATTTTTATTTGAATAGGTTCCATTAATCATTCTTATTTGTTGTCATTCCATTTGCGGTCTTCTGGGCCCCGTGTCATGAAAGTTGTCAGCGCTAGCGCTGACGAGTTGTTAGTCACTGAAAGTTACCATACAGTGTAGTAAGCGTCTCAACCAATCAAAACCAAATATTGAGATAGTCAGCGCTGGCTATATTTATGAAACATCCCACTGGGCGCCCAGATATGAATAGGCACTTCGGAGTAGTCTGTCGGTTATTGGAGGGTGCCGTAGGCGGCGTTCTGGGACTGAGATGATGTTATTCTGTTATGTTCTTATATTATGGGAAGTTGCTTCCTTGTTCTACAAGGGTGCACGTTCTATGAAGCAGTGTTTTTCATAGTTTTCTTAACAGTTGCTTTTTCGGGTTATGAGGTTTGGCGAATTAGCCAGTATCTTACGGTCAGCAACACTAACAGGAGCCAGCCTTAGCATGAACTAAAATGTATAAATTGAGTCTAAACCAAAGGTTAAAGGTTAAACGTTGCGTTCGATATTGTTTCATACAATCGGTGAATGAGGGATCAAGACAGTAATGAGGGGCATTATTTCTAAATTTGTAAGAATATATGTGCTGCCGGAAGTTTTGTTTTTGCTTTTCACTTTAGATCGGGCGGTACCAGCTGTGTTGATCGTTGGTGACTCCATGGTGTTTTGGGCCGAAGACAGGCAGCATCGGAGGGGAGCCGGACATGGGCCTTGGAGCCAGCGTGGCCTGGGAAGGCTGTAGAGGGCTCAACCTGCGTTACGTGCCGGACGTAGTTCGTGGCCTCCTCCGAAGAGACAAGACCCTTCACCCAGCTTTTATTCTTATCCACCTGGGAACCAATGATATCGGTCGAGCCACGAAGTATGAGTTGCGCAAGCTAGTAGAGGACATTTTTCAACAGATTCATGCATTATCCTCCCCACACCCAGTTAATGTGGTTAGAAATATTACCAAGGAGGGAGCATTGGGGCTTTATGACCGAAGAACAGCCAAAGCTAGAACGAGGGCGGCTTTAATACCATGAACAAATGGGCGCAGGCGGTGTGCGACCGCACCGGAGATTCTATAGTACTTCACTCCATAATGTACTACGAGAAGAAACATCTGTCTAGAGTCAATGGGGCAGGCCTACACTTTTCGGCAATAGGTATTGAAGTATTCCTGCGCAGCCTCAAGCAAGCCTTGTAGGGTAGTCTTGTATTCGGGGGGAAGTGGGGTCTGTCCATTTCTAGTGGGTTATTGAGTAGGCTCTCAGTAGAGCACCGGAGCATCGCCTTCGATTTAATATCATGTGTGTTTATAATGCTGTGGATATGTATGTCATTTGAAGTCATCTGATGTCACACTCACATTGTTTTAGAGGGACTATCAGTTTGGGTGTTAACCCTTGATTTTAATGCATTATAAAGCAACGTCCACAGGTAACATGAATGGAATATTTCAATAGGCCAATGAGTATAATATAGTAGTTGTTAGTTTGGTATAATGTAAAGTACCTGGTTCGTAGCAGTTAATAGCCCATTGTTAGGTGGCCTAAGCTGCACAGTGTGACATGAATGGGATAATTTTGGCAGGTTATGGGCATGGTTTGTTGTTGTGTACATGCATAGTATTGCTTGAAGTACTTGGTAATGTGGCTCGTTTGAGTTGGTTATAATTAGTTTGGTCATTGGCAGATTTTAGTACGTATGGAGGATTTCCTCGCGAACGGCTTCATTATTTGAATGTTTGTCGGGGTATGAATGGTGGATAAAGTTACCCGTGAAGAGGGATATGCATGTATGAACTTTGCGACTATTGAAGATAACATGGCGCTTGTAGTTATCAGTTTGGTATAATGAGAAACAAATGTAAAGTATTATTTTGTATTCAATTATGATTGATATGTCGTAACGCTTTCTCTGGAAGAGTTACGCAGGTTTGAACTTTATGACCATCGAGCAGAATATAGTACTTGTTGGGAACAATGTGTACAGTACCTATAGCTTACATTTAGTATAAGAAGGATATGCCATATGCATATGGAAATCGATTTCGAATACTAGTAGTACCATAAGTTGTCCCCAAAGACGGATCATGAGGAAATTTTCGTTCCACGTTACGCGCGTGGTCCACCTGCACAGTGGCGGCGGGCGGTGCCCGTGTGGCGGCAATTGATAATTGTAGGAGCCGCTGTGCCTATGTACCCCGTTAACAATTTGTGATTTAATGTACTGCTTTAGCGGAGCTCATGGGAAGGTTTCATGTTTGGAACTTGTTTGAATAAATTTGAAATGAAATATTGGCCAGATTTTGCATCTTGCACTATTGTGAATCATTATGTATAGCGGGAAGGGTCACGTACGCGTCCCGCCTGTGAATGGCGCCGCGCGTCATTGGATGCAGGGGGCTTATTGGGATCCCTTCCTTCGCTTGGGGGTGTCGTTGGGGGCTCGCCTGTTCTATGCAGTGGGGTCTTCATATACACCCTTAGCAGGCAAGGGGGGATTCGGAGGGTGCTTGTCTGTAGGTGGCCCTTATGCAGAAAGCATCGGTGAGTTGGCATGGATGGCCATGCTCAGTGCGGATGGATGCATGTATATGATGAGAAAGAATAAATGTGACACGAAAAGCCCGGGTCCTTCCAGAAGTGATGCTAAGGCAGTACGTGTACAGTACCATCATGACATGAGTTGTGATCAAACACATATCCAATTTTGAAATAATTCTACCAATGACAAGAGTATTGCCGTGGTATTTGTAATATGATGTGTTTGCTGATATGTCTATTACTATGGTATTATGCAACTGGTAGTGTGTTGCAGTGATATGTCTATGCGACTATGGTATATGTAACCTTACAATGGGTGGTACTGATTTGTTTATTGCTATGGTATATGTTACCTAATTTGTTGCATTGATATGGCTATGGTTATGGTACAATGTATATGTGAACTAATGACGTGTTGTACTGTCAATAACGGCATTCGAAATTATCTCCATTAAACCTTGTTTGCAAGCTACAAACCAAATCTAAAGTCTTGAGGTGTCGTTAGTGGTGTCTGTAAATATATATATTTATATATATATATATATATTTATATATATATATATATATATACCATATATATATATATATACAATTCCAACACGACAAATCTAAGAATACAGATAGAGGAGACCGTTTGTCAATAAGCAAATCGCTTGACTTCGACAACGGCCTCTAAGTATTACGGCTTGGAACAGTTCTTTTTTTTTTAACTGAAGGAACAGAAGACATACGCACACAAGTTTCTAGTATTTTGAATGCCATTTTGACCGAAAAGGACAACACACGGTGAAAAAGCACAAAATGAAAAAAGTACACAGCAGAAAAGAGAAGTAAATGGAAGAAAATTGATAGTATACGGTGTTCAGGAGTTGGGAGCTAATAAGGGCATATTTATAATTCGAGTGATACATTGCCAAAAGAGTTTTTTAAAGGATGATTAAAAATATAGTAAAGAAGAACTGCGTCTAAGATTATCAGTCATTGAGTTCCATATATCTGGACTGTGATGCCTTATGCACTTTTAAGCTATAGTAACTTTGATACACAGAGGTAGCTATAGTGTGTATTATGTAAAGATGTTACATGCATAATGGACATCAATCACCAACTTATTTTGTAAGGTGAGCTCTCTGAAACGTTAGAGAAGCAAGAACGTGTAAGGAGTGTACATGAATCCAATAATTCGAATTTAACGCTCTACTGTGACAAAAATTTATAAGCTAAAAATATTCTAGTTATGAGGAGATTTTCATCCCTGCGAGTGCCAGATCCCACTGTGCTAAATTCACCTGTTGTTTTGCAAGCTTTTATAGACTGTTTCTAACAAAGTCTCTATTATTCAATTTCCCAATAAAGCTGCCGCCCAACTACACATCGCGCAACCATCCGTCACCCTTGTTCTTGGAAGATCAGCGTCTATTCCTTGCGGATACGATGAAAAAGCGCTAATCGTAGACTGGCGGAAAGGCGAACTGGGCTCATGGAAAGCACAAAAGAACGTGATGACATATGATGAGCGTTACGAGCCAAACAACAGAATATATTACTCAGACCGCTTCAACGTCACTGATGATTACTCGCTGACAGTAGAAGAACCCAAATTTCAAGATGAAGGAAGATACTTCTGTACAGTTACCGATTATGCCACTGAGAATCTCATCACCGGCGTTACAGACGTCTTCATTGAAAGCAAGTTTATCGCCCATGTTTAAAATACACGGTTTAGCTGCAATTGTTAGAAATAAATAAATGAATTGGATTCTGCGGGTTTAACTACTTCTCAGATAAGAAACACAAAAAAAAAGATAATAAAGTAGAAGTCCTGTTGATGTACACTTACACGTAACATCAACCGGATAAAAATCATATGACTTTTCTTCTTTTTTTCACTGCAAATAAGGATTGCTCTGTTATCTATATCAGGGTCCCGTTTCACAAAGCTTATTATCAGGGACAACTGCCATATTTCTGTTACAAATTTGCTCTCAGCCAATCAGATGCAAGGATTCAGTAGTGTATAACAACTATGACAACTTGTCACTGATAACAAGTTTTTTTTTCGTGTTTTTTTTTTTTTAACGGGGCCTTGGTTGATATTTTGTGTTACGATGGAGTGCTTACATCCATTATTGTTACTGAATGACAAATTGCAACTGCTCATTGTAACTCACTGGATTTTCTAGGAAGAGAAGAAAAAGAAGACACCCACCCCCCCCCCCCCCCCCCCCCAAAAAAAAAAAAAATCATAAAATCAAAAAATCAGATCTGAAACGCTGTGACCTTCTGACTTCTCTACTGCAACAATTATCCACTATAGATCTGAGCCGTAAAGATAATTTGGAAAAAGTTTGTAACTAAAGTAAAAAAAGAACTACAGAAGAGAATTCGATAATTGATGTAGGACAGAAATGCTGCAGGTAACGATTTGATAATGATTCAAAATATCATTGGATTTCTAAGGCGCCCAAGCAAACTGTTTGGAACCGTGGTTTTGCGAAGTGTATTATCAATACCCGAATACCCCGTTGTGCATGCATGGCCGGTCCTTGATACGTGTAATAATCAATCGTGATAACAAGAAAATTTGATGTGCCAGAAGACAAGTCTCATTAAAGGGAACCCAAACCCAAAGAGCAATGTGGATTGAGTGAAAGCAGTAACATCAGTAGAACACATCAGTGAAAGTTTGAAGAAAATATAAAGAAAATTCCACAAAAAATCATTTTTCTAGCATTATGAAAGAGCATTTGACTATACCCAAACCGCTTTCAGAAAGCAGGGGGAATAATTGCTACCTTAACATATGTCAGTATTAAGTTCATGGAATGTGCTCTTCTCGACAAATGACTTTCTTTGTGGAATTCGCGTTATATTTTCTTTGTAATCAAATATTTATTGTTGTCCACTCGGAGGTCATAACCTTTAGTAGTCTCCTCATCCAACGGTTCCACAACCAAACCTTTAAAAATGCATAACATTTGCATCGATTGTCCGATTTTCCTCAAACTTTCACTGACGTGTTCTACTAATGTTACTGGTTTCACTCAATCCACATTGCTCTTTGGGTTTGTGTTCCCTTAAATGCATTGTATAACAATACTCTATACTACCAAGAAAACTTGCCCAGTAACGTTTTAATGTATAAACGAATTGTGTTAAGGTAATGGTCAATAGAAATCATCACTACAAATCATGAGTTTGGTCTTTATAGTCTGTCCCTCCTCCCCCCCCCCCCCCCCCCCACCCGTACAACTTTGTTTAATATTATTGTTATTGTGGTTGGGGTTGGGGTTTTTTTTTGGGGGGGGTTGTTTTTGCTTTTGTTTTTTGTTGTTGTTGTTGTGTTTGGTTTTTTTTGACAAGTTTGGTAACTTATCAAATTATGGTAGCGGGATAACATATAGCCTAATGCCCGCCAAACAGATTTTAATGATTTTGGAAAGTTGACACGAACAGCGTTTGTCTAACAAATACTATAAATTCTTTACACGATCTAAACTCAAGAGTTGAATCTTACCATCTTGCTAGGGTAATTTCAACTTTTGTCAAAGGACAATCTGCTTGGATAAGATCTTCATAGTAACAATTTCTTTCAACAAAGAATAGAATGCTCACAAATATTTGGGATTGAGATATTACAATGGAGACTTTGAGGTACCATTGTGGTCATGCAAAGATGCACAGAAATAACATATTTCAATCATATTTTTTAAGAAACATTCCTTAGAAAGTATTGTGAAAAAGTCAGATTTGAAGTAAAGATATGTATAGAGAGATAGTTTATATTTTTTCCTCATAGCTTATACAATGTAACTTTATAAACTTGCAAAACGTTTCTTTTGACTGCAATGATATGCTCTGGAGGACTGATTCATATCTTGTCATAAACGATCACGAATCACAAATTCAATCGTCATGTGATTTCTTTCACAACTTCGTGTGTTTCGTTCGAAATGCTCAAAAAGTTCCTCAGCATTCCCACTGATTCCCACTGATCGGTTACTAGCCATTTCCTTTAAGGAATTCTTATCCCAACCATGTGTGTTGCAAGCATACAAAATAAAAGTAATCATAGCATTCAGATATCTCTAATTCAAAGTATCCTGCAGCAATTAAAAGGTACTTACATAAACTTTTCACTTTACATGACTCTGTCGGATACATTTTCGAGGACACAGTACACTATTTAAGTATGAACGTAGTGGGTTGCCAACTAGTTACATTCATAGCAAGTCCAAGTGGGTGCACGTCACGAGACCGACGCCCACGAGTCATAACAGCCCACAATTCATAGAGCTCACGAGTCATACAGCCCATGAGTTATACGATTCATGAGTCATACAACCCATGAGTTCGACAATAAGCTAACAAGGCCTACGAAACCAAGACATTAAAGAGATGGTACAGTATTGGTGGAGATGAAAATTAGGCTTTAACTTTTTTTGCAAGATACCAAGAAAACACTTACGAAATAGTACAAAGCATACAATTTTAAGAGGAATTCGAAGTTTATTTGATAAAAATCGGGTTTGGAATAGCTGAAACATCCAAAACAAAGTAAAAGAAAACAATCGTATTAAACAGTGGGTCCCACACTTTATTAGAATCGCTCTGTTTTGGATATCTCTGTCATTTCAAAACCACTTTTCATCAAATAAACATTGAATCCCTTTTGAAATTCCACGCTCCTTCATATTTCAAAAGAGGTTTCTCACTATCTAACCCCCCCCCCCCCCAAAAAAAAAAACGATAAAAACCTGAAGTTAAGTCTAAACCAAAACTATACAATCCCTTTGAGGCCCATGTTTTATCTGTCGAACTCTTGGGCTGTTTTTACCTAGTGTCCAACTCATGGGCTTTATTTGCCTATAGTGTCGAACTCACGAGCTGTATTACTCGTGAGCTGTATCACTAATGGACCTGTTTTGAATGTCGAACTCGTGGGCTGTATGACTCGTGGGTGTCGGTCTTGTGGGATGACCCCAGTCCAAGTTACCATAAGATTAATGCAGTAGTATTTTGAGGGATATCTCTACCCTAATTATGTGATAAATTGTCACAATACCAATCACAGATCGTGTCATCTTAGCCGAGTCCTCGGTCTCACTTCAACTCGGCAGAGGCGCCACAATACCATGTCAACATACAGCGTTAACAAAGAATGTGCTCTGGAAGAAAGATGGAGTCCTACTGGGTGGTGACGAGCGCTACCAGATCTCCACAGACCCCCATTCTTTATTTCTAGTCCACGTGACCATTTGGGATGGCGGGATATACGTCTGTGAATACTCAGAACCCGAAAATAGAACGCTGTCTCAGGACGTTACAAACGTAATAGTAATAGGTGAGCTTACTTTATCGTCGTTTTGGTAAAAATATGTGTTATGCGGTTTTCACGGTTTGCGTTTTCAAAATTTTGTAAGTTTCTACCTTAAGAAAGAACAAATCAGGCATGAGTGCAGTTTCTGATCTTTTTTTTTAAACGTCAGTACTAATACGTAAAGATTGTCTAAAGCATGTAAGATACACTGGTTTAAAAGGGTTGCAGTCTAATTTAACCTTAAGATGTTTGTATATAAAATGAGTATTTTGTATTAATGACAGGTTGGGGGGAGGTTCACAGTCATCAATACCACATGACATACGTCATCAATGAGACAATACCTCATCCACTCTAAGAAAGTACTTCTCGAGAACATTCCACTTTTCGTTTGAAATGGAGGTTGAGAAAATGAAATATGTTTCTTCCTTGTACAGGTTCACCAGTCAATCCGTTTCCAATCATTGATGTGTGCGATAAGAAGGTTGAAGGATCGACACAGAACTGTACTTACAAAGCGCCTGCAGCTCTGTCCATTTCATGCTCCGTATATAGCTATTTTCCCAACATTTCTCTAGTCTTCCTACATGACGAAGAGATAATAGAGCCCTTGACTTCAAAGGAGACCTCAAACAGCGACGGAACGAAGAATAGGGAGATCTCCATACATGCTGCCCCCAACGATGAGCCGTATGTATGCACTGCATACAGGATACCTGGAGTGGACGGAGAGAGATCAGCTGCAGTTAAGATTGCTAAAACTAAAGGGAGGCTACTTAGCACGTCATTTATAGGTATATGTCCATATAATCAAATTATTTATCTTGTGTACTTCTTAATCTATAAAATACATCTGCTGTGATATTTCTTAGAGTAATGGAAATAGAAATAAATCTCATGCTACAAAATTTAGCCTTCTCTTGTTTTTTGTTGAAACCAATTATATGACAACGTCACCCCATCTTGACAGTTTCGATGGCCGATATCGCCATCATTTCAAACCATGCATAACTTCAGCATTCCATTTGATTTTAATGTTTACTCTTTTCATTTTGTCTAGAATTACTGCTTCATGAAATTAACTTATCAGCGTATAGCGAAGTTCAATTGAGATGATGATGTCAAATATCGTCCGATAATGACTAATGAAATTTAAAAAAAAAAAATCCATTAAGACAGGAAGCGAGTTGAGCTGTGAAGCCGGCTAATGAATTGCATTTTTCATTATAAGAGTAATATATGCCTATATGGATAATTCCTCACGATATATCCAATTATACAATATATCTGGCATTTTTGATCATTGTATCTCCCATTCCTTCTCTTTTCACTGATAATTTTCTGCAATTAGCATTTCTTGCCATAGTCAATGGAGTACTGACAGTCTTAACTGCCTTTTTATTACTGGCATATATTCACTCGAAACGAAAAGCCAGAAATTCGCAAGGTAAGTGATATCAACTTTGTTTGTCATGTTTGTTTGTTTTTTTGTGTACTTTTTTAATAAATCAAGACACTGAAACACAGGTCATCAGTAATCACATTTGCGTTTGCTACTCAAATGTCTATGCATGCATTTCGCGAAACATGAACTTGAGCATCAAGTTACTCAATCTAAGCTGGGATGAGTATTCTTTGTCCATTATTCACGTTAATGTCAGGGGCTGTACTCTCAATTTCATTGTTTGTTTGTTTGTTTCTTTGTTTGTTTGTTTGTTTGTTTGTTTAACGAGGTAACCCCTATTTTATTTAAAAATGCTTTACATGGAGAAAATATCACTATTTTATTCCAGTTGCTACAAATCATTTATACCCCGACTATCCTGTCCATTCTGAAATTCATAACTGTTTAATTTTGAAGCAAAGGACTACTCCTTGGCCCGAATTCAGGTGGTACAATGAATACACGAAGGTGGTACAATGAAACCAATGAAACCATAGACAATTTGTGTGGAGCGCCAAGTGTCGCATGGCCTATTTCGTTTCGAAATCAGTCATTTCTTCGACGAAATGTTGTCATTTCGTTACGAAATTATAATTTCGTCGACGAAATGACTGATTTCGTAACGAAATAGGCCATGCGACACCTGGCGCCCCATAAAGCACTACAGTCTTTGTCCATGATTTAAACCATGGTTTCAATTGTACCACCTTCGTGAATTCGGGCCCTTATGTTTACATAAATACCCGTGGAAGGACATTATACAATAATCTATTCGACATTTGAAAGTAAATGTTACAAGTTCGGGTATAAATGTTGTATTAGTATTCGCAGACATGACAGAATTCTGGTTTTCTGAGGATAGTTCTCTTCTTTCCTCATCATTCCAATTTAGCACGTAAAACTTCTGGCGATAAGATGCAAGCATCAAACGGTAAGTTATAGCAGCTGAGATATACTGTGAGAGAATTTCTGTTTCCTTTAGGCAATTCAATACTCCAGGCAACGATTGGTGGTGGGACATTTTTTTATTTTCATTTTTTACTTTTTTTTTTTTGGGGGGGGGGGGGGGAGTATATTAGCAAAGAAAAGAGATTCCCGTTGATGAAATACCACGGGTAGATATTGATATACCATTTAGTTATATATTCATATTTTATATTATATATATATATATATATATATATTACACATTATATAAAGTGCGATGAAGGGTATATACCATGTATAGACGCACTGTTGCTTCTTCAATAAAAGCTATAGGCCCTATATATAGTGAGAAACCGGAAGGAGCGGTAAGTGTAGCTGTGGGTTCCAACAGGTTTAAAGGCTAACGAGCTTTCGATCCATATTCGGTGAACCTGCCAGGGCTTCAGTTGATGTGGGTGCTGGGCTTGGGTGTTCGTAGGTGCTGCGTGTGATGAGTGTGTGTGTGCGTGTGTGTTCTCGCGTACATGTGTGTGTGCGTGTATTTATCAAAAGGCGTAACAACATCCTTGGTTCAGTATCATGTTGATCCCTTTCTAAAGTGCAAATCCATGATAGTGAGAATGATAATTCAAAATTTTCATTATTAAACTTCTCGCATTTATGTGGATTGAACTCAATTAATTCAAATAATTTTTATTTGCATCGTTTGAAATACCAAAATATCTCTGATCATGTAAAGAATAAGATTTATCATTGAATTCTTCTACTATATGATAATCACTCTAATGATTAGTAACATTTTGGTCGCATATATTATGATCAAAATCCATATAGTGTATTGGAATACACCAAAATGTTATGAATTAGGTAAGTATGAATAGGAAGAATGGGAACTCATTTGTCCAGAACACTGTCAGCAAAAGGTAGAAAGAGGGGAGAGAATTCGGGAGAGAAGTGAAGACAGAATGATTTTCCAATAACACATATCAAACATAGAACGAAAACACAACAACAACAACAACAACAAAAAAAAAATATATATATATACAATACCTATCATGCACTTCTTTTACAAACTAAGGCGTTTGCTACAAGTACTAGACAGTGGACAGTGGAAGTGGACAGATGATAATCTCACACCTCCTTTCCCTGGACTTGGCATAACTTGCATTTTTTTTTTACATTCTACTAATATGATTAGGAAAAGACATTGCAGGGAAACGTGCTAGTTATGCTAAATCCATAGGGGAATTAGGATTTAAATGTACCTGTACGTAATATTCTTTACTAGTGATTGACAGCTGATATTATTCACAGAATCTTGGTTAGGAAGGCCTTGTGTGGTCGTATTCACAATTTGAAGAAAAAAAAATATGCAATCAAAGTCGTATAAAACGCATGGTACATGAGGGGATTATCTAGATATTCTTTTGGTCACATAGATCTGGGCATTATGAATCATTAAACGTCAGCATGCACTTGCATTGCATAGTGTTCCTGTCACTCGACGATTCACATTTCTATGAGGTAATCTGACAGAGTGTAACATCATTTTCAGTTGAAGAGAAATGGAATCGGCCAATCACCGCTGAGGAAATACAGAATATCGCTTTTCAACTTACACACGGAAGAGTCAGGAGACCTGGCAGTGCTTCATCGAGCGAAATGGCACATGGAGAAGGCGAAACAAGCAGGCTGTGCATTACTGACACTGACTGGAAGGCTTCATTTGATACATACTTAACTTCACTTGACGGGATTGCGCGACGACATGGAAAACACGATCAATTCAGAATGAAGCTCAGGAAATTTGTTCGAAAGAAGGCCAATCGCCATGATCTTTCGAGTGAGTAATTAGAAGGTTAAATGCTGCTTCTATATTAGAAATTTATAAGCACCAATCCTGCTTAACAGATTAAGCAGGATCATGGTCTAGGGGATGGTCTGACAAGTTGATCAAGACTACAGAATCAGGAGGTTTCTATCACCTCCCTCTCCTCCCCCATTTTTTCTTTCTCTCTCCCTTTCTGTTTCCTTAACCCCATTTCATGGAATTGCTGAGAATAGATGAAAATGCCTACTTGCAACAAAAAAAAAACAGAATAAATCAAAATAATCAATGAATCTTTCGAACAAACGAAATGATCTGAGGTGATTACTATACTTAGATTTTTATCAAATCTGACAAATTAGGTAATCCGTTCAATTCGGAATTGGGGCGATTGACATGCAATTTCTGAAATGTTCATAAGAGAACAAGAATTTCTTCCTGTGGACGAAAGTGTGGGTTCTGCCATAAGGGTGACATGTAAAATTGTCAAATTCTCCGAGGTTACTGTAATGTGCATATCTTATCCACAGCCATGACGTAATCAAATTGAAATATTGTTGTATAAATTCGATAGAAAATCAAATAACCTGCAACAAGTTAAAACCTTGAAGAAAATTGTTCAAGAATGAGTGACATTTATCAAACTCGATTGAATTTGAAATGAGTTTACATCATTTGGAAATTTCACTTTTTTTTCACAGAAATTTGATGATTCATATCATTTTTGTCAGCCTTCATGAACCCTCAGATGACTTTTCCAGCCCATCACCTTTCAGAAAATGTGACAAAAAATCTGGGTCACTGACTACTGTAACATGCGATAATGAATTTAAAATATGCGTTATTTTCGCACATTTTGCACAGCATACTTATGAACTTATGAACGCACGCACTGAATTTCAACTTTGATGGGCTCGTTTGACGTCATGTCAAGCCTGAGACTGAAACTTTTTTTTTTAAATTGAGAAAAATTCTCAATGATATCAGAAACCAATTCCACGACAAAAAAAAAAGAGAAATCAGTTTTGCATTGCGTACGGGGATCTGGGTGCAAATTTTCAAATTATAAATGGTCAAAATGGCATGAAACATAGGCAAAATGATTTCTAAATGACTTCTTTTTCAAAAAGAAATATTGGCGGGTGTAGCAGGATATTTTTCTTTTCTGCCTTGTACATAGGCCTATAGATTATTACAAAAAAAAATGTGAACTTACCAGCTTTTACAGTAGCAAAACTATTTTTACAAATAAAGATAGAGACAGTATTGTGTCGTCATACGACGTCACGGTTGAGTGATCACATAATAAGTCATTCAGTACAGCATTCTGAGATCATGAGACTTACACCTGAATGAAGCTTCAGGAGCTAACAAGTTGAACTTTTGGAGTTAATATTTCGAAATTTGTGTACAGAAAATCAAACTTCGTACGAAAAAAAAAAAAAATATATATATATAGAGAGAGAGAGAGAAAGAGATAGGTGATCCATGCTTTGACAGGGATCACCTTAATATCTTCGACCCCATTTACACTTTCTGGGCCGGCCCGAGACTAGCCCTGTTGCGGTCTACGTGGACCCGCACTCAGTGCGATTACACTAACGATTTCAGACTGGCTCGAAATTGTAACACTTTAGTATTTTGTCGCAGTGTCGCATTGTAAACAAAGATTTTTTTCCCTGTCTTGTTCTTCTTCTTCATCGTCGTCTCTTTCGTTTTCTTCTTCTTCTTCTTTTTCTTCATCATCTTCATCTTCTTCCTCTTCTTTTTCTTCGGGTGTGATGCGATGCGGTGTATGGCGTGGATGAATTTTGTTCACTCACACAATTATCATTCACTTCGTGCATCGATCGAATGATCATCATCGTTTAGAGAGTTGCAATTACAATCTGACAATTTTCACTGCACCTGAGTCCTTGGGAAAATTCGTTTCACATTATTACATCCACTGCAGGGATGTTCTTCACTAAAAACCCCACCATAACGAGCTTGAGTACATGGTGTCTAGTACATGTACTAGGTGTTTCAAAAAAACATTTCCCACTTTTGATTCTTAATAATTCATAAATTATATATCAGATAACACTGTCATTGATATGAGTAATAGCTGAATAGTGTACAATTTGGTTAAAGGTGGTTTGAATATGAAAACATAAATCAGTTTCATGAAATCCATGATTAATTTCACAGTTAGGTTCCAGATTTTGCTCTATTTTCAACCCTCTGTACAAAATTTCACTTTGCACAGGGGTCAATGGGTGTGTATGGGAGTGTGTGGTTAACACCCTGACAATGGTCCTAAACAATGGTTAGGGTTTGAATGCTTCATTATTTATTCATGAGAAATTCCACTATCACAACTAGTCTTTATTCAGCCTCTGGCAGTATCTGTGTAAAGTCAAACGCCTGCCGATACTGTCGTTGGGTCTCGACAGTGCTCTCCCTACTTCTGAAAAACAAAATTACAATGAATACCTTCTGTTCTATCGTAAACATGGTGACAGGAAGCAAAGAAAATCACTTAGAGTATACACTTGTGTAAATGGAGCCTTAAATAAATCTACTGTGAAACATATCGCCCCAATGATAAATTCTGCTGAACTCTTTACCAAAAATGATTTCTTTTTATCAAAAAGCGAAAAATTTGTCAGACTATTTAATTAGTAGACAGTTGTATTAAAATGAGGAACTTTAGATCATTTACGTTTATTTATATCCAAAATTTAGTGATATGTGAAGCAAAAATTGAAAATGATTGCCAGCTGGAATGGAATGTGGTGTTTGCAAGCACATGGAAACGTGTGCTTCCTTTTTCCACGTGCATGCAGTTTACCCTTTACCGTGCATGAATCCAGACTAGCAGTGCCCAGGGCAATCCACATGAATTATTCATTAAGCATTCATGTGCCTGGGAGCGCGAGACTGACGCCTAGTCAACCGGTTCGGTTCAGGCATGTCCATTGTTCAGGGCCATTGTCAGCACACACTCACATACACATCATTGGTTCCTGTGCAAGGTTCAATTTTTGTACAGAGGGTTAAAATTTGACCAAAATCTGAAACCTTACTTCAAAATCAATCTTAGATTTAATGAAACTAATTTATGCTTTCACATTTAAATTACCTTCAATCAAATTGTACACTATTCAGCTATTATTTATATCAATGACAGTTTTATCGGACGAATAGTTTTCGAGCTATTAATGATCAAAAGTGGGAAATGTTTTTTGAAACACCTAGTATCTGTTGCGTATAAGCCCAGCCGGACTTTATTTTTGGTTGATTTCTGATATAAATTCTCATAGATAACACAACGCATAGTTAATACTTTGGGAAACACATTGTATTGAGACGTCATGTGATAAGCGTTTTTCTGATATTGCCGAGATGTTCCTCTATTAAGGTAACTTATATTGCTCAAGAGGTTATGACCTCCGTCTGTAAGCATGAGTGTTGTGCATTAAGGCAGGCTGACAAACGCAATTATAATTGACACGTAATCCAACCTGGCTGTTACAATTTTCCCTCTGTAGATGACATACTGCCAGGATATAACGATGAGACTTCAAGTCGTATTAAACGTGGTAAGTTACAAAGGGAAATTTTTGTAGACTACGAAGGAGAAGCTTTCTTGCAAAAAAAAAAAATTAAAAAAAATGCTACGACATCACCATTATGTTTCGGGATATTTTTGATGACGTTGTCTGTCGTCATTGCGTTTTGCTTTTTTGAAGTCACACTGTACCCCCCTCCCCCCCCCCCCCAAAAAAAAGAGTGCTGAAAAGTGAGTGCAACTTATATCTTTTGTTAAGTACACACATTTTCCAAATATGAATGCATGGCACATAAGTACTAGAATTAAATATAATTCAATAATGTGAAATATGTTAAATTCTAACTTCCATTTTCCTGTTGGGAAAGAAAACAAACATTGAATAAGTTGTATTTGCAGAAAGATGGATAAGAGAGAAGAAATTTTACTATGCGAAGTTTTATGACTCTTAACTTTAGGCTTTTTAATTGCTCCGTTGTGTTTGTGATCATTGCTAATTGATGCACTGACTACACATGATCAACTTACATTTCTGACGTGCCCTTCATGAAATCATGTATTGCTTTATTAATTTTCATGGATGCTTCTGGAAAATGGAAACTAAATTGACATGCAACAGATTATGAAAAATCGGCTATTTTCGTTATTCCTAATTTTCCTTGCTACAAATATAAAATAAGGTTCGTTTTTCAGAGCACCAATTTGTGGCGCTTATTTTGAAAACTAGTTCGTCCGAAAGTTCGTTAGTCCAAAAAATGAAATAAGGTTTGTTTTATTCCGAAGGTTCGTTAATCAGGAAATGGGGGGGGGGGGGGGGAACGTGCGCACTAACGAGTTTTCGGAATAACAATCTCCAACCTTGCAAAATACCCAGGTCAGAACAGTTTACGTAATTTGATAATTATTTCATTTTATTTATTCATTTCTATTTTCAACAAAAAATATAAGTGTAGAGGACAAACCATGAAAAATATCAAGATTTTTCATTTCATTTCATTCTATTTCATTCCCGATAAAAATGTAGAGCACAATATGACATTTGCATACACACACAAAAAAAAAACTAGAGTACAATGTGACTTTTGCATTCATTATTCACATATCGTAATATAAAGTTATCACACATTTTGTTAAGCTGATTTTCATGATATTTACTAATTTGGAAAATAAAGGGGAATCTTAAAAGGATTTATTCCAATATGATTCCCCTCAAATCATCGTATATCACGTGCGAATATATGATATATGATTATGATTATGGATACATATACGTTCATGTAAATTCTGCGTACATAATATCATTATACATGCATGCATACACGTACTTGCGAGATACCAGGCATAAATCGGCCGACATGAAAACACTAAATGACGAACATAGATAATAAAGACATGGTGTTGTGTGCTCGATCTCGGATGCGTCCGTCAGGTACATGTAGTAGTAGTAGTAGTAGTAGCAGTAGTAGTAGTAGTAGTAGTAATAGAAGTAGTAATATTAGTAGTATATAGTGTAGATATAGAAGATATACAGTTTATTACCATATTTATTTATTATTCATGGTGTGTTTTACTGTAGCATAAAACGCTGTCCCGCTACGAACTACCCATCGACAACAACAAAATTATCAAACTGGAGTTTGTCCAGAAGTTTCCTGTATCAAATACGTGTTCTTTGCGTATTTCATTTTTATATGTATATTTATAGACTCTTTACTTCGGGGGAAGCCTTCCAAGCATGCCAAGGGAAAACGTACGTCTCAACACCAAAGCAACGAGAGTATTAACAACATAGAGGTCAGCTATGTCGATGAGGAGACGACATTTTTATGATGTTGCATCCGAATGCATTTTTGTGCCGCTCAGTCTGTGCTTCATTATGTCATGTGACAATGAAATACTTCATGGAGGTCAGCCGATATCATTAAAATGACATTCAAGTAAGCAATTGTATTGTTTTGGGAAAACTTTTTTATTGCATGCGATAAGGCTATACCAGCCACAGCCAATGGTACCGTTGCTTTAATGAAATGTTCGAAATATTCAGATGTCATATTTTGTTCTGATGTTGTTACACGGTGTAAATTTGTGTCAACGTGTATAGCCATGAAAAAAAAAAATGTTATACAGGCCTTACTGAATTCTGGTTCAATAGATGCAAGTGAGACTTATATCTCAACATGTCTGCTGCACAATTAAATTGTACAATGGACAATTAGTATTCCGCTTTGTGATGAGTAAAAGCATAAGAACGTATGATAGATTTCGGGAAACCTCGGTCAGTGTTGTTTCCACTTTTGATTTTACTCTTCCGCAGGGACAACGTTTTCACTAAAAGATCTATGCAACTACAAAATTTGATATATTGGATTCCGATTTTGTTTAATACACCATTATTTCCAGCTTCTTTTCAGGAACAATGAGGAAGGAGTCGTTATTAAGGTATCCCATGCACAGGAAATTGTGACAGGGAAACCTGATCATTGTTGTTCCATGAAGACTTGTTTCTCAGCTATTCGTTAAAAAAATGAACGCACTACGCTTACGATGAACAAGTTTGTCTCGAATACCAGAGTAGGGTTCCACTTTATACCAGCAATTTTAGTTTCAATTCATTCTAATTAGAAAACATGTAAACAAATTGGTTAAAGAAATAGCGTAATGAGGCGTCTTCTAACTCACGTTATAATGGGTATACCATAGTTATATCGTTTAATTATGTAATAGCAAACAGAATAACCTGGAATTTACGATAATTAATTCCACTGAATCCTGTGGAATAAATATGTACTGTAGTAAGCAATCTTCTACAAATATAGGGCCTAACCAACTGAAATATTCATGTTTTCATTACCTACGCTATCTGTGTGTATATGTTACAGAGAATGTTTTTTTTTTTTATGTTAGCTTTTTTTGTGTGTGTGCAACGCATACTGAGTAGTAGGTCCTATGTTTTATGCGTTTATTGTTGTGTCCGACGCACGGTGCTTACCATTGTATATATAAACATAATCAAGTGACAATGCCACTGTCTTGCTATATAAATTTAGATGTTCACCTCACATTTTGGTGTCATGGAAGCCCTTGCCAAAACACAAGAGGTGAGCAGACTGAACTGTCTCAAACGGTTAGCAGTTGGATTTTGTTCTGGTTTTCAATACACGGTATAAACTTGTGTCAGAGCATTTACCTTACGAAAAGTTTGTATAAATATAACAGGCCTAAGGTCTTGTTTACCTTTGGGAGCAGTGACATTAAAAAAAAAAACATGTTCAAGAGATCACTTTTGATGCATATGTGTAGGTCAGTTCTATCACAAAACATCCTACCATATATATTATACATGTACATATATTTGCAATACAGTCTAAAATATAACGAGATATCACTATTTTTCTCATTAAACCATAACCGTAGACTGTTTGGTCAGGAAACGTTTCTATTATATATTTTGTTCACATTTTGTATATTTAATAATACTTAAAATCAATAATATCATACTGGTTCATATTTTTACATTGGTTGTGTCTGTCCCTAACTCACATTTTCGAACTATTTTGAAGCATATATGTTTCATCTGCAAATTGTAAATCAAGCCTTTAATTCTGTTGCAAGTATTGCAAATGATTACTCAACATGCCTATTATACAAATTTACTTGCAAACATATGAATTATTTGTCCTTATACATTTTGAACTAATTATACATTATTTCCATTTATTGTACTCATTGTGACCTAAAAAGAATCAATGGTGGCATAACCGGTGGAAATTAACGAGGGTACGGTTATCCACTTCATATCTATCTAACTATAAGCATAGTCTGATAAACAATCCCCTTTTATACCCAGGTAATTTTCTACATATAGAACCTAAGCACTTGCCGAAACAAGAGAAGTGAGCAAACATCCATTAAGATATGTGACAGACCAGATGACACCACATGAAATACTGTTACAACATGTATAACCAGGTCTTCTTTATCCAGGGTAACCTCTGCACTGTTGACACTGCTCTGCCAGCCAGAGGGTCGTGCCATTATCATTACCCTATATAGCGTTGCCAGGTTTCCATTTATAATACACCTGGATCGAGAGGGACATGGTGGGTAAAAACATCTTGTCCAAGGATATTTAAGCACTGGGCAGGAACCGAACTAGGGTCCTCCGATTAGGAGTCGGGAGTTTTATCCACTATGCCACAGCGCAGTCAGAGATTCATACACAGTATCAACGCCTGTCCGCTAATCAATTCTGTTCTTATACGTCAATGTAGGGCAATAACCAGTTGCAATAGATATTATTGGCATTTGATCATGTCGAGGTGCAGTTAATCCTGTCCGTATGAAGGGGGGAAGCGTAGAATTATAAACCTTTCATCACACAGTTCTATACTTGTGTGACGAATGTTCAAAAATATTAGAGTGTATAATATTTTTTTCTAATATGCGAAGTGAGCTTTTAGTTGGTTGTATAATTCAAACTTTTATTCAGAACGGACTTTGGGTTCCGTTATTTAATCACAGATAGCATTGTGTTGTCGATTAGCATCGACATCATTGCATTTAGTTTTGTAGCAGTAAGTTTTCCTTTCATATTTTGAATTGTAATTTGATCTGTATTGTATTTGTTTTTGTTGTGAAATATGAAAATATAATCGTCAAGCACAAGCCACCTTGCTAAGAACTGAATTCTTTGATTTGACCAATTAAGTAATCTTGCCATCGAATTAAAGGACTCTTTACATTCGTGAATGACTGTGTAGGTGTTTTATCAAAATTACAATGTGTATTCACTATACCTTCTAATAATTTGGTAAATATTTATAATGCAATAATTCTACCTCATCTAAATTATTGCAATGAAATATGGGGAACACATACAGAGTACACACTCGCAGATCATGCTTCAAAAACGAGCTTTACGTATAATAAGCAAGAGTCATTTTATTATTCCTGTTCAAGTTCATCACTCCTTGTGCAATTTCGGGTGCTTCCAATTTTTGATCTGATCAAACTGAATGTTTTGTGGTTTATATTCAAAAACCATCAAAATATGCTGCCTGAAGTATTCAACAGCATGTTCCAGATGAATTCCTCAACATTCCACTCATATTCCATCCGGTAACACTGTAATTTTCGTTAACTTTTGACCTACTAAACTCATACATTGCAATCTATTCGTTTCACTGGTGTCAAAAAAATGGAATTCTATTGATGGTGATCTTAAATAGTACCAACCTTTCCAGGTTTAAAGTTCTATACAAACAGAGTGTATTTAGACTGATGGTATCCATGACTGACTAGACTTCATTTCTTCCTCTACCTTTTTTTTCCTCTCATCTCTTATTCTCTGTGCATTTAGGATGGATGTGTGAGCGAGTGTGTGTGTCTGCCAATAAATTAAGGCAAGGAATATATTTGGGGGGCAGTGAACTGATGAATCATGTACATATATGTTATTTGAGTTTACACTGACCATGTGTATGCTTGGTCCACGTCACAAAGTGTTTAGTTAAATGTATTTTACCCTTTTTGTTTCAGGGCTCCAGCTACAAGCACATAATTGCTTCTTAAAAGCCATGCCATGTATTTGTTGTTGGTTTTTTTTTGTAATGACTTGTATATTGTTTTATAATCTTCAACTGAATGGATGAATAAATGGCTATGAGAATATTTAAAAAAAACTATTCTGCCCTGTGCCATTATGCTTCGAGATCGCAGACTTTGGTTGATTGCTTCATTTCCTCATCTACCATGAACAGTCCTTCCTCTCTCTCTCTCTCTCTCTCTTTCTCTCTCTCTCTCTCTCACACACACACACACACACACACACATTCACTCACACACACAAGAACACACAAGCACACACATGTGCCACCACCACACTACCTATATAGAACCACCAAGGCACAGAGAAGATGCGGACTGACAGATAAAGGATCTGCAATCGCAAGAAATCATCAAGCCAATGGGCATTTAAAAAAGTAGCAAATTTGCTTGCAAGCAATCGCTTCCTAGCATTAACACAAGCTTGTCAGTAAGGTCACGCTCAAGCAATTGCTAATATATATGCATGTAACAACCTTTTGCTTATACTCAAACCTTTTGATTGTCCTGCACAAGCAATTGCTTGCGATTTCAAGAAAAGGGACTGGCCGATTTCCCCGACCGATCCCTGGATCTGCCAAGCCCTGCCAGGTCCCACGTGGAGAAAGGTCTCCACGCTCTCTCAAAAGATGTCATACAGCCTACCCGTTTCTGATCATTGTGTGCGTGTGTGTGTGTGTGTGTATGTGTGTGTGCTAACCATTTGATTGATTGATTGATTTTATTTTCCGTATAAAAACAACGGCTGGATGGCCCGTATAACATGCGATTGCGATTGCAGATCCTGTCCGCATCTTCTCTGTGCCTTGGTGGTTCTATATAGGTAGTGTGGTGGTGGTATATGTGTGTGCTTGTGTGTTCTTGTGTGTGTGAGTGAACCACTGGACATTCCCCTTGTTGAAACAAAACCAAAAGTTTCAGAGACATCCCAGGAGAAATTTCTTGATTCATACCATTCCTTTGGTCTTTTTTTACGAATATGACCATGATGTCTAAAAGCGAACGTCCCAGTTAAGTAAAAGCGGGCAAAGCAATTTCTTGCTCTTGCTAGCAAAAGCTTTTGCTTGCAATTGCTTATTTTTACGCAAAGCACTCATTACAAGCAAAAGGCAGGTACAAGCAATTGCTACTTTTTATGCATACGGTTTAATTTCTTTCCGTGGCGTAATATGTAATCTTAGTTTATACAACTGTAGCCCTATATAATAATCAGTTGTGCTGGTAATATTCATACCCCTGGATTTTTTTCTGTGTATTTCTTCGAAGGTTCAATTTGTTTTTCAAATAATTACACTAATGCAACATAAATCTATGTTTTCTCCAGTCTGATGAGAAATTCTTGCCGTTGGGATACATTGACTGTTCCAATAAGATAACGACTCCAATCACTTGCCCCCCCCCCCAAAAAAAAAAAGTACAAAAAGTGTTTCAAGACAAACACACACACACACACACACAAATGCTTTGAAATGGCCAAGCCAAAACCGAGACATCTATCCTATTGATAATAAATGTATGTGGTGGGAACTGAAGCAAAAGGTCTGTGCAAGAAAATCAAGCACTTTTTTTTTTGGGGGGGGGGGCCTAGAGAGAAATATGAAAGAGAGTTGGCCAAAACCCCATTGGAAAACATCTAAGAACCTAGAACATAAGCTACGGGTGACGTCTTAAACATGCCAGGGCAATTTTAGACTATACCATTGATTATAGAGTCATATTTACAAACGGGGGTTTGAATACTTGGTAGCACATCTCCTTTTTACAAATTTGTGAAATAAAACAAAAATTCAAAAAAAAAAGGCTTCCCAAATACATAATTATGTTATACTTGTCGAAGTATTTTGTAAGTTTATTTACGTAATGTATAAGGTATAGAATAAATAAAATCTGCAAAGACGCAGCAATTAAAAAAAAAAAAAGCTTCGGGTATGTATATAATAATGTCAGAATAACTATACATGTATATATCATGTATGTGTATATACAATAGACTCTCGTTGTAACGATATCCGCTAGACCGGGATTTTTCTTTCGTTATATCAAAATTTCATTAAAACCGAACAAATAAACCATAAAAAACATGGAGCGGATAATATTGCGGCATGAATTGTATTTCGGTGTAACCAGAATTTTGTTATAACCGTGTTCGTTATACATTGTAACGGGAGTGCACTGTATAATAATGACAGACATATATACATATATATATATATATATATATATATATTATATATATATATATATATATATATATATATATATATATATTCATATATATAATAAAGACTAGTGGATTGAGAGTTTCAAACACATAACTATCCCAAGATGCGAAGTATCTGTACAGGCAAAAAATCTAGTAAATTACTCCTTTATTTCAACTGAAGAAAAACATTATGAAACTTGTCTCCCAAGTTCATACATTATGCTTCTCCAAGAAAACTACACAGCAAATGAATCCCCGCATAGAATCAAAAGAACAATTTACTCTGACATAGTCAAACATAGCATCTTTAATGCGCTGCTAGTGTGTTGTACAGTACTACGAAAGACAAGTTAAATTGTATCTCACCACCTTTATGTTACAACACCGGCAATAATCAAGAATGATTCGTTTCGCGTGTGTATAATAATCCATAGTGGCGCAGCTGGGCTTCAAAATTTAACACAGTTGTAAAGTAAGTACTGAGTTATATACCATGTGACAAAGGGATCCTATTTATGCCAGTGATTTTCCAGTCATACAAGTCTGTATGTCGGGGAATCAACGCACATGTGTCCCACCTCACTTTACACATCGTCAGAGATACATCACTGCAATGTTAATTATGGAACTTCCTAAATCACATTACACACGGTATATCCTCTGAGTTCAGGCATAAATGTGTCCACCCTAAAGGGTTGTAGGTAAAGAATGCAAGTCAATTAACAATTAAAATATTATCATTGTAACTGGGAGGAAAGAAAATGGGAAAAATGCAGAAAGAAGCATCAGTTAATACACCCAACGAGGTATTAAGCAATTCTAGTACATCCTTGTCATACGTATTGTGATTATGCAAATTTTTGAATATTATGCAAGCTCCCAACTATGTTGATGATGTCATAACAGCATCAGAAACTCTTAGTACTACTGTTTGGTTACACATTTGAGGGCAAATGCCTGAAAGAAAGTACTAAATGTATCCTGAACTGCAGAGCTCCTACTACCTTTTTCCATTACACTCTGAGGATTATTGAATGTTTGCTCTTGTATAATAAACTTCATGGGTTTACGCTTTGGTATACATGTACGCAACACAGGCATAATGAATCACAATGGAAAAAAAAACAGTATATCTGGTATACATACGTGATACATTGTACGTGTGATAAACAACACATGAAAAATATATATTTCTAAAAAAAGGAGTACATTTCACACGAGGATACCACAAGTATTTTTATGGAGTATTACATCGTAAACAAAGGACTGTCTGAGTATAGTACTTCATAACTTTTTTCTTTTCTTTTTTTACAAGTGAACAAAATTTACAGCGCATTAAGAAAATATAATTGATATGCATTTGTCATTTGTACTTTTATTCAATTCAAAACATGTTTCTTATCATAAGTGATTAAATTCTTACATCAATAGCCCTACCGTATGTTCATGGTTAACAATTTTACAGGGATCGTATAGTTTTGGTTGAGACCTAATTTCAAGTTTCTGACATTATCTGGTGAGATAATGAGAAACCTCTTATGAAATATGAAAGAGTACGTGATTCCATGAGGAATTCAACATTAAATTTTATTTGATGAAAATTGGTTTTGAAATGGCTGAGATATCCAAAACAGAGCGATTCTAATAAAGTGTGGGACCCACACTTTAGTATGATCGCTTTGTTTTTACTTTGTCTTTGGATGTTTCAGTAATTCCAAACCCGATTTTCATCAAATAAACTTTGAATTCCTCTTAAAATGGTATGCTCTGTACAATTTCATAAGTGTTTTCTTGGTATCTTGCAAAAACTTAAAAGCCCAATTCTCATCTCCACCAATACTGTACTATCCCTTTAAGTTTACACATATTTGTTACACATATCATGCAACAAGTACA
Organism: Diadema antillarum; assembly: GCF_040938485.1. Lineage (NCBI taxonomy): Eukaryota > Metazoa > Echinodermata > Echinoidea > Diadematoida > Diadematidae > Diadema > Diadema antillarum. The sequence continues at coordinate 337,937 of NW_027271125.1, read as the reverse complement.
TAGCCCATCAACTTTAAACCATATGACAAAAAAGAATAGAGCAGATTATTATTGAGTTTAAAAAAGAAGATCAAGATCACTATTGTATTTCAATTTGACCCTTTATATAAGTTAGTTGAAGTTTGTAATGTACAGCTATGTGCAATGGCGGTTGGCTTTAGTGGGTTCTCTATAACAATCAAGTTTCACAAGACACTATGGAAATGCACAATGAATATCATTAGGGAATCATGGCTCTTAGAGCCATAAGATCACTTATCATGCTCTGAAATTTCAAACTACAAATCAAAACACCTTCTGGGCACTTCAGAAGCCCAACAAGACCATTTTGGACACAAGTGTGAATTTTCCTCCTCTGCAACCGAATTAATTTCTCTGGCTTTCGTCTGTTAGTCTAAGCTCTTACGCAGGTCTGCTAACATTCCCACATCCAAATCAGGGAGATTCCACACAGCAATCAGGGAGATATTTGTGTGTTACATGCATTTCAGTGGGCGAAAAAAAAAATATTTCCCAAACCAGGGAGATTTTAATATTCTCTTACATGTATTTGGACATGAACATATTTTGACATTTCTATGGAGACTCCTGCAGAATCAGGGAGACTTCGCAGCTCTGCTTATGCTGCAGATTTTAATCTAAATGGTGCATATGTCCACATTGTAGATGCTGCATTTGAAGGATACAGAAGATGTAATAGACAAGCATGAAACCGACCAAAGGACAGGCAATAATGACAAATGATGCCCAAAAGCAAGTTGAAGGTCAGTCTCACTATCTTCATAGAGAACACTGTAAAAGCAGCACCTCCGTGTCAGAGACAAACAATCCAAATTGTCCTTTTTCTGGAAAGCCTAATCCAATAATGTCCCTAAATATGGCCAAGAAAACTGAGAGGGTTCCTTGAATTTCTATTTAGGTTTGTTATGACATGGAGTTCTTCCTGCTCAAGACTTTCTGAGTTTAGTACAAGAAAAACTTTATCTACCTGCAAATCTTAATCATGTGGGGCTATGTCTTTTCTCTCCCTTTTGTTTATTTATTGACTTTTGTTTTCTTGCTTTTTGCATTCATGGACTTGTTTTGGGTTGTTCTGATTTTTTTTTTCCCCATTGCTTTGACACAGTACAGGTTGTCGCTGCATTCATTCAATTGAAAACTTTGTCCACACTTGACTCTCGTGTAGAATGTTGTGATGACAAACTCTATACATGACTATCATATCTTTTGCGATTTTTGATAATGTTTTGAAGGGTACTCATGGAAAAACTACAAAATGAGAAAAATATCCAAACAAAATCAGCCTCAAGTATACCTTTCTCCACCATTCCATTTTGTAAACCTCTGGCAATACGCAGTTTGGCTTCAACTTTACATTAATCATTCACTTTTACATGGAGAAAACATGCTCCATTCTGTTTCTCAAAAACAAGTTAATCAACAAATATTGAAATCAGGATCATTGTTTATGAATAAGTTTGGGTCGGTCTGTACCAGGCATTGCATTATGATAAAAGAATATAATTTGTACACGGATTACATAATCGCACTTGATAATGTCAAATAGCTTCAACATTGTATAATCTATGTACTCACTAAATACAACGATCTTACCAAACCTTCAATTGTTGAGTGATTGCTTCATCTTCAACACATGTCTCTGATATGACAAACTAATTTCAGAATTATTGCTTCAACTTAATGGTGTTACTTTTAGTTCCAAACTAATTTCCTTCTAACATCACATCATAATCTGAAAACTTTGTTTATCAACCCATATTACACATCAATACCACACCCAAAGAAGAAATTCATAACATTTAAGATGGCACAATTACTCATTTAGTCTGTGTTTATGTAGTTACAACACCTTGAACTTTTACAAAATATCGACAGACTATTTGCGTTATAAAAATCAATGCACCAGAAGTCTACAGTAAACATGACGCACGAAACAAAGTTACATGTAACCACGGAAACAAGAAAATGACACAGATAAAACAGTTACGCAGTACAAATCATCTACAACACAATCACTTAGTACTTTACGGAAAGCCACGCAATTTTTGAGTACTTTTTTATTCATTCATCTTCCAGCCACTCACTATACACAGAGAGATAGCTACGTTGAGAATTTGAATTTATACACGGTTTCTGCTGTTGATGTTGCTGTCGCGAAGGAAGCAATCAAAGACATGTTTGGATAATTCACCAAATCACAACTCCAGGGAGTAATCCTGAATGCGGCTCATCTGATCGGTGATTTCATAGAAATATGTTCTTCTTTCAGAATCACGAAAATTATTCTGTACCTTAGTGTATATGATCCCATTCTCTCACGTCCAGTGTCATACCGCCATCTACGACGCAGTCTAAAGAACTCACCAGTAAGAGGCGAAAGTACTCACTAAGGTATGAAATAATTTTTGTGATTGTGAAAGAAGAACATAATTCTATCCAGTGAGTAATATAGTGGTGCTCTGATGTTGAAATTAACACATCTCTAACTTGATGAAATATCTCTACCACTGGCAGTTTGAGAATAATTTTGGAAACTGATTAAAGCATAAATGGAGAGCAGTCCCACACATCTGAATAATACACAAATAGGCAATTTCACAAGCATGTGTGACAAGAATGGGCTTTACAGCTACAGCTTGAAGGTGTTATTTGTTTGTCTTTTTGTTGTGTTTCTTGTCAAAAACCTGACATTTCATGTTGCTATTTTTTTAACTACGACCGGATGGACACTTACAAAGTGATTGGTGTACATAGATCCCTCTTAAACGGTGTACATTTGCGTAGAAAAATTAGATGAATGCAAAGTATTAAAGGTATACAGTTCCTTGAGAAGACTGATATTTCTTCACGGCTTAGAGTAATATGAATAGGCAGAGATCATATCAAACTCGTCACTAAGACGTGCCCAATGAGAAATGCTCTTTGTTAAATGTTTGAAGTAGGAACCAACACATATCTTCACATATTCCTGTTTGAAAATTCCTGGTTGAATAGAGTCAGTCCGCCCCCCCCCCCCCCCCAAGATTTGGACCAGGGATTAGGAAGCGGAAAAAAATGCGTGCATACATTATGCATGTATATGAAGCGGGTCTCCCTTTCAAACTTTCCTCAAGCAAGATCATACTTTTTTGAATATCTCACTCAAAGTGTGCACCAGATCGTTGAATTTCAATTAAAAAAATGCAAGATACGGTACCCCCTCCCAAACCCTCCCCGTCTGTGCCCCCTTTCCCTAGCCTTAGTAAACTTCAGATTTGCGAAAATTCTGAATGATTCTGACTGCACAAGACTTATGTTCCGAAAACTCGAATGTTCCTTGATATGTACAAGGGGAACATCCCCTTTTAACCAACCCTTTCCTCCCTCAATTCCCCCCGATCATTTTTTAGAATTTCCCAAATATTCCATCAAATATGCGTATACGAGATATCTCAATTTCAACTTTAAAAAAGCAAAAGCTCCCTCGTACGGGAAGGAAGGTGATAGCCTTCTCCTTGCTCGCCCGCCCCCCTCCAACCCCCCCCCCCCCCCCCCCCGTCCCATGCATACAAGTAGACTGTGGCTACACTTTGAACATAGTTCTCCAAATATGCCACCAAATGTGTGCACCAAAACGTTTAAATACAATCAGAAAATACCGAATCTCCCTCATGTAGGAGGGGGGATAGGGCTTATCCCCTCCCACCTTCTCTGATTGACAAATTTCCAGATATTCCAACAAACGTGTGCACCAGATTGTAGAAATTCAGTTCTAAAACTATTGAAAAAAAAAAACTCCCTCGAATATGGGAGAGGTATCTTGCCACCATCCCATTACTTGGTCCACTCTATAGACTTAGTACACTGTGGGAGATGACAATTTCCGGATTTTCCACAAAAAGTGTGCTTAAGATCGCTTTATTTCAATTCTAATAACGCAAAAGCTCCGTCGAGCTGGACGGGGAATCCCCCTCCCACACCCTTCCCCTAAGCTCTACCTCCCTAGACTTTGTAAAAATACACACAGATGATGAACACTCGGAATAAGAGCTAAATTCCATAATTTTAACACTTTCCTGATAAAGCCCTATTTTATTCCATTATTATATTTGTTCGCACCAAAAGTTTGCACCAGATCGCTGAATTTCAGGTCTGAAAATTCAAAATCACCTTCGTATGGGAGGAGAAATGTCCCTTATCTACACCCTCGTGTACTTGCTTTTTCTGTTTGATTGCTGAACAGACAGCTTTCATGACATTTATTGGAAGAATTAATAAAATAAGTTTATTCAAATGATACCATTTCATAGACAAATTGTTCAATGTAATCTACATCAAAATGTACTGCTACCTTAAAGAATTGGAACTGTTTCAAATCCACAATACGAAATCCAAAATTTCACCAAAAGTTTTCAACAGATCACTGAATTTCAGGTCTGAAAGTGCAAAATCTTTTTCCTGTTGAAGGAGGATACCCCACCCTCCCCCCGCTCGGTCGCTCTGCTCCCTCGCACAGATATGCCAACTCCAAGTCCCTCCCCACCCACCATCATTAAAACGGACCCCTGGGGATGATTGCTTTATTGACTTAACTGTACATCAAGAAAATTGAGAAATACAATCATGACAATAGCTACAGGAAAATGACTACATTATTACATACAAAGAAATGGAGATCCATATTACCATTTTATTGATTTTATTTGGGCAGTATTTTGGGCGACACTACGTTTTTGAAAGGGGGGGGGGGTCAAAATTGCCTGTCAGTCAAAAAGGAAGAAAATCAAAAGACAAGAGAAACAACAAAAATGTCTTAATGCAAAAGAGTCGGGAATTCAAACATTCGATCCCTGTAAAGTGTAAAGTGTGTGTGTGTGTGGGGGGGGGGGGGGGGGGCAGCTCCCCCCCCCCACAAGTTCTCCCCCCCCCCCCCCCCCCCAAGGCTGCGCAGGTCCGGTTATGGGCTTGTAATCGTGGTGATGGTGACTATCGCCGATCATCCCCCCCCCCCCCCACTCCTCAGTACGGATTTACGCCGTTGCATACATAAATGCAAATAAAAGGTAATTCAAAGTGTGCAGCTTTAAATTCATATCATCATAAGTCATCGTATTGCCATAACACAAAAAATTTGACTTGATGTACGGATAATGATATTACCGCAAAACAATGCACACTTTGCGATTTAAAAAAAAAAAGAAGAAAATATAGATAAAGCGATGGAATGACTTGATCCACTGAAAAGCAGATATTATTAAACCTGAATGACAAAAAGAAAAAAAAATCATAATATAAGCATGACATTCAAGCAAACTCAATCTAAATATATACCGCCATTACGCCTGCTGCGCTTAAAAAAATTTCTATTTCGCGTCTTCATGTGAACACGTTATAAACAATCAAAGATGTATTTTAAAAAGAAAATTGATTTTTAAGAAGTATGAAAAAAGTAACTGTTATTTCACTCCCAAACAAACGTACGCAAAGTTATCTTTAACCCAAACTGCCTAATCTGTCTGTATGGCCTTTACAAAGAAGAAATCATTATTCTTTGTTCATAAATCCAGTTCACATGACTTCATAGGCTATTTCGTTCTCCAAAGGCATTCTTTTGGGAAGATAATATCGAAATACTGACAAATCTGACAATTTTATAAGTGTACGCAAGAGACTTGTTACCACTGAAAAATGTTGTCATGATTAATTGTTCTTGCCGGTTGTATATATAGTACATAATGACACAGTGATTTGATTACAACGGCGTAGCCAGGATTTGATCTTAGTGGGGGCGGTTAGTCTGCTAGGGAGCGAAGCGACCGAGCTCGAGCGAGCGGAGCGAGCGAGGGGGGGGGGAATGGGAGGGGGGTGTCCCCCCTCCCACGGTAAGAACTTTTTGCATTTTGATGTTGTAAATGGTGCAATTTGATGCATGTTTTTGCGCGTTTTATCGACGTGAAACAGTCCCACTTGTTTAAGATAGCAGTATATTTTGATGTAGATTATTATTGAACAATTTGCCTATAAAATGGTATAATTTAAATACACTTCTTGTTTTAATTTTTTTCACTGAATATCATGAACGAGACTGAACCCGAGCGAGCGGAGCGAGCGAAGGAGGAGGGGAGGGTGTGGGAGGGGGGTGTTCCCCCTCCCACGGTGAGAACTTTTTGCATTTTGATGTTGCAAATGGTGCAATTTTAAGCATGTTTTTGTGTGTTTTAACGAGTTGAAACAGTCCAACTTGTTTAAGGTTGCAATATATTTTAGTGTAGATTATTATTGAACAATTTGCCTATAAAATGGTATAATTTAAATACACTTCTTGTATTAATTCTTTTTCACTGAGTATCATGAACGAGACTGAACCCGAGCGAGTGGAGCGAGCGAGGGAGGAGGGGGGGGGGGGTGTGGGAGGGGGTGTCCCCCCACCCACGGTGAGAACTTTTTGCATTTTGATGTTGCAAATGGTGCAATTTGATGCATGTTTTTGTGTGTTTTAACGAGTTGAAACAGTCCCACTTGTTTAAGGTTGCAGTATTATTTTAGTGTAGATTATTATTGAACAATTTGCCTATAAAATGGTGTCATTTAAATAATCTTCTTGTATTAATTTATTCTTACACTGAATATCATGAACGCTGTCTGTTCAGCAATCAAACAGAAAAAGCATAAAGACGAGGGTGTAGATAGAGGCATATCCCCTCCCACACGAAGGTGATTTTGCATTTTCAGACCTCAGTGCAAATTTTTGGTGCAACACTTTTTCACCGAAGTGTTAAAATCACGGAATTTAGCTCCTATTCTGAATGTGCATCATCTGTGTGTATGTACAAAGTCTAGTGAGGTAGAGCTTAGGGAAAGGGGGATTCCCCCTCCCGCTCGTAGAGATTTTGCGTTTTTTGAATTGAAATAAAGCGATCTGGAGCACACTTTTTGTGGAAAATTCGGAAATTGTCATTCCCAAAAATGTACTAAGTCTATAGTGGGTAACAAGCAATGGAATGGTGGCAAGATACCTCTCCCATATTCAAGGGAGCCTTCTTTTCAGTTTTAAGCTTTTAGAACTGAAATTCAACAATCTGGCGCTAATTGTTGGGATTTGATGGAATATCTGGAAATTTGTCAATCAGAAGAGAAGTGTAGCAAGTCTGTGGAAGGAGATTCTGTATAATTTTCTGATTGCAGTTAATTGTTTTGGTGCACACATTTTGTGTCATATTTGGAAAACTGTTTATGTTCAAAGTGTAGCCACAGTCTACTTCTATGCATAGGGGAGGGGGAGGGGCGGGCGAGCAGGGAGAGGGCATGGGCGAGTGTTATCTCCACCCTTCCCGTACGATGGAGCTTTTGCCTTTTTAAGGTTGAAATTGAGATATCTCGTTTACGCATATTTGATGAAATATTTGGGAAATCATAAAAAAAAGGAATGATTGGGGGGACTGAGAGAGGAAAGGGTCGATTAAAAGTTGAAATTCCCCTTGTACATGAGGGAACTTTGAGTTTTCGGAATATAAGTGATAAGTCTTGTGCACTCAAAATTATTCATAATTTTGTGTAAATCTAAAAAGTGTACTAAGCTATATAGGGAAAGAAGCAGAGAGGGGGAGGGTGCTTGGGAGGGGGTATCCCCCTCCCAAGCACGAGAGATTTTGCATATTTTGAATTGAAATTCAACGATCTGGTGCACACTTTGAGTGAAATATTCAAAAAATATGATCTCAAAAGGTTGCAAAGGAGACCCGCTTCATGTGCATGCATACAGTATACACGCATTTTTTTTTCCGCCTCCCAAATCCCGGTACAAATCTTAGGGGGGGGGGGGCGACCGCCCCCATCGCCCCCCCCCCCCCTGACTAAGCCAGTGTAAGATAACCTTATCAGACTTTATTACCTGTCATTTTCATTATATCTGTCGAAAGTTAACAGAAAGAAGTACATTAGCAGGCTCTCGGTAAACTCTTATCTAACGGCGTTATGAGGCTAACTTTCTGTCTTCACCTGTCGCCATAACTCACCTTACAGAGACCAGATAATCACTCAGATCAACTTCAGCTGGACCCGACAATTTTCCCCTTGTCGAATAAAGCCGTTGGATACCACGAGAAAGCCTTAAAAAGTGTGCCCGTATGTAATATTCAGCCACGTTAATTCATAGAAAACAAGAATATTGTCACTGATTAATCATTTCTTTTTATATGCTCAGGACACTGGGCATGTGCAGTAATAAACGTCTGTTGCGACACGGATTGTCGCCCCTACACGGATTGTCGCCCCCGTCACGGATTGTCGCCTGGCGACAATCCGTGACGAGGGCTGGCGGCACGGATTGTCGCCCGCCCTCGAAGCACATTTTGCTGGGTAATATCGTTCTGGACATAGTCATTGAAATACTAACACATAACTTACATGGCTACATCCATGCAAACATGCCATGTAAGAAGTCATGGTGAGGTTTCAAGGAAGTGTGTATGTGCGCGTGCACATGATAACTTAGTGTCCGTTTGTGCGTGTGTGTGTGTGCGTGTGTGTGTGTGTGTGTGTGTGTGTGTGTGTGATGGAAGAATGTGTTTATCATGTCAGTTTTTTGCGTATGTGTTTTTTAGCTGCGCGTGGGGAGGGATACCTAGTAAGCTGTTGCTGGCATAAACGTTGATATTGATTTTATCAGCAACTTTGAATTTGATGAGTTTGTCTGGCAGATTTGTATATGAATTCGGAGTGGAGCTTGCGTGCGGGCGGATGCTGCTTTTCTGCATACGGTCCATTATGTCTTATTTATCAACATTGGGAAATCGTTTCATCAGAAAGGAATGTGGTATCGGTTCGGGTGTGCGTCGGTATGTGGGAAGGGAGTTACATTTCGTTATTGCAAAAGTTTGTTGTTCTGAAGGTTCATTCGTCCTAACGCTCAGGAGGGGGTGGTCGGGTTTTTTTATGACTGATTTCATTCTAGATTTGTGTAATGTATTTGTGTTTTTTATGTATATGCCCTTATAAGTAAGAAGGTGTTACATGATCCAAACCAATATATTCAAGGAATATAGGTTTGGTAGAGCCATACATGTCAAAACTTTCTCGCGAAGAAATTATTAGTAGCGTTGGTCTACAATCGAGTTATCTATGTTGAAGTGAGATTATTTGTGGTATAAATTGACAAATGCATTTGTTTGTGTTTCGAATTGCCATTTGTAACTTTTTTTTTTTGTTCATGTTACTCCCAGAATGGGTCGATTTATGAATGATTTGAATGAAATCAATAAATCTCAAATATCAAGGAAAAAAGTGTTGAGTTGGTTTACTTGCATTATGAGGATTTGTTTGAGTGTTTGTTGGTGTTTGTTTGTATTACGTATGTATCAGCGGTGTGCAATGGCAGTTCGTTTGTGCTAAAATCAACTAACGACTGACAAATTTTTTACGGCTTGTGGAAATTATTCGCTCATGCATAGAGCATGCCAAACCTATTCTGGGACAAAGAATAGTGGTATGGACGTTCTAGTTTATAAGACTGATGGAAGAAAATGACTGCAGTGAAAAATGAACAAAGACAAATAACATTTGGGTAGGGTACCTCCCTCGTATGTATTTTCTCTCGGTCTCTCTCTCGCCTAGCCCGCCTCACCGCTGATATTGGTTGACTATTTTTAGATCAACGCTGGTGTGAATTCTTTAAACACGTGCTCATACACTCTGAAGGCGTTTGAATTGCCACAGTAGCGCCACTATATTCCACATACACACGCAAGCATACAGGCACACGTATACACACAGACAAACAAACCACTACCACTATACAACCACCACACATGCACAGTTCCTAGGCGCCGGAAGTGGGGGGGCAGGAGGGGCGGCCGCCCCCCCCCCCCCCCAATCCAAAAAGTGGGGGGGCAAAACGCATTTTTGCCCCCCCCCCCCCAAAAAAAAAATGATAAGAATAAGAATAAGAATAAATGAATAAACAAAGAAAATAAAATAAATATGTATATATATGAATAAAAGGGAAAAAATATGGCTACAAACGGCAGCTTTTGGACTGTAAAATGTCAAAATTTTCAAGCTCGCTCGCTTCGCTCGCTCGCATCCAGCAGTTGAGCCCGGTGCGCCTCCCCCTTAATTTCTAAAGCGAAAAACATAGCTACGACGGCAGTTGTTGGACTCTAGAATGTCAAAATTTTCAAGCTCTCTCGCTTCGCTCGCTCGCATTGAATCGTTATGCCATTCTCCTAATGTTGCTGACAGTAATTGCCAGCAGTTGCGCCCGATGCCCCCACCCCATAATTTCCAAAGCGAAAGATAAATATAGCTACAAACGGGAGTTTTTGGACTGTAACATGTCAAAATTTTCAAGCTCGCTCGCTTCGCTCGCTCGCATTGAATCGTTATATGCCACTCTTCTTACGTTGCTGCCAGTAATTGCCAGCAGTTGCGCCCGATGCCCCCCCCCCTTAATTTCCAAAGCGAAAGATATAGCTACAAACGGGAGTTTTTGGACTGTAACATGTCAAAATTTTCAAGCTCGCTCGCTTCGCTCGCATTGAATCGTTATGCCACTCTCCTAACGTTGCTGCCAGTAATTGCCAGCAGTTGCGCCCGATGCCCCCCTTAATTTCCAAAGCGAAAGATATAGCTACAAACGGGAGTTTTTGGACTGTAAAATGTCAAAATTCTCAAGCTCGCTCGCTTTGCTCGCTCGCATTGAATCGTTATGCCATTCTCCTAATGTTGCTGCCAGTAATTGCCAGCAGTTGCGCCCGATGCGCCGCCCCATTAATTTCCAAAGTGAAAGATATAGCTACAAATCCCAGTTTGGGGACTGTAGAATGTCAAAATTTTCAAGCTTGCTCGCTTCGCTCGCTCGCATTGAATGTTGTGCCATTCACCTTATGTTGCTGACAGTATATAATTTGTCGATCGTTTCACACCGTCATTCCATAATCCATGTAAGGAAAACTTACAATGTTCCTCAATGACTGCGTTGTTGAATGTATCACATTCCGTAATGTATTGTAGTCCCATTATTGCTCTCGCACACACGCACAAGCATACAGACCGTCAAAATTACTTTATGGTTTCCCCCATGTTTCGACCCACCGTACGCCGCTTTACATATATATATATATATATATAATAGATGTGTGTGCGTGCGTGTGTGTGTGTGTGTGTGTATATATATGTGTATATTGTGTAACATATGCATGGTCTAATCTTGAGCCCCCTCCAATGTTTGCCCCCCCCCCCCCCCCCCCCCCAATCCAAAACTGCTTCCGGCGCGCCTGGTTCCTACATATTGTATTGTTACATTCCAAACACACACACACACACGCACACAACAAATCATACACATCACATATCATGCAGCTCACAATACACACACACACACACACACACACACACACACACATATATGCATAACTTACCAGTCATACCCATCCCACCAAAGCTTAACACCGGAGGAACCACCCCGAGCCCGGGGCGACAACCCGTGACGGGGCGACAATCCGTGTCGCAACAATTTTTTTGCCAACACGGATTGTCGCCTTCGAGGTCAAAAACTTGGAACTGCACAAGCGTCACGGATTGTCGCCAGGCGACAATCCGTGACGGGGGCGACAATCCGTGCCGCCAGCGCCCGTCACGGATTGTCGCCCCGAGCAGGAGGCGACAATCCGTGTAGGGGCGACAATCCGTGTCGCAACAAACGTCCATCATCATGGGAACTTTTTCAATGCTACACAGCAATAAATATTTGGGGATTTTTACGTTATTTTTCCACTATAAAAGTAAGCAAGATGTACACAAGGGTCATGTGAAAGCATGGTCAACATCGCTCGTGGGAAAATATGGGTATAGGATATCGTGCACATGACAGGAAGATACTTTCACATCATTCCCTTACAGTATAATAGACCTGAATTTACTGTTTATTTGTTCGGTTTTTTGTTCATATTGTTGTGATTTCGCAAGTGTATTCTCTTTCCTGTTTGGAGGGGAAATCTCACCTTTTATAGAAGCTGTCTGGTGTAAGAGTCAGGCTGAACTTTGATTCTACAATGACTTTAATGTTACACAATGAAAACGGAGATGACAAGATACAAAATGTATTGCATCTCCAATCAAACTGAAGACAGACTGGCAGCCCTCTCTCATTCATAAATTCAGTATAGATAAAAACTGACTTTGATCACATAGCAATAATGATAATGGAAACTATGTAACTACTGTTATCATAGTCATAATCATAATGATGATGATAAAAGTTGTTGTTGTTGTTGTTGTTGTTATCACTATTGCAATTATTACCATAAGATTTAAGCAGCCAATTCTCTGAAAAGGCTAGCCTCATTACTGTTAGTTCTCCTCTTCCAGAGGACTTTCCCTTTCATCTACAAAGTAAATAGAATGTATTTCAGTTTTAGCGCCATTTTCTATTGATCTTTGGGGTAAAGTGTAAAGCCAGGGGTCAACTTAATGGCTGGAAATCATGGGCACTCATGCAGCAGGAGTAACAAGATCCCATATTCGAGGAAATTACGATTTTGAATAGGCCCTACGGAAAGGAAGCTTGAAATGAATGAGGCAAGGGAAAACAACTTCATAGACATTATATTTCAATTTTTCTCCATTTTGCAATTATAGAATTCAACCAATAGCCTGATGATATAGGACATTGCAGAGACTTTGACTTAAATCGTAATCATTTAATAAATATAAATTACCTTATCTTGTAAGATATGTTTTGCCATACGAGCATCTTAAAGCAGAAATTTATAGAGAATCTAGAAATATGACAAGTTTGATATCTTCGGAAAGCTAAGAATCTAGTTAACAAAAGTGGATATCTTTTAGACGATGTAGCTTTATCCCCAAACTGTTTTTGAGATTGAAAAAAACACCCAGTTTCCATGACCACGTAGCTACAAGAAACATTGGATTTGAGCGACGTCACCTAATATGTATGAGCTGATTTGCCGTACGGCTATATGAGACCCGCTCTGGCAAAACCCGAAACTTCTCGGCAAATGTGATTTCGTGCTACAGCCCGAAAAAGGTCAAAAAATGACATACCTCAGGGACCAAATTGACATTTTGGTATCACGTTGTAGGGGAAAGTTTCTAGTTTCTGATTGATATCAACAACATTTCGAAATACAACCTACAAAAATGTGGAATTTTGAAGAGAAAAGTGGGATGTCAATCTCAAATGTTGGCCAAAATCTTACGTCTAAAGACCAAATCGCCTTCGCTTACGGCGAAAATGATTGTTCTTTTGGCGATCGGGTCTTAGATACTCTGCGTTGATCCTTGACACATTTGGTACCTACAGAATGCTCTACCTCTGCTTATTTCAAATATGGTCATGACATGATGTCATGCTACTCACTTTCATTCATAAATTCGTCTGAAACATGCGTAAGTTTATGCAAATCGTCTCCCAGACGCGTAAACAGCCTTGTTGCTTACCAAGACACGTGATCGAAATACGTGTTCGCGATTGGGCAACTGCGCCGAGGACCCTCGTTTACGAGCAACCTATGTGTTATAATATGGGGATCGCTGCAGCAGCGGTGCATGCTTGCATGCAACACGTGTATCGTGACTGCTGCTCAGCACGAAAATGTTGCAGTTTCCCGCTTTGTTAGACTGTTTTTTTAGCAAGTTGAGGTAGAAAATAGAATTTAAACCAACACACAAGAGAAAAAGAAGGTCACATTTATCTAACAAACCTTCATCGTGCCATTTCGAAGAAGAATCAAGCTGAAATCACGGCATCAAGGAATACCTCTTCACTGCCGATTCTGCTGGTACTGTCAGCGACTGTTGTGCGTACACCTGATCACGGCAATCGCGAATCTTCAGCTGATTACGGTAGGTTTTGTGCTTTTCAAACGTCGTATTTCCGTAAATTTTTGGGTGTAAAAATGATTTCCAATCAATTACAGCTCTTTGACTTAGTTATCATCCTTCATGAGTATGTAAGATTACCTCAGCTATACGCAATTCCCCCACAATGATCGATTTGTTGTGTCAATAATAACAGCAAATTGTGGCTGTACGAAGGAACAGGTGATCACGGCAATCCTGAATCTTGACCTGACGATAGGTTTTGTGCTTTTAAAACTTTGTTTTTCCGTAAATTTATGGGTGTAAAATGTGATTCCAATGAACACAAACAAACAAACAAACAATTTCACGACGTGAATATATAGTTTCGGCGGACGATTTATTCTAGATTGACAACAAATTACACACCAATTTCCTGAAAAATGCACACAGTGTGCCTATAGATACGTAAATCCCACTGGGTTGGATACACACGTGGTGACGTCACAGATTTGGCTCTTTTCGTAGCCGCATCGAACTTCTTCCAGTGCTCAAATTTGATAAAAATAAAGATTCTTAGATTCAAAGCAGAGACAACCTCATTGCATGATTTATGTCAGAAATTAATCAAAATAACATTAAATGATCGAAAACAGTTAATTTATATGATATTATTTCCTATAAATTTCTTCTTTAACTGTTACAGATCTTGTCTTACCGAACAAAAAATACCCGACATTGAAAAAAAAATGCTTTGATAGACATGACTGCGTGTGTACTTCTATTTCTGCAAATATCCACTTATTTCGCTTCTTTTTGAACGGGAAAACACCAATGCATTTTAAAATACGTTATGAAGATGATGTATAGTATTGAATATATTGCTCCTTTGATGACCATGATACCCCTTCCATTTCCCTGCAATCTGCTGAAAACTTAGCACAGCCTCCAAAAAAAAAAAATGCAAAGTGCTCTATAATCCAAACATGCTCTGCCGCAGGTAAACAAAATAATGGATGTTATGCCCCAGTCACACAGTGCCTTACGATGGGTTACGTCCGCCGCGGATAGATACGGATGAGTGGACGCAGGGGGACGAAGCGTGGACGCACGCATCCGCAGGGTCGTATGTAGACGTAACTGTCCGTAACTAATCCGTAAAGAAACGCAAAATGACGGCGCCAAGCCTGCGAAATTTTGAAATGTTCAAAATTTCGCAGAGGGACTCCACGGATGCCGCCTTACGCAAGTAAATGTACGAAAACGTAACTATCCGTAACTGAACGTAACTATCCGTAGCTTGGACGCAGACCATCCGTAAAAATGTTTACATCCCGTCCATTTGCGTTCATTTGCGTCCACCGTAAGTATCCAATATTAACCGCAAGTTAACGTACCACAACACTTACGTCCGCTTACGAACATTTAAGCCCCAGTCACATAATGCTCTGCGTCCGGCGTTACGTCCAAAAAAGTAATTTTTTTTCTGCGGACTCCCGCGGATCCTTTGCCGTCACCAGAAAATTTGTACAAAACATACGGGGGGAAAACGCGGGCGATACGAACAGATACGACCAGATGCGAATACTTGCGTCCACTTGCGGATATTCTTACGGATTGGCACATAATAGTTTTGAACACTTGCGGAGAGTTGCGGATATTTTCAGATAGTTACGGATAGTTACAGATTATAATTGTGGACAATATGGTTTTCTCTGACGATCCCTGCTAAGTCAGTGTATTATGACAGCAAGGCTATCACATATTGGACTGTCTTGCATTGTACACTGGGGAAAACTGAAATTGAATGACATATAATACAAGTTGTGAAAAAGATCGCAATCCTATAATTTGCTTTACAGTAATAAAAGGTATATGAAATTTTGAACTTGAAGTTGCAATTTTATTTGTGCAACTCAAATAATATATGATTAAGCGTCATAAATGTAAAGAATACATAACATAATTATACCACAAACAAAATACAATATAGATCGATAAGTTAGACATTAGAGAAGCAGTCATAGAATAGACAAACTGTGGTTATATATATATGTATATATATATATATAACCATATACTTTCCATATTTCAAAATTTCGCAGGCTTGCCGCCGTCATTTTGCGTTTCTTTACGGATGAGTTACGGACAGTTACGTCTACATACGTCCCTGCGGATGCGTGCGTCCACGCTGCGTCCCCCTGCGTCCACTCATTCGTATCTATTCGCGGCGGACGTAACCCATCGTAAAGCACTGTGTGACTGGGGCATTACCGACAGTTACCGATTCTGCGGGCGATTGCGTCCCTTGACGTTTTCCGGTTTCCACTCCCATGGGAACAGAGAGTGGTGGGACACCACCCGTGTTGCCAAGAGGCAACGCATGTACCTGAAGGTATACTACAAAATAGTCGGAGCGGTGGAGTGGTAAAACCGCATGGACGAGTTATGAAATTTCTCCCATATATAGTCATTTTAGGCGGCACCCATATACAGATGACATCGGTTGACCGTTGGTGCTGAACTTTTTTCTTACACTCTTTAAATGTATATTATTCGAAAAAAAGTAAATATATAGGGTAGGGGGTGGGGTGACAGCATTTTATTTACTTTTCTGGCCGAGGAGGGTGTGGGACAGCCGTAAACTATATAAAATGAGAACGAATTTAGTATTTCTCTTACAGTCTTAGCCACTTTACACTCCTGAATGTGGATTACATTATATAGATGATGACTGGCGGGGAAGAGAACATGCCGAATGTTCCACCCGAAGGGTTTGAAATGCTATTGAGGGAGGTTATATTAAAGTCCCGAGACGAAGTGGAGGGACTTATAGCCTCCCGAAATAGCATTTCAAACCCTGAGGGTCGGACGTTTGGTATGTTCCCGACAACAAAAGTCATCATCTGTTATATTATATGGGTTAGTCAAATACCATCATTATCAATTGATTTCACGCTCTGAAAGTGGTGCATCAAACCGTCAACCGTACCTTAATAGGGAGCTTTAGATTTTGACGCGCGGACGTTTGAGCCGACGCTTGCGCTGGACGTTCTCCTCTCCCCGCGTCGTGTGGAAAAGTAGCTTTAGATTACGCTGGGACGCAACGTATAAAAAATAAATCGCGCCCCCATATGATCAGTGCATGAAGAAGCTCTCTACGTCGCAAACTGTGCGGACGTGAAAATAGCCCAGTACGCGTAGTGAAAAACTCAGGCGACGCAAGCTAAAAATAGATTGCGCACGCTCAGAACATGTTTTTTTTTCCTTTGAACGTCCGCGGGTCTAAAATCTAAAGCTCCCTATTGATATCATGGTACGCTTAGCGTAAAGGTCCAGCACGCGCGCGCACAACGCACTCGATCGCGCTAGCTCGCGCAGAGCCAAATTCACTGTGCGCGCGAGTATTTGTTACGTGAAAATGTTTTCCCATGGGAGAACATAACAAGAATGTTCGCCCATGGGCGAACATAACGAATGTACCTCCATCACGTGACTGTGTTTAGCCAATCACTAACCGGTATTTGACCAACCCATTTAACACTCAGCGTGTTTCTACACAGAATCCGATAGACCTAGCATTTGCAAGCGCGTAATCAAACACTGCGCTAACGCAGAACCGGGTTGTTTCTACAGAAAGCGCATAAGCGGATTGAATCCGATTCTCCACCTGAATGCAGGTGTGACCGGATGTCTGGAAAGTTGGCTGGTGCATTGTGGGCCTGGGTCAAGGTCAAGCATCTACTTATGATGCGGATGCGATCACCGATTGAACGAAACTGAGCACAGGGCCTGCCTAGCTAGCCTAGCCCTGGGCCGGCGGGCCCGGCCTAGTGTGGGTACAAGTTACGACCGGCTGCTGGACGAATTTGTTTTCATCTAACTTAACGTTAGGGCTCCTACTCTAACGCTAGCTCCAACGTTTATATGGATTAGAAACTAGTTTTGTTTTCTACCAATTCTTTGGTTCGTCAATTTTTCACGGATCTTAAGGTTGGATTTTTATAATTGGATTATCACATGTGACGAGACAACAGCAGTTCACAGAGACACAGCTTCTGTCGCGTCTGACTGAGTTCTGTAAGTTCTATCATCAATTCTAACTAGTTTCTAGAGTAGAAGTAGAACCTCCTACTCAACTGTTGGGCTACGCCCAACGTTAGGCATATTTCTAGTCTGACATTTAACGCTAACAAGTTAAGATAAAAAATGATTAGATTAGGGCCTAGCACTAGCAGTTAGATCTACACGTTTTAGGCGTAAAGAGTCGTTGGGCCTACCGTACTGCGACTGGATACTATCTTACTAGCTGTTACTAGAACTCTACTAGCTTACAAGTTAAATTTTTAGACTACTAGTATTCATGTTAGTGATTTCCACATTTCTACTTGTCATTAGGCCTAACGTTAGATTCTAACGTTAGGCCTACTTTTACTAACGTTTCTTAAAGGGGCCCTGAAATCCAATTTTGTTTGAAAACATCACTTTTGGGAATATAAGGGTAGATCTAGTTCTAAGAAACATTCCATATTATAGGCTCTATTTTGATTATATTGATTAGAAATGGCTTAAAGTCAATCTAGAACTAAGTGTGGAAGGTGTTTTTTTTTAATAGTTTTGTTGAATATTTCAGTAGACGTACTTTACTACTGCATTACATACTGTCTTTACCAATGACTGACAGATGAGGAATAATATTGATTAGAAATGTCTTAAGTAGATCTAACGTTAGAACTTGTAACGTGTTTCTAGTTTGGAAGGTGTTTTCTTTTTTTTTTGTGGGCGTTCCCAAGTAGAGTCTAACGTTAATCTGGAGAATAAAAAGAAAAAGTCGTTAAAAATAAATAGATCTAGAATGTTTCTAACGTTAGATATCGGTTTCACCACAAAAGTGGTATTGAGAACTTGAGAGTATTTTAAATCAACACAAATCAACATGCATTTGAATTTCAGGGCCCCTTTAAATTAGGCCCTAGACCTAGAGAACCACTCTAACTTAACAAGTTAAAACGTTCAGTATAGTCTAACTGTTAGAGTCTTAAACACAAACGGCCTAACGTTCCAACTAAAAGGATCGACTGTGTGTCATTGGATTTATAAGTAACGTTAGAACAAAGGCCTATTAAACGTGAGGGCTAACGTTGACTGTTTGTGTTATTACTGTTAACTGTGTTAGACCTCTTTCTTCGGGCAGGTAGGATTTAATTCGGGTACAAACTCGGGTTTATGGAACATTAAAAAACTGTTAGTTATATTCCAAGTCAATGTTAGATTTTAGAACAGAAGTAGCTGTTGTTAGGATGCCTAACAAAACAGTTAACGGCTAACGTTAGATAGCGTTGATTCTAACGTACGGTAAAGTTTGTTAGGTAGGCACCTTGCCTCTATTGGGCTCTAATGCTAAATCTAACGTTAACTAGGTCTAGACATATTCTAACGTTACACCCCAAGTGGACTCACTTTTTCCACTTTTGGATTGACAAAATGTGCTTCAATTATGTTTCGATACTCAGTAAATGAATGTTTGAATTTCCTTTTCCATTTTCGGACTAACGAAACGTCGTATTTTTATAGGCCCTACCAAGATCCATATTTCTATTTGATTCTTTGTCGGATTAACAAACTAGACCCTAGTAACGAACCTTAAGAATAACGACAAAAAGTTCGTAAAACAAACCCTAACACTAATTTGCTAATGCTAGACTTTAGAGTTTGTCTTTTCCGAACTAAAAAGTATTAGGCCTAGAGAATATCTATTTTTAATAGACCCCTACTAGATTCTATGTGCATCTCACACGTATTGTTAGCGCTAGTTAAGTTAGTATAGTATTGTCAATTAGAATGTAACAAGTTAGTCGTACTCGTAGAACTATAGGTTCTAGTAGCTCGAATCTAACGTTAAAAAGTATTAGGCCTAACTATATGAGAACGGTTACTATTAATACTAGCACGTAACTAGATCTAGTGTTAGTTGCCTTGGTTTTAAAATTACAGCGCAACTGTGTAAAAATAAGACCCCTACCCCTGTTCGTGTGTCTTTTCTTTATGTTAAAATTCAGAGTATTTTCTTTACAAGTTTGTCAAATCTGAGGCAAATTGTGACTAGTAGTAGTAACGTTAGAACCTGATACTCGGACGTTTTGGAGACACCCAACTAGATCTATTCAACGTTAGATAAAATAGCTGCAACATGCATGCACATAAAAGTCATGGCCACATTACCGTACACGTGTATGTCAAACTGGTGATTGTCTTCCGGGTCAGTATTGGATTATTGAACCTGGCGTGTTTCTACAGCGCTGACACTGGAAACTGCCCCGGAAAGAACTACCTCATTAGACGGTTAAGTTAAGCGGAATCGGTATCGGAATCTGCATCGGAAAGAAACCGTTACTGGTGTGTTTCTACAGCCCCCTCTATCGGATACAATCCGATAGACCCGGAATTTGGGGTTCTGTAGAAACACGCTGATTGTTTTTTATATTGTATGTGGATAGGGGAGGGGGTGTTCTAAAGTCAGAAGTCGTTGAGTTGAGTTCGGACGTGTATTGGTGGAGCTCCTGGAAATCGGAACTTTCACATACTTTCCTGGACGCTTCTGATTATCAAAACACACCATCTTCAAGGGTTTTGTGCAAGGAATCTTCTGGGCTTGATAATTTTTGTTTCGGATCATCATTTTGACGTTTTATCATCGTTTTTTCAACTTTTCCCTGCTCTATTTAAGTTTAGAATTTTTGACAGGTTTTCAAGTCATCACAGCGTTGTTTTCCACAAGTTTGAAGTTTGAAGTTTGATTTATTACTCAACGACCCTCATGGGGTATGGGAGTACAATGTCAATTGAAAATACACAAAATAGAAAAATTCAAATAAGAATTAACATATATACATGTATAATACAAATATATACAAGATATCAACATACTTTTCAAATATAATTTGCATAAAAGTATTGTGGCGAGAACACCCTGAAATTCATTTTTTTTTGAACTTGTATGTGTACATGCCACTACAACGAGACATGGATAAAGACTATGTACGAGTTCATTTATACTGACCTACTCGTTAGATTGTGTACGGTACATAGAACTTACGTGTGTACTGTGTATACGAACCCTTACACTGCGAGTCCACAGATACACTGTATACACTGCTGTCACTCGTACAGCACATGAATCTAGGTTGCCTTGTCTATTAACAAATAGGGTGGTAATAACAGTTAATATACGGAGGGACGAATTAGAGATTTATATTTGTAGGTACTTACCTGCTTTTCTTGGCATCTTTTCTGGTGATAGTTGTCATAATTTGCAGTCCCTTTTTGTATTGTCAACGTAACTTACGATAATTTTTTTTTTATAGTTGCAAGAACCCCTATGTGTGTAATGAATCAGTCCATATGCAGTTGTGAGAAGGAAGTTGCGCTGAAGTAGCGCTGTGGTAGCGCATTCGCGTTACACTACCAATGAAGAAGTAAACAATACGCGTAAATAGTGTAGAGTACGCGCTAGAGTAAAGGGGCCGACGGGTATAAAAACGCGCATATGCAGACGATTGTTTACTCGACACAGCTGATCTGTTACATTTCAGAAGCTTACAGATTTGTTTTCCCTCTTTATACTCGGTGAATCCCAGCAACGTGAGTAAGAAGATGTTAGGATTTATAGTTGGTGCTGATAGCTAAGAGATAATTAAAGGCCCTTTAGGTATTAAAACAATATATCTGAATGGTAAGGGATTTTAGTTCACGCAGAACGGGAATATTTATTGGGGTGAACATCTTTTGGGTTTGCTGTTGTTGTATAATTGCTGTATGTTATAATGTGGGTTGCATAGGAAGAGTGAGGGAAGATTTGAAAAAGGGGGTTAGAGAACAAAAATAAATGGTAAAATATAGAATTGTTAGATAATTTGTGGTTATTATGATAGGAAATAATATTCCGGTTAAGATGATATGTTGTTTGGGGGAATTTTATATGAAATTGCAGAAATTATGATTTTTGGCTCTCTTTACCATGTTTTGGGAAATTGTATTACACAGTGGCATATGGAGTTGAAGAATAAAAATTTTAATTAGTACAAATTGGGGGTAGAACTGGAGCTTAAATTGTTCTACACAGTATGCTCATTGTGGTCGTACATTGTTTGTCCCTTATCTCTGAGTAGAAGTGGATTTATTGATTTTTGAAGCTCTTTACCAGGTTTTGAGAATTAATTGGTGATTTGATGGGTGACCTTTCAAGGTCCTATACAAATTCCAAGAATATTTCAAACAGAGTTATAATTCATATATAGGAAGATACAGCTGGCTTTACTGAATTTTATGATGTATATTTTGTTTAGAAACTCCATTGCTAACTTCAGTTAGGGATTTTTGGAGCTCTTTCCCATGTTTTTCTAGAATTATGATCTTTGGTAGATATAAATGCCTTTTGATGGATGTTTTCGAGAAGAAATATTTGATGTATTCCCGTGACCTTATTAGTTGATTTTATACTGAAATATGCAATATGGAAGTATAACAACAAATAGAATTATTCTAGTCTTTCTTATGTTTATTTGTCAGTCGAACCAGATAATTGACAACATGGAGGTGGAGTGGAGGGAGTACCCTCCACCTATTACATAGTATGTCTTTGAAATAAGCCAAGCGTACCCTCGATAGGTATACAATGTATTTATAGGGTAATCATTATATAATTTTGTAAATACGTGCACTGTTGTGGTTATGGATCGCTACAGTAAATTGAGCACAGAGATGCTCATCGTGTTCTTTTTATGATGTGTATACCCTTTTGTGTAAATATCAAGATGGATGCTTAATGCATCATACCAGCTTGATGTCGAAGTGACAGTTATTGTGTAATAGGTAGTAAACATGACCAAGGTTCTAATAAGAAGTACATGTATAAGATTTTAAATATCAATAACTGGTTTGATTATTTAATATGAGAAAAATATTAAGTAATACTCGAGTGAGGGAATAGGAATTGCTTCCCCACCCTTCCCCACTCCCCTCATCCCCTGCAACCGTGGCCACTACGTGGATGAGCTGGGAACTGAATGGACTAGCTGGCGGACCAGGCGAGGCCTAGGAGAGAGTGACAATGTCAGGGTTTGCAGCCAATAGAGAGGGTCTCTCTGGTCTGGTAATGCAGTCTACACTTGGGGAAAGCCGCGAAGTCAACAGATGGGTGCTACTGTGCCAGTGTCTGAGGGCTGGTGTCCACTACCTTTCCCACTCCTTCCCTTCCCCTACCCCTACCCTTTCCCTTTCCCCCCCCCCCCCCCCCCCCCCCTTCCCTTTGGAGTGCTGACACCACCCACTGAGGGCAACAGTGCCGGAGCTGTGTTTACTTATCTGTATCTGAGGGTTCATGGTGACAGACTAGCAGGCCTACTTGCTGCTGGACTGAGCTGGTGACACTGATGTCTACTGGGGAACGACAAGAAGCTGTTTACCAGACTGAGTCCAGATCCTTTACCATTCCCCCCCCCCCCTCCATCTCTTTCAATTTCCCCACCCTCAGTTAGTAGCAAGCTCCATTCCTAAACACTTGAGTAAAGGTTATCTTTCAACTTGGCCTGTTAGTAATTAAAGACTTATAATAGTCAATATATAAGAAAGTAAGCTAATTTGTTGAGATAGCAAAATTTCTTCTTTTTGTTTCAAGAAAGTCGCGGGACGAGTCATGAGCAAGTCGACGTGCTTAGAGGCTTAATGGAAACACTGTAGAATTTTGTAGGCTTTTTGGTGGCAGGGGTAATTTGGGAGTCGTTAGAGACTTGAGGCCAAATTCTGCCGGTGAAGACAGACAGCGACGCGTGGCCACCGACATCGTGTGTGGGGCGCATAATGCTCTTTTGTGTGGTGCAGCAGTTTTATGTTAAGGATTGAAATCCCAGAGGGGTGACCGGAGTGGTTATGAAAGGAATTTATTCTTTATTTCTTTATTCTTTATTCTATTGGAGAGAGTAATGTGCACTTACTTAGAGATGTTATTCGGAAAGAGACGGGTAGGAAGACTTGGAGTCTAAGTGGGTCTACTGTCTACAGGAGTTCGCTAGTAGGATGAGGTTCGCACAGGTTAGCAGGAACAAAAGCACGGAAGAAATTTCACTTTCTGACAACAAATTGGGTCTCAAAATGAGATGTCTTTAAATAACATTGTAGTGGAGTAGTATTTCTTACATAGTAGTCTCCATGATAAAGAGGCAGTCATTATACTTAATTATGGAGAATTATATTTACAATACTCCATGTGACTTTGAATGTAACGAGTGGTCTAACTACAGTACCACGTCATATGTGGTACGTTCTGAGCTGGGATATCGTACTCGGTCTACAGCTTTAATGAACCTTGGTCAGATTAAGCTGGGAAAATATTCAAGTTGGTTTTTGTCTCCAACAGGAGATGTTTGAAATGTTGTAAATGAAATGATTTGTATATAACTGTACAAACAGAATTTCGACTTATTAAAGTCTAAAAGTTACAAGTTAAATTCAAACGTTCGGACATCAAGTTTGTAGTTGTACTGCCTGGATGCTGGAATGAATGCCTGTAGACGATACGTGAACAGTGATCAGTGATTGAGGTTGTGGATATGAGATTTAATTAAGTAATGTAGATTAATACAGACACTGGACAAATCTTTGCACCACGTTCATATACTTTGAACAAACGAACCGCACATCGAAGCCTTTTAAACACGTTACCAACAAACGCGAGGTCCTAGAACTCATTGGATAGCCTTGGTGATTGGAGGGAGAGTGAGTGCCCGAGATGTTTGGTATCTGTGTGTGTACACGCATGTAGAAGTCTAGCAATGACAGTTAGAGACTGAGGCTCTACTTTAAATGCTCACTTACACATGATTTATGTTAATTTGGATACAGAGAAGGTTAGAAGAATTCTGACTTAGCTTACCCTAAATGCTTGGTCGATTCTTTGAGGTATTTCCTCGTATAATAGATGAATAAGATGAGCGAATGATTGCCGATGCTAGTTTGTGTGGGCTGTGTTAGACTGGAGTACTCAACTGAGAGTGGTGCACATGCTCGAGTGGCGCGAACATGAGGTATGCGCGCATGTGAGATGCAGTGTGTGCGTGCGCATTCTGTACTGACACTGGTGATGATTAATTATAGGCGTCAAGGTTATACGCAAGAGGAATACCAGTATGTAATGTACACATGCAGCCACAACATTCTTTAGCATAGACATTGTTTACATATAGGGACTCACTCAAGTTACAGATCTCTCTCTCCAAACACGTTAGCTGAGGAAGTTAGTTCTCGACTTCTCAGCAGGGAGTGGTACACCCAAAAATTACCTGGTGGCAGCATACTACAGGATTAGGAGATGTGGATATTCTCAGATGCTCAGTCTCTATTTATTTCCCCCCCCCCCCCCCTTCTCGTGTTACATTTTTGGTGGCAGCGGTGGGATGGTGTTTTGTCTGGTGGGATGGTGTTTCACATTTTTTTTTTTACACTGTATGAGCATATGTTGTTGAAATGGTATTCTATGCAACCAGGCAGGTACTATAAGGAATTTTTCTATTGAATATGAGTATTTCAACGAAAATAGATAGTAAGACGTACAAAAGAAGTGTTAGCAAATTGCTATCACCATGGATTTAGTTTCCATGGAGAAGTATCCATATGTTGTACGTAATATGCAGTTAATATTTAGCTATCTATATG
The DNA here is from genome assembly GCF_040938485.1 of Diadema antillarum. Classification (NCBI taxonomy): domain Eukaryota; kingdom Metazoa; phylum Echinodermata; class Echinoidea; order Diadematoida; family Diadematidae; genus Diadema; species Diadema antillarum. The sequence goes on along the minus strand of NW_027271125.1, from coordinate 312,407 downwards.
AAGTCGTACTTCTTACAACATTGTAAAGGGTACGCTTGGTACAAAACAAAACGAGATGAAAGACATTATTGTCTATCATTATACACATAATATGGTAGACCAGAGATGGAAGAAATTGATGCAGTGAGTCCTAAAGTTTCTGAGCAAATGGCCGCGGGTGATGGTCATCATGACGACAAAATACAGACTCGGTGGGCTGTTGACTCATCCGACCCGGAGATTGCAGTTAGAGGAGAATTTGGAGACGCGATTCCAGCTGAGCGACGTCAGACGTACACATCACAAGGCTACAGGCAATCACTGCGATATACTCCAAACAGGCAAGCTACTCAATCCGGCAGTGGCGTGATGAGAGTTGGAAGCTGTCGCGATGTCGTGCCAGAGAAATATGGAGGGAAGATGCCCTGGGCTGATTATAAGCGACACTTTGAAGCCTGTTTGCAACTTAATGGATGGTCTGATTTGGAAGCTGGTCAATACTTGGCTACACGACTACATGGTCCAGCACTGAAGGTGTTGAATAATCTTTCATCTACTACCTGCATCTCTTATGCTGAGTTAGTGTCACAGTTGGAGAGAAGATTCGGACCCGGGGAACAGGCGGAGAACTTTCTGATGGAGCTCCGTACACGGCGTAGACATAAGGACGAATCACTACAGCAGCTTGGGCAAGCTATTCGTGACTTAACCGGTCTGGCGTACCCGGAGATGAGTGCCTCTGCTCGTGAGCGCCTTGCAAAAACTCATTTTTCTGAGGCGATAGATGAGGCTGAGATAAGGGCTGGAATTTTTCGAGCTCATCCCATGACGCTAGACGATGCCATAAGTGCTGGATTGGCGACAGAATCGTTCCTCAAAGCAGAGAGGGCTCGAGAGAGAATCAGGCCATCTCGACTTGTTCGTGCCGTTGATAATATGCCGTCACCCAAGCCAGAACCTGCAGATGGTGAAACAAAGAAAGAAATTGCTGAGCTGAGAATGGCGTTGCGACAACTCACATCCAAGATAGAGAACATGGCATCACAGTCAAATTCGGTTGTCTGCTACTGCTGTAATAGGAATGGTCACATCGCTAAGCAGTGTCCCTACAGAGAGAAGATGGGAAACGAGAACAGGTCTTCCCAGTGGGCGAGGGCAAGGCCTCAGTACAAGTAGGGCCCGTGCCGCTGGACCATCAACCTAAGAGGAGAGCACAAATTTGTACAGTAAAGGAAATCAAACAAGGACTCTTCATAAAAGGGATAATTGATGATGAGAGACTGGACCTGCTAATCGATACTGGATCTTCAATTACTATCATATCACATCGAGCTTTGTGTAGAATGACATGTAAATTAGCTGACTCGATGGAGGAGTGTGATATCAGACTGCTACAAGCTGACGGTACACCAATTCAAGTGTATGGCGAGTCTAATGTGAGCATTCAAATTGGGGTGAAATCATATGACATCAACGCTGTGATAGCTGACATCGACCATGATGGTATCCTGGGGATGGATTTTCTTCAGCGTACTAATGCATCAATCAACTGTGAGTTGGGAACTATTGACATCAATGGTGAGAGGATCTACTGTACAGACATATATGGTGCGCATGAGCTAGCAAATATCCAACCATCTCTGAAAATGGTTCCTGATCATCTACAAGACATCTATAACAGAACATTGGAGAATGTACAAGGTCATGAGGAAGAGATATCAGCTTTGCTGGTAGACTATCAAGATGTTTTCTCACGGGGTGACCACGATATTGGCAGAACGGATGTTACCCACCACTCTATTCACACTACTTGCCCTGCACCCATTAGACAACGTCCTCGTAGACCTCCCATGGGGCAGCGAGAGGAAATAGAACGTCACGTGAATGACATGCTTCAACGTGGTATCATCAAACCATCTAACAGCCCATGGTCAGCACCAGTTGTACTAGTTAAAAAGAAGGATGGGACTATGCGATTTTGTGTCGACTATCGTCTCCTGAATGAGCACACTATTAAGGATTCTTTTCCCCTTCCCCGTATCGACGAATCCATTGATGCACTCGACGGAGCTGTATACTTCTGTACACTCGACCTTGCCTCAGGCTATTGGCAGATTCCACTTGATGAGGATGCGAAACTAAAGTCAGCATTTGTAGTGATGGGGGGCTCTTTCAGTTTGAAGTTATGCCGTTTGGATTGTGCAACGCTCCATCTACATTTGAGCGCTTAATGGAGACTATAATGGCTGGCCTGCAATGGAAGATCTTATTAATCTACTTGGATGACATCATTGTTTTTGGCCCCACAGTGGAAGAAGTACTGAGAAGACTAGAGATTGTGCTGCGGAGGCTGCAAGCAGCAAAACTCAAACTCAAGCCAAAGAAGTGCTTTCTGTTTCAGAAGGAGGTCTTGTATCTGGGACATAAGGTATCGGCAAAAGGCGTGAGTACTGATCCTGCCAAGATTGAAGCTGTGCAGAAATGGCCACGACCTACCAATCCCACCGATGTGCGAAGCTTCTTAGGATTAGCGTCGTACTACAGGCGTTACATCGAGGACTTTTCGCGCATTGCTAAGCCACTGACGGCTCTGACTGAGAAGCATGCCATTTTCTTGTGGACCACAGAGTGTGAGCAAGCTTTCGAAGTCTTAAAGGAAAAGTTGACCTCTGCACCTATCCTTGCCTACCCAAGACTAGGAGACGAGTATATACTTGACACAGATGCAAGTCAATTCGCTATTGGGGCAGTATTGAGTCAAGAACGCGATGGGCTTGAACGAGTTATAGCTTATGCTAGTAGGACATTGAACAGGGCTGAACAAAACTACTGTGTCACGAGACGTGAACTACTCGCCGTGGTGAACTTCTTGAAACACTTCCGGCATTACTTGTATGGTCAGCGAGTCAGGGTGAGAACGGATCACAGTTCACTGAGGTGGCTGCTTAATTTCAAGAATCCGGAAGGACAGATTGCAAGATGGATTGAAGTGATAAGTCAATATGAACTCACCCTCGAGCATAGAGCTGGACGGATCCACTCAAATGCTGATGGACTGTCTCGCAGGCCCTGCTCACAGTGCGGCAGACTGGAGGATATCTGCGAAGACAATTAGTAGATTTAAGTGTAAGACATTAGGAAGCATGGTGTGAATGTTGATTTTAATTATATGTGTACATAATTTTATACTGTTTTATGTAGTAAGCTGACGGAAGGAAGAATAGAAGTGTCAGGCTAAAGATGGATGACGAAGCTGAGCTCGTAAGAAGACTGAATGCAGTAACTGTTTCACCTAATACTACTCCTATGGAGATAAGGAGAGCTCAACTGCAAGATGCAGATATCAAGCACATATTGAAGTGGAAGGAAGAAAGTGGGGAAAGGCCATTATGGGGTGCTGTGTCAAACTTGTCATCTGCAGTGAAGTCGTATTGGATAAATTGGGGTCTTCTAGAGGTAAAGGACGGTGTTCTCATGAGAAGGTGGGAGTCAAATGACGGTAAAGAAGTTAGGTGGAAAACTGTGCTACCACGCTCTCTGCGAAAAATTGTGTTGGCTGAACTCCATGCTGCGAATACAGCATGCCACCTGGGGATAAACAAGTTACTTCACAAAGTTCAACAGAGATACTACTGGGTTGGACTAGCTGCGGATGTTAGATCAACAGTGCGAGAGTGTACAGTCTGTGCACGTTTAAAGAACCCACCTAAGAGAGCAAAGGCCCCTCTACAGAGATATCAAGTAGGTGCACCACTTGAGAGAGTGGCCATGGATATTTTGGGTCCCTTACCAGAGACTGACAGTGGAAATCGCTACATCCTAGTAGTGGGGGACTATTTCACGAAGTGGATTGAAGCATACCCCTTACCAAACCAAGAGGCAAACACTGTCGCTCGAGCTTTAGTGGAAGAATTCATTTGCAGATATGGGCTACCTAAGGAACTGCATAGTGATCAGGGCAGAAATTTTGAGTCAAAGTTGATGCAGGAAGTATGTGAACTTTTGCATATTAAGAAGACAAGGACATGTCCCTTACATCCCCAAAGTGACGGATTCATAGAGAGGTTCAATCGCACACTGCTGTCGATGGTAGCGTCTATACTAGATGCTGACAGAAATCAGGCAGACTGGGATGAGCGGGTTCCGTATGCTATGCTGGCGTATCGTTCTTCCGTTCAGGAATCAACTGGTGAGTCTCCTGTTATGATGATGCTCGGAAGAGAGATCACGCTTCCAGTAGATGTCACAATCAGTCAACCTGAAGTGCAAGAAGAAAATGAAGAGACTGGAGATTATGTTCAACAACTGAGGGATAGATTGCAAGACGTACATGAAGCAGCAAGACATAAATTACACCTAGCTCAGAATCACCAGGCCAAGCAATATGATCGCAATTCTACACTTGTGAAATATGAAATTGGAGACTGGGTCTGGCTACACAACCCAACTAGACGGAGAGGTGTGTGTCCTAAACTTCAAGTGAAGTGGGATGGTCCATTCATGGTAACACACAGACTATCAGATGTGGTGTATCGCATCCAAGCTTCACTGCGTACCAAGCCTAGAGTTGTACATTCAGATCGTTTGAAGCGCTACACTGGACCACCACTTCGTGATTGGCGTCAGAATGTTCGGCGAAATCCTGTTAGAGTTAGATTACCACCCAGGCGGTTCAGAGACGAGTTGTAAAAGAGGGCTTCCCAGCCTCAGTCATCATCTCTGGTTTACAACAAGAACAAAACAGTAACAACAACAAAACAAAAGCAAAACTTTAGTCGAAGCAGTAGAATTTAGATTCTAGTACGATAACAATGTTTTGACAAGCAGTTGATTACAAAATTGCCGCTTCTTCGATTTTCTTTTTAGCTTTGTCCTTTCCACATTAACTTCAATCTTTTGTAGATGAGGTGCGAAATATGTGATCTTGACATGGTAAGCCATGTAGGCTACGTCCGTCATCTGGAAGCTATTCACAGTACGACGCTGACAATAAGGTGTGAGGTCTGTAATACAGAGTTGCAGGATCGTTGGAACATGAATCGCCACTATAATCGCACTCATCCTGACAGACGGGATGAGGGAAACTACTTGAGGTTTCAATTGGCAACGAGGGCATACCAGCTTCGTTGGGAGAGGGACCGGCACACTGCAGAGGACAGACGGTGGAGTTCCAAGGGAGGGGGACTAGCAGCACTAATTGACGAAATGGAGAGAGATCTGAAGGAACAAAAGGAGAAAGAAAAGAAGAGGAAGGACGAAGATGAGCAGAAGGCAGAGAAGGAGAAGAAAGACAGGGAGGAGAAAGAAAGAAGAGAAAGGACGAGGCCAAGCAGAAGGCAGAGAAGGACAAGAAAGACAAGGACGAGGGCAGGGCAGAGAAGGAGAAGAAAGACAGGGAGGAGAAAGAAAAGACGAGGCCAAGCAGAAGGCAGAGAAGGAGAAGAAAGACAGGGAGGAGAAAGAAAAGAAGAGAAAGGACGAGGCCAAGCAGAAGGCAGAGAAGGAGAAGAAAGACAGGGAGGAGAAAGAAAAGAAGAGAAAGGACGAGGCCAAGCAGAAGGCAGAGAAGGAGAAGAAAGACAGGGAGGAGAAAGAAAAGAAGAGAAAGGACGAGGCCAAGCAGAAGGCAGAGAAGGAGAAGAAAGACAGGGAGGAGAAAGAAAAGAAGAGAAAGGACGAGGCCAAGCAGAAGGCAGAGAAGGAGAAGAAAGACAGGGAGGAGAAAGAAAAGAAGAGAAAGGACGAGGCCAAGCAGAAGGCAGAGAAGGAGAAGAAAGACAGGGAGGAGAAAGAAAAGAAGAGAAGGACGAGGCCAAGCAGAAGGCAGAGAAAGAGAAGAAAGACAGGGAGGAGAAAGAAAAGAAGAGAAAGGACGAGGCCAAGCAGAAGGCAGAGAAAGAGAAGAAAGAAATGGAAGAGGAGGTATGGAAGGAGGCCATACGCCAGGCTGAAAAGGAGAAGAAAGAAAGGGAAGAAAAGGCGAGGGAGGAAGCCAGACTACAGGATGAAAAGGAGAAGAAAGAAAGGAAGAAAAGGCAAGGGAGGAAGCCAGACTACAGGATGAAAAGGAGAAGAAAGAAAGGAAGAAAAGGCGAGGAGGAAGCGAGGAGGTAAGCAGACTACAGGATGAAAAGGAGAAGAAGAAAGGGAAGTACAGGCAAGAGAGGAAGCCAAGCTAGCAACAGGAGTAGAGATAGAGGAGAGAGAGTCGGACAATCCAAGAAAGAGAAAGTTAGTGGCTTACCTTTCTGACAATGCCGACGATGAGGAGGATGAACTTGTGATCAGTGTTAAGCGCCCGAGGATTGGGTTTCGCGTAGTAAAGAAAGTCACGGTTGAGTCCGAATGGTACACAGAAGTGTATGGCCAGGTTCATTTGATGAAGCGAGTAGTGGAGACCACCTTTCCGGAGACCATGCCTGCATATAGTGAGGAGTGACGTTATTGTGGACAATGTTATCGTATCGACGAACAGTTTGGATTTGGACAATTCTGATTGCATTGTATATATGTGGAAGCACTTCTGTGATAGTGCAGACAATTGACGAACAGTTTGGATTGGACAATTCTGATTGCATTGTATATATGTGGGAGCACTTCTGTGATAGTGCAGACAATGGTTTATGATAATTAGCAGAAGCAAATTGAACATGTACATGTATATATGTTGTAATTCTACTATGAATGAGTATTTTCACGACAGTGCACAGTTAAACCTATTGGTCGCTGGACAGCGACTTGGTAAGAGGGGGGTAATGTGGCGAGAACACCCTGAAATTCATTTTTTTTTGAACTTGTATGTGTACATGCCACTACAACGAGACATGGATAAAGACTATGTACGAGTTCATTTATACTGACCTACTCGTTAGATTGTGTACGGTACATAGAACTTACGTGTGTACTGTGTATACGAACCCTTACACTGCGAGTCCACAGATACACTGTATACACTGCTGTCACTCGTACAGCACATGAATCTAGGTTGCCTTGTCTATTAACAAATAGGGTGGTAATAACAGTTAATATACGGAGGGACGAATTAGAGATTTATATTTGTAGGTACTTACCTGCTTTTCTTGGCATCTTTTCTGGTGATAGTTGTCATAATTTGCAGTCCCTTTTTGTATTGTCAACGTAACTTACGATAATTTTTTTTTTATAGTTGCAAGAACCCCTATGTGTGTAATGAATCAGTCCATATGCAGTTGTGAGAAGGAAGTTGCGCTGAAGTAGCGCTGTGGTAGCGCATTCGCGTTACACTACCAATGAAGAAGTAAACAATACGCGTAAATAGTGTAGAGTACGCGCTAGAGTAAAGGGGCCGACGGGTATAAAAACGCGCATATGCAGACGATTGTTTACTCGACACAGCTGATCTGTTACATTTCAGAAGCTTACAGATTTGTTTTTCCCTCTTTATACTCGGTGAATCCCAGCAACGTGAGTAAGAAGATGTTAGGATTTATAGTTGGTGCTGATAGCTAAGAGATAATTAAAGGCCCTTTAGGTATTAAAACAATATATCTGAATGGTAAGGGATTTTAGTTCACGCAGAACGGGAATATTTATTGGGGTGAACATCTTTTGGGTTTGCTGTTGTTGTATAATTGCTGTATGTTATAATGTGGGTTGCATAGGAAGAGTGAGGGAAGATTTGAAAAAGGGGGTTAGAGAACAAAAATAAATGGTAAAATATAGAATTGTTAGATAATTTGTGGTTATTATGATAGGAAATAATATTCCGGTTAAGATGATATGTTGTTTGGGGGAATTTTATATGAAATTGCAGAAATTATGATTTTTGGCTCTCTTTACCATGTTTTGGGAAATTGTATTACACAGTGGCATATGGAGTTGAAGAATAAAAATTTTAATTAGTACAAATTGGGGGTAGAACTGGAGCTTAAATTGTTCTACACAGTATGCTCATTGTGGTCGTACATTGTTTGTCCCTTATCTCTGAGTAGAAGTGGATTTATTGATTTTTGAAGCTCTTTACCAGGTTTTGAGAATTAATTGGTGATTGATGGGTGACCTTTCAAGGTCCTATACAAATTCCAAGAATATTTCAAACAGAGTTATAATTCATATATAGGAAGATACAGCTGGCTTTACTGAATTTTATGATGTATATTTTGTTTAGAAACTCCATTGCTAACTTCAGTTAGGGATTTTTGGAGCTCTTTCCCATGTTTTTCTAGAATTATGATCTTTGGTAGATATAAATGCCTTTTGATGGATGTTTTCGAGAAGAAATATTTGATGTATTCCCGTGACCTTATTAGTTGATTTTATACTGAAATATGCAATATGGAAGTATAACAACAAATAGAATTATTCTAGTCTTTCTTATGTTTATTTGTCAGTCGAACCAGATAATTGACAACATGGAGGTGGAGTGGAGGGAGTACCCTCCACCTATTACATAGTATGTCTTTGAAATAAGCCAAGCGTACCCTCGATAGGTATACAATGTATTTATAGGGTAATCATTATATAATTTTGTAAATACGTGCACTGTTGTGGTTATGGATCGCTACAGTAAATTGAGCACAGAGATGCTCATCGTGTTCTTTTTATGATGTGTATACCCTTTTGTGTAAATATCAAGATGGATGCTTAATGCATCATACCAGCTTGATGTCGAAGTGACAGTTATTGTGTAATAGGTAGTAAACATGACCAAGGTTCTAATAAGAAGTACATGTATAAGATTTTAAATATCAATAACTGGTTTGATTATTTAATATGAGAAAAATATTAAGTAATACTCGAGTGAGGGAATAGGAATTGCTTCCCCACCCTTCCCCACTCCCCTCATCCCCTGCAACCGTGGCCACTACGTGGATGAGCTGGGAACTGAATGGACTAGCTGGCGGACCAGGCGAGGCCTAGGAGAGAGTGACAATGTCAGGGTTTGCAGCCAATAGAGAGGGTCTCTCTGGTCTGGTAATGCAGTCTACACTTGGGGAAAGCCGCGAAGTCAACAGATGGGTGCTACTGTGCCAGTGTCTGAGGGCTGGTGTCCACTACCTTTCCCACTCCTTCCCTTCCCCTACCCCTACCCTTTCCCTTTCCCCCCCCCCCCCCCCCCTTCCCTTTGGAGTGCTGACACCACCCACTGAGGGCAACAGTGCCGGAGCTGTGTTTACTTATCTGTATCTGAGGGTTCATGGTGACAGACTAGCAGGCCTACTTGCTGCTGGACTGAGCTGGTGACACTGATGTCTACTGGGGAACGACAAGAAGCTGTTTACCAGACTGAGTCCAGATCCTTTACCATTCCCCCCCCCCCCCTTCCATCTCTTTCAATTTCCCCACCCTCAGTTAGTAGCAAGCTCCATTCCTAAACACTTGAGTAAAGGTTATCTTTCAACTTGGCCTGTTAGTAATTAAAGACTTATAATAGTCAATATATAAGAAAGTAAGCTAATTTGTTGAGATAGCAAAATTTCTTCTTTTTGTTTCAAGAAAGTCGCGGGACGAGTCATGAGCAAGTCGACGTGCTTAGAGGCTTAATGGAAACACTGTAGAATTTTGTAGGCTTTTTGGTGGCAGGGGTAATTTGGGAGTCGTTAGAGACTTGAGGCCAAATTCTGCCGGTGAAGACAGACAGCGACGCGTGGCCACCGACATCGTGTGTGGGGCGCATAATGCTCTTTTGTGTGGTGCAGCAGTTTTATGTTAAGGATTGAAATCCCAGAGGGGTGACCGGAGTGGTTATGAAAGGAATTTATTCTTTATTTCTTTATTCTTTATTCTATTGGAGAGAGTAATGTGCACTTACTTAGAGATGTTATTCGGAAAGAGACGGGTAGGAAGACTTGGAGTCTAAGTGGGTCTACTGTCTACAGGAGTTCGCTAGTAGGATGAGGTTCGCACAGGTTAGCAGGAACAAAAGCACGGAAGAAATTTCACTTTCTGACAACAAATTGGGTCTCAAAATGAGATGTCTTTAAATAACATTGTAGTGGAGTAGTATTTCTTACATAGTAGTCTCCATGATAAAGAGGCAGTCATTATACTTAATTATGGAGAATTATATTTACAATACTCCATGTGACTTTGAATGTAACGAGTGGTCTAACTACAGTACCACGTCATATGTGGTACGTTCTGAGCTGGGATATCGTACTCGGTCTACAGCTTTAATGAACCTTGGTCAGATTAAGCTGGGAAAATATTCAAGTTGGTTTTTGTCTCCAACAGGAGATGTTTGAAATGTTGTAAATGAAATGATTTGTATATAACTGTACAAACAGAATTTCGACTTATTAAAGTCTAAAAGTTACAAGTTAAATTCAAACGTTCGGACATCAAGTTTGTAGTTGTACTGCCTGGATGCTGGAATGAATGCCTGTAGACGATACGTGAACAGTGATCAGTGATTGAGGTTGTGGATATGAGATTTAATTAAGTAATGTAGATTAATACAGACACTGGACAAATCTTTGCACCACGTTCATATACTTTGAACAAACGAACCGCACATCGAAGCCTTTTAAACACGTTACCAACAAACGCGAGGTCCTAGAACTCATTGGATAGCCTTGGTGATTGGAGGGAGAGTGAGTGCCCGAGATGTTTGGTATCTGTGTGTGTACACGCATGTAGAAGTCTAGCAATGACAGTTAGAGACTGAGGCTCTACTTTAAATGCTCACTTACACATGATTTATGTTAATTTGGATACAGAGAAGGTTAGAAGAATTCTGACTTAGCTTACCCTAAATGCTTGGTCGATTCTTTGAGGTATTTCCTCGTATAATAGATGAATAAGATGAGCGAATGATTGCCGATGCTAGTTTGTGTGGGCTGTGTTAGACTGGAGTACTCAACTGAGAGTGGTGCACATGCTCGAGTGGCGCGAACATGAGGTATGCGCGCATGTGAGATGCAGTGTGTGCGTGCGCATTCTGTACTGACACTGGTGATGATTAATTATAGGCGTCAAGGTTATACGCAAGAGGAATACCAGTATGTAATGTACACATGCAGCCACAACATTCTTTAGCATAGACATTGTTTACATATAGGGACTCACTCAAGTTACAGATCTCTCTCTCCAAACACGTTAGCTGAGGAAGTTAGTTCTCGACTTCTCAGCAGGGAGTGGTACACCCAAAAATTACCTGGTGGCAGCATACTACAGGATTAGGAGATGTGGATATTCTCAGATGCTCAGTCTCTATTTATTTCCCCCCCCCCCTTCTCGTGTTACAGTATGTTATAAATAATATACTATACAAATGTAAATCTATCACATGAATTACGAACGATGCAGGCACTGCCTGATGCAAATAATCATGCAAAGGGTATATAAAATAAACCAAATCAAACGAAATAATAAAGTGCAGTAACTATCTAAAATAGGACATTATTACCTTACAAAACCTCGAAATGTTTGACAAAGTCTTTTTCTTAGTGGAATTGAACAATTGATCATATTTAAATGTGTTAGGATACTTCCTATACTATTTTTCGAGAAATCTTTTACGTTCTGTCGTAAAGAAGGGACATACAAACAAATAATGAAATTCATCACCAATATCATTTTGAGAACAATAGGTACACAAACGTTCAATTCTTGGAATGTCTTTGTAACGCCCAGACACTATTGGAAGCATGATTAAGGCAACGAAAACGTGTTAAAGATTTCCTATCATTTTCATTAAGACGAATCAGATACTTTTCAAAGCATAATTGCTGCTTAAAAATTCTATAAACAGTGCATTGATTGTTTAACTCAACATCACTGTGCCACTCCTGTTGACTCATATCTTTAATTTTTGTATTTATTATTCTTTTGAATGAAGATAAAGATAGATTACTTGCTTGACTCTTCCACACGTCAGAAAGGCCTAAGCTATCAAGGGTATTCTTTACTTTGAAAATCCAACCCATCTGATTTTTCCCCTTCAAAAAGGAGAAAAATTCAAAGCTATAAATGATGCTTGATAATTTAGCTGATTTCCCGTTTACAAGACGGTACCAGAACATTAGCATTCGACTAGTGACAATTTTTTCCAATTTGTAGTGCCCAAGTTCACCGTAAGTCATGCAATTTGGAGTTCTCTTGTTCAGACCAAGCAATTCTTTACAGAACTTCAAATAAAACGTTTCAATTTGAATTACATTTTCAAAACCCCAAACCTCACATCCATATAACAGAATTGGTAATATCAATTGATTAAATAGCTCAAGTTGAATATCAACAGGCAGACAAAGAGATGCAATTTTGCTCTTCATGGAGTACATAGCTCTTTGTGCTTGAGTTACTTGTTTATTTATAGCTTTTTTGAAGCTATTGTTATAGTTGAAAATTGTTCCTAAATACACATACTCATCAATTACACTTAAAAGTTCATTGGCAAAATAAAACTTTGGAATATTTCTAACTTTTCCTCTAGAAAAAATAACAACCTTCGTCTTTGTGGTATTAAGAGTAAGATGCCACAATTGGCAATAATCAGAAAGAGCGTTAAGAGCATCTTGTAAATCATTCGCACTTTCAGCAAGTACAATAGTATCGTCAGCGTACAAAAGAGTGAATAAATTTATATAAACATCCATTTCATTCTCATAAAAGCAATCGTGAATTGATGTAGATAGAGAGCTCAGACCATTGTATCTCTCTTGTAAAAAAGATTCAAAATCATTCAGATACAGTGCAAATAAGATTGGAGACAAATTTTCACCTTGCCTTACTCCTACATTACTCTGAAAAAAATCGGATTTCTTACCACCATATGAAATACAAGATTTAGCGTTGTCGTATATTTTGACTATAACACGCAATAATTTTCCATCAATCCCGTCTTTCAATAATTTAATCCAAAGCGAACTTCGATCAACAGAAGTCTTGGTAACAGGCGTGTGCGCTCTCTGACTCCCAGGAAACGCATCCAACTTTTCGCGCATTTTTACAACTACGCACTTTACCAGTGACGCACGCTCATTGTGACATCATTGGAGTTGTGGATGTCAACGCGATCCTGAATTGTGACGTCACCAGAGTTAAAGGAAGGAAACAACGATTGGATTTCATCGGTTGTATTTACTAGATCGAGGGATTTGTGGTTTGTAGATTCATAGCAACATTGCATCACATGTCAAGCCAGGATGCATCAAGTAAGATCTTTCCATATTCTCTTCATGTAGAATTCTATAGGCCTAATCATATCTAGACTAGCAGTTATGGGGAAAGTTAAAGATGTATGTGGCGTATGTGGAAAAGGAGTTACAGGGAAAACAGGAGGTATCCAGTGTGAGGGAAATTGCCAGTTATGGTTTCATCCGCATTGCATTAATCTAAACTACCATGAATATATATGGGCATTTCCGTGAGTTGTGCGACATGACCACCAAAATTTTACCCGCATATTTCAGGACAACTGATAATCTTACTTTGTTAGCCATAGTTTGAAGTGTGTGAAACCAACTTTACCTTTAAGAAAAGTTCCCTTTTGTGGATTTTTATACCTTTTGAAACCAGAAAGCATTTTTTGACCTAAAAATCCCTAAAAATGCATTTTTGTTGCTCTTTGTGATTATTTTTTATATTTGATTCTCAAATCAAACTTTGTTTGGTTTTACAAATCAAAAATATATTAATCTAGCAGTAAATAAAGTGGAGACCTCGATATAAGATATGTACTTCGGACACCAGCGTGCTCTTACATAGCTCGAGAAGCTGCTGTAACGTGAGTTACCGAAACATGAACTTTTTAACCTAGCAATTTTACTGTGCCCAACTGAGACATGGTATTTTGGATTATCAAATAACTATGCAGCACACATCCAAGAAATATGATGGGACTTATAGTCTTTGCTTCAAATTCTCATAACAGAGGTCTTAAAATTGTAACGTGAGTTACCATGTAACGTGAGTTACCGCAATGTAACGTGAGTTACCGACATGATTTTTCTTTAATACCAAGAAATGATATGAAGGTTGTGATTGTAAGTAACCAATGAGTACATGATTACTGAACTCTTGTATTAAGATTCTATTTCCAGTAGATTGTTATTCTCTTGGTCTCTCTCTGTCAACAAACCAACTGGTCTACATGTACAATGTATTAATTACACATGTTCATTACATGTGCTCCAACAGGTTCCATATTTACTATTAATATTACAGTGCATGTATACTGATCTGTTACGAAAGTTGTTAAAAGACATTTCTTCTAAAGCTGCATGGACCTTGTTCAAGCAAATTATCAAAATTTTGTGATAACTATTAATAGCCCCCTGATTGGGATAATCACTGCATGATTACTCTTGAAAAGTTCTTGTTTTTGTAATTCAAGTGATTACTATTTGACATTTCATAGTTTATACCTACCTGTATAGACCAAAGCCATTGTTTATGAGGCTGAAACATTTACATGTATGAACAGAATTTTACGATTGGAGCTCGCTTCCTGCTGTTTTTTCTGAGATTTTTGAGAACTGAACATTGTGAATTTGACACGCTTATGTGTTTTATACTATTCTACTCTGAGGTTTTAGCAATATTGTTGTAAAATCCTACAATGAAACTTTTCCATGTTTACTATAATTTACTTTACATGCTGATCTATTACCAAAAACTTGTTGAATGTGAACCTCATTATCAGACATTTTCTTTAAGAGCTGGACAGTCATGTACCTTAAAGCAAACTATCAACATTTTGTGATATTAATAGTTAGCCTCCTGATCAAAAAATATTTACTATTCATGTTTTTCATTGGGATTTACTGCTTCAGTCTGCTTGATTACTCTAGAAAATACTGGTATACTTTTTACATGTATGTACAATTTAAATAATGGCTACTTGACATTTCATAGACCAAAGCCATTGTTTTTTAAGGCTTAAACATTTATGAACATATTTTATTAAACTGATCAATACTGGTAGCAGATAACTAAAATTTATCTGCAGTTTCTGTAATTCAAGTCTAATTTCTGTACCAGTTTAGTATATGTGTAAAAATTTGTAAACAAATCAAACATACAAACAATTGATTATTGAGTAATTCAAACAATTATCAAATAATTGGAATATAAATTGCATTGTTTAAAAGTTAGGATTTATTGAAATATTCATTTCTGAACCTTTAAACTCTCCACAGACTACATGTACAGGTCTCTAGTTTCGTGACTCAGTGTATTAAATGGAATAGTTTGTGAATGACTTGTTTTATCTAGATAGCCTGAAATCCATTTAAATCTAGTAAAATAAAAAAACAATCAAATCAAATCTGTTTCATATCATTTTGTTGAATACAATTTTTGTCTCGGTACAAATGAAAGCTTGGAAAACGACTCAATTAAAAATGAAATTTATCTTCAAGTTGGTATTCTAAATGTAAAGTTTCCTGCCTTTTGGTAATCTCATGGATAAAATGGGATTAATTACTGTCAGATCAATGTTCAAATCAATTTAGATTCTTTATTCATGGAGTTTGTTTGTGAAAAAAAGTTGTCTTGGTAAGTTTTCTTTGGATTATTAAGACAAAAAATTGTCTTGTGATCATGTGGACAAACTGTAACGTGAGTTACCGTAACGTGAGTTACCGCTTCACATGATGATACCTGGAGAATGTAAGACAATTTGAATTTTTACCATACTCGGTGATGTATGTTGTTAGTCCATGACTTTGGCACAATAGACTTTAAAGTCTCTCTGTTTCTTGTTTGAGGAAACTTTTGAATATAAGACATGCCAAATTTTTGCATGTCCAAATTATGTAACGTGAGTTACCGACATTTGTAGTGTTTTTTCTCATAGTTCTCATAAGAGTCTGTGGATGTAATGTTGCTGTGAGGTAGGATGGAGGTGCATGATACTCATTCACATGTAGTAACTCATATCACTAATTAGGTTTTAAGGATATTGATCTCAACGACCTAATTTTGAGTTCAAAATGTAACGTGAGTTACCGTGGAAATGCCCATAGATTTAGGGAATAGCTCCGTTATATGGATTTGCAATAAGTGCGGAATGCATAACATTGGAATGAGTATGACGTCAGGGATTGGTAGCGATATCTTGGGATTTTCGTCTGACGATAACACTTTTGATGCTCTCGACTCGGGCTCAGAAGAGGAGGAAGAAAATGCAGATGATGTCAATAATACGTCATTCACACAGAGTGATATTGGTTCACCACTTCATATGTCTTCACCCAGTAGAAAAGTTGTAAGACCTAGGAAATCTAACTTCCGATCCATTAAGATCCTCAATGTCAACTGCCAAAGTATTCGCGCCAAAAAACAGTCTTTCCATCTCCTGACGCAAATACATGATCCAGAAGTTGTCATTGGTACTGAATCATGGTTATCGTCATCAGTCAATAATAATGAGGTATTCCCAACTGATCAGTATCATATTGAGAGAAGAGATAGACCTAATGACCCTCATGGTGGAGTATTTATTGCTACTAAGAGAGAACTTTTAGCTACAAGAGAAATTGAACTTGAAACAGATTGTGAAATTCTCTGGTGTAAATTAAATATGGCGGGATCTAAGACTCTACATATAGCTGCGTACTACAGGCCTCATGGAAATGACGAAGAGAGTCTTGCAGAGCTTCAACGATCCCTTTGTAAATTGAATCATATGGTAGTCATAGGAGGTGATTTTAACCTACCTGGATGGGATTGGGAAACAAGACAGGTGAAAGCCTGTCATCACCCATTGCAGCGCTTCATCATGCTTTTGGTTCTATGCTTGATGACCATGGGTTAACGCAGGTAGTTACGGAAACAACCAGGAAAGAAAACGTCCTTGATCTATTCCTAGTAAATAATCCAACGTTAGTCACTGATGTCTCAGTTGTACCAGGCATTTCAGATCATGATTGCCCAATTCTCACGATTGCTGGTTGTCCAACTCGCCAGAAGCTAGTAAGAAGGAAAATTAACATCTACAGCAAAGCGGATTGGGAGAAATTTGCTGATTTCATGCAAGGTGTAGGCAAGGAAATTGAAGATAAGCTTGACTTTTGCTCAGTGAATGAGGCTTGGGTTATGTTCAAGAATGGAATAGAGAAGGGAATGACAGAGTTTGTTCCACATAAGATGACATCCAAAAAGAATGACATACCTTGGATTTCAAACAAGATTAAAAGGTTGATCAAAAGGAGAGATAGGTTGAACAAAAAAAGTCGGAACATGAAATTGAGAAACCACGGGGTAGTCCCTTTTCAATTGGAGGAAGAGTTGAAAGCAGTTAAGAAATCACTGCAACAGGAGCTAAGGAGGGCTTATTGGAATTATGTGGAATCTCTTTTCTCTATCGATGAAGATACCACAGAATTTGAGAGTATGAAGAGATTTTGGGGCTTCATCAAACACAACAGAACTGATAATACAGGAATAAGAGAACTGAAAAGTGATGGTGTTACGATCACTAATCCAATTGCAAAAGCTGAAGCATTGAACCAACAGTTCAAAAGTGTTTTCACCAAGGAAACTCCCATACCGAATGACTTACTACCGGAAACCTCAGACTTTGAAGAAATGGAGGATATTTTGTTTACATCAAAGGGTGTAGAGAAGTTGCTTTGTGGTTTGAAGACATGTAAGGCCCCTGGACCGGATGGTATAACTCCACGAGTCTTGAAGCAGCTGGCAAAAATTCTGGCTCCAATTCTTTGCAATATATTCCGGTTGTCATATGAATTAAGAGAAATACCAAATGATTGGCGTGAAGCAAATGTTGTACCAGTCTACAAGAAAGGTAATCGATCTACTCCTGTAAACTACCGCCCCATTTCGCTGACATGTATTTGCTGTAAACTAATGGAGCACGTTTTAGCCAGCAAAATTATGAAGCACGGGGACGAAAATAACATCATTTTTCCCCTGCAATATGGCTTCCGTAAGAACATGTCATGTGAACAACAATTACTTGGTTTCACAAGCGATTTACATAGGAACTTGGATGCAGGACGTCAAACGGATGTTATAGTCATGGATTTTTCAAAAGCTTTTGACAAGGTTGGGCATGAGCGGCTTTTACGTAAACTGGACTACTACGGTATTAGGGGGAAAAATCTGAAATGGATTCAAAGTTTTCTCAATGGAAGAAGTCAGAGGGTCGTTTTGAATGGTATTAAATCTTCTTCAGTAGCGGTAGGATCTGGAGTGCCTCAGGGGTCGGTTCTTGGGCCTTGCCTCTTTCTACTTTACATCAATGACTTGCCTGATGGTCTCGCGTCAAAGGTTCGCCTTTTTGCCGATGATGCAATTTCTTACATGACCATCGACAATCAACATCATACGCAAAATCTTCAAGAGGACCTAAACAAAATTGGTGACTGGGCGAAAAAATGGATGATGGATTTGAACACAGATAAGTGTAAGGTTTTGACGATATCCAGGAAAAGAAGTAAGGTGCAACACGTGTATCATCTAAATAACGCCCCTCTTGAATCTGTTGAATCCGTGAAGTACTTGGGTGTAACCATAACTTCTGATTTGAAGTGGACCCAACACATCAACAATACTGTTAATAAAGCCAATAACGTGCTTGCATTTCTAAAACGCAATCTTCGCATAAAATCTTCTGATGTTAAAGCCACAGCTTACAAAACGTTGGTTCGACCAATTGTTGAGTATGCTTCCACAGTTTGGGACCCATCTACCAAGAAGCTAATCCACCAAGTGGAAATGGTCCAGAGAAGAGCTGCGCGATTTACTTTAAATCGCTACCATAACACCTCGAGTGTCACCAAAATGCTACAAGAACTTAATTGGACCACTCTGGAACAGCGCAGAGAAAATGACAGGCTAATTATGATGTACAAAATACACAATAATCTCACTCCTCTTTCAGCACAGGACTATATCATCAAACAGGCTACTCAGTTAACGAGAGCCTCGCAACCACACTCCTATCAGGTACCATATTCGAGAACTGAATCGCATCGCCATTCGTTCTTCCCAAGAACTGTAAGGAACTGGAATTCCCTGTCGTCAGAAATTGTTTCAGCGCCATCTGTGGGATCATTTCGAAACCGTCTAACGGTTGATCACAGTGGCTAGTATTTTCGTCAAATTTTCTATGTGCTTGTAAATATCTGTAAATAAATTGTATTATAATGTAAATAGCACCAGTCTGCAAGAATCTTCAGTCTATTGAAGGAGGCAGACTTAATCAGAAGAAGAAGAAAGTCCATTTCTTTTTTAAATCTGGAAATTTATTAAGCATCACTTTATAACTACAGTCTCCTTAACATTACCCATTACGTGATGAATATCGATGAACAATTAAAACGTAACCAAAGTTTGTCTATTCCATGACTGTAAAGCCTGCATCTTTGGATATACTTTTTTTAGACATCGCAAGGTCTTGGGGTAAAAACAACGCTTGTTGTAAAGCGCCACCTAAGGCCCCAGTCACACAATGCTCTGCGTCCGGCGTTACGTCCAAAAACTTGATAGACCAGGAGCTGGCTGCTGGTCAATTTACCCCATCAAGCCCAAAAGGTTTGACCCCTCAAAGTTACTGGGGCCACCCCCCTCATTACAAAACTGGGCGTCAGCCTGATACCTGAGGGCGGGGTCGTCCCCAAGGGACCCCCCCCAAAAAAAAAAAACAAAACAAAACAAAACAAAACAAAACAAAACAAAACGCCGCCCTCCGGCGGGTGTAATTTACCCCATGGAGCCCATGGACCAAACCTGGTCTAAAAGAATGGCCTAGGTGTGTACATAATAAAAACATAAAAACTGACACAATATCTGGTCGGGAAAGGGGTTGCCAGATCCCCTCACCCCCCCCCCCCCCCCCCCCCCCAAAAAAAAAAGCCAATAACACCCCCTTGGTGGGTTTAATTTAACCAACAGCACCCATGGATCGAATTTGGCCGAGGAAAGCAGGCCTCACTATGGGTGTGCAAAAAAGAAAAATAAAAGCTGACAAAATATCTCACTTAGAAAGAGTTATCAAACATATCCCCTACCTTTGCTACTCTCCCCCCCCCCCCTTTCTGAGTGTGAAGGGCCTATATGGTTTGGAGAGGTATGAATGAGCATGTCATAAAAAGTAATAAATGGAACTTCTTGAAGTAAGATGGAGTTATAACATCAAAAGCATTGTGTGTGTGCATATATTTATATATCCACATGCCCACCCCACTCCCTCCCCCCCCCCCCCAAAGAATGGAGTTATCGATATCTACACTAGAAACATACTCAAAGAGTGCAGACCTTTGCCAAGCAGCTCATTTCCACCCATCCACACATGCTAAAAACTGCCAAATTTCCCATATAAAAGCCTTTTGCTTTTAAATGCCATCAACTTCCAGCTGTGTGGTAGCGCCTTATACCTTGAGCACATGCTTTTACCTTCAGTGCATGTATGCAAACCTCAAATTCATTCAGCTTGAACTCCCAATTTCATTGATCTCATCTGCCATAAGATAAAAATCATCAAAATTTCATAAAAGTTCCCGGATCACTACCAAAATTTATATTAATCATTTGTTCTTAAAATGTAATTGTGTTATTATCATCTTTTCATACAAGTTTCATCCAAATGTGTTCTCAACCTTTCAAGTTGTTTTGCATGCAAACAAAAATGCAGACAATACTACGATATAAGTAACATAAACTCCTCAAGAGGCAGATATTACAACTGTATCCAACATCCTACAGTTCAAATGTGTTACCATGCATGTGGAGCAAGCTCATGTACAAGAATCTGTATTGATACAAAATTGTACATAATTATGCAGTGCGTGCATAGGCCATAGTGTGGTTAATTGCATGCATATATTTGTATGTTGTATATACATTTTATTCGTTGCATGCAATTAATCTCTACATTTCGAAGATCTGCAATATGTGTATCATTAGTCTGCAAACATTGAAAAAGCGGTGCTTTCCTGACCTTGGTAAGTGAACTGGGCTTTCCTATTGTAGGTACTAAAATACTGGTAGTGGTAGGCCCCTATGACAGTAGTACATGTATTTCATCACTGGATGACAATTAGTGTCAGTAACAGAGCAAGCAAAGAAAGGTCAAGAGTCTAGATCTTGGACTAGATCTAGGTCTCAAATATGCTATGATATGGCTAGATATCTAAACCTATTTCCTATACACGCTATAGCTTGCAGAGTACCTGGTACTATTTGGCGAAACCAAATGAAC
Organism: Diadema antillarum; assembly: GCF_040938485.1. Lineage (NCBI taxonomy): Eukaryota > Metazoa > Echinodermata > Echinoidea > Diadematoida > Diadematidae > Diadema > Diadema antillarum. The sequence goes on along the minus strand of NW_027271125.1, from coordinate 291,280 downwards.
TGGAACAGGGGATGGATTATCAGCGAGATGTAGTGTATTATGAGTCATAACTGAAAAACCAATAAATAGAACATCAATGTTCTCAGCCTATATAGGTTTAAGTGTCAAAGGTGTGCATTGCTTTAAATTTGCATAGAACACTTAAACCCTGAATTTGTTAAAGTCACTGCACTTATCATTCATAGAGTAAAAAAGGCATAATTATACTACATTTCAATTTCTCTATCTAGGACATCTTTGACTTTAGGATTAGAAATAGCCTTATAAATATGCATCATAAGTGTTGAAGATGCAGATGTTCCAATGAATGAATACTTGGAGAATTGGGTATGAAGATTAGGCAAATAATCTGAAACTCTCTTTAAATATTATAGCAAAAGAAATAACAAACAGTCTGATTAAAGTTGCAAAAATTGTGATACTGATGTCTTAACAAGCTACAATACATGCAGCATGTCTACCATGCCAGAAACATGGACAGAGAGCCTTACGATTGAAGAGCTGTGACAAAATGAAGCCTCAAATTGCTTAAATTGCAGATCAAAACCATTGGTAGTAAGATAATATTTTAAGTACCTGTTCATTACTTTATAGATATGCATGCAAATTATATGTCCAAAACTATGAGATGACACGCACTACTGAGTGTAACAATGGATGCATATCATATCTGAAACCATTTCTCCTTGTAAATCTAATGCAGCTTATTCCAACTGGAATTTACTAGAGTCACATAAAGGTAATGTGATCCTAGCACTACCTCATACAAAATAAGGAAATGGTGTTTTTTGTCAGCTAAAAACATGACAGGTTATTATGAGGTTTTAAAAAGAATCTGAGTGAAGGACTGATAGTTGTTATTTGCATGTTATTAAAGGCATGTTGATGAAAAGATAAACTTTTATTTGGTGTACAACTGGCCTTAAGTATTTGTGTGGTTGGTGTGACACCGTAGTGTACTCTCAACAAAGGCTTTCTTTAAGCATTTTTTTAATAGCTACTTGTTTCCTATAAGGTGAATACATTACTCAGTAGGCTGGATATAGAGTAAAACATGATGCAACTTCACACACATAGCTTTCAAAATCTGTTAAGTGTTCCTGCTTGGAGGTCCACTGATAGTATCCCTGTACAGTATAACATTCAAAAGGTATGTGTTGCGACACGGATTGTCGCCCCTACACGGATTGTCGCCTCCTGCTCGGGGCGACAATCCGTGACGGGCGCTGGCGGCACGGATTGTCGCCCCCGTCACGGATTGTCGCCTGGCGAAAATCCGTGACGCTTGTGCAGTTCCCAGTTTTTGACCTCGAAGGCGACAATCCGTGTTGGCAAAAAATTTGTTGCGACACGGATTGTCGCCCCGTCACGGATTGTCGCCCCGGGATCGGGGTGGTTCCTTCGGTGTTAAGCTTTGGTGGGATGGGTATGACTGGTAAGTTATGCGTATGTGTGTGTGTGTGTGTGTAAGTGTGTGTGTTTGGAGTATAATAATACAATATGTAGAAACTGTGCATGTGTGGTGGTTGCATAGTGGTAGTGGTTTGTTTGTCTGTCCCTGTATGCTTACGTGTGTATGTGCAATATAGTGGCGCTACTGTGGCAATACAAACGCCTTCAGAGTGTATGAGCACGTGTTTAAAGAATTCACACCAGCGTTGATCTAAAAATAGTATGGGTGTGTCAACCAGTATCAGCGGTGAGTCGGGCTAGGCGAGAGAGAGACCGAGAGAAAATACATACGAGGGAGGTACCCTCCCCATATGTTATTTGCCTTTGTTCATTTTTCACTGCAGTCATTTTCTTCCATCAGTCTTATAAACTAGAACGTCCATACAACTATTCTTTGTCCCAGAATAGGTTTGGCATGCTTTATGCATGAGCGAATATTTCCACACGCCGTAAAAAATTGTCAATCGTTAGTTGATTTTAGCACAAACGAACTGCCATTGCACACCGCTAATACATACGTAATACAAACAAACACCAACAAACACTCAAACAAATCCTCATAATGCAAATAAACCAACTCAACACTTTTTTCCTTGATATTTATTGATTTCATTCAAATCATTCATAAATCGACCCATTCTGGGTGTAACATGAACAAAAAAAGTTACAAATGGCAATTCGAAACACAAACAAATCCATTTGTCAATTTATACCACAAATAATCTCACTTCATCATAGATAACTCGATTATAGACCAACCCTACTAATAATTTCTTCACGAGAAAGTTTTGACATGTAGGGCCCTACCAAACCTATATTCCTTGAATATATTGGTTTGGATCATGTAACACCTTCTTACTTACAAGGGCATATACATAAAAAAAACACAAATACATTACACAAATCTAGAATGAAATCAGTCCTAAAAAACCCCGACCACCCCCTCCCCTCCCCAACCGAAACAAATCTAGGGCCTACATCTATCCTAAATATTAAATCCTACCAACATCTGTCATACCATTTATAACTATCCTTCTTCAAATCCAATCCCCAACCCACCAACCCCTGATTAAACAAAACCTAAATCATCCCACACCCACATTCACCAACCCAAATACATACATACACACACACACACACACACACACGAAGGTTCGTTATTCCGAAGTTTCGTTTTTTTTTTTCCGAGGCTTCATTTATCCGAAACACACAATTCCCTATATCTACAGGTTCGTTGATCCAAAAATGAAATTCGGAATAACGAACCTTCGGAATAATGAGCCTTCGGACGAATGAGCCTTCGGACGAATGAGCCTTCAGAATAACAAACTTTTGCAATAACGAAATGTAACCCCCTTCCCACATACCGACGCACACCCGAACCGATACCACATTCCTTCCTGATGAAACGATTTCCCAATGTTGATAAATAAGACATAATGGACCGTATGCAGAAAAGCAGCATCCGCCCGCACGCAAGCTCCACTCCGAAATATACAAATCTGCCAAACAAACTCATCATTTCATTTCATTTTCATTTCATTTCATTTTTAATTCATTTCCGGCCAAAACATATAATATGACAATTTCATATAAACAAATTAAGTACAATATAACTATTACATTTCCAAATGAAATTTAGATGCACGTCATTTGTTTACATGACTCAATAAACATACTAGTTGAAAAAATACATGGGCAAAATGTGACTGAATCTTAAGAAAGAAAAGGTCGGAAATGGAGGGGACTGCTAAAAAGCCAAGCTTGTAGAATGCAGTCCCCTCGTGAGTCGTGAAAATTATAGTAATAATGTAACAAGACAATTTGACATAGTCCTCGGGAGACAGAAAATAAAACAAGTATACGCACACAAAACGCACACACAGACAAAAACAAAGCTGCTCTCTTACATACGCGAGGAAAGAATAAATAGGAGGTCAAAGGCCAGAGGGGGACAGGAAGACAGAGGAAGAGAGAGAAAAAGGCAAAGGAGGAAGAGTTCAAGGGTCAATGCCAGGGCACATGAGACTTTGGTCTTACCAAGAAGTGGACTATCTATAAGTAATATATATAACAGTTATGAAATAGATTAAACAAAGTAAAGACATTAACAGCAAAGAAGTCAGTTAGCAACTTCGAAATGCAAATCCCCAGTGATATAAGAATTGATAAACATTTTCTTTAATTTCAAAGTAAAAGTGTTAAAACTTAGAGATTCTTTTATGCTGCTGTCAAGGGAGTTCCAAAATTTAGGTCCAGCGAAGGAGAATATAGACTTTGCCAAAACCGTCCTAGAGAGTGGTAAATGGAATTCATTGATTTGTCTCGTGGGGTATGAATGTACAGTTTTATTTTGAATAAACATAGAATCAAACGCAAAAGGAAGGGAATTATTTATCAATTGTGACCCTGCACCTCAAAACAAGCAAAAAGTCGCCAGACATGAATTTTTAGTTAAGACCATATTCTAAAAGAGCAGACTTTAAGCTTTAAAATGATATATAACTCAAATCAAATTGACTCTCCTAACCTATCTAAATATTGGAAAGAAAGCACAAACTCAGGAAAAGTGTGAACTGAGAAAAGAGGCTCTAAAATACAGTGTCTATTCAAGCGCTTGATCTTTACCGAACCGTGCTGGCTGTGCGATGAATGGGACAAAAAACAGGAAGTAAACCACTGGAGTAACAACAATGAAGGGATTATCAGATTAAAATTGAAATCAAGCATGCCTCATTAACACATTCTGTCCATAATTAATGCCAACTTTCAAAGCAGTAGCACTGTCCTCTCAAAAGTTATTAGAGTTGAAAGTGAAGAGTGTGGACAAGGTTTTTCAGAAATGAAAAAGGGATTCTAAGGACACACCTAATCACACTATTCTACCAAAAATGTTTGAGATAAACTGCTAAAAAAACACACTTTCCTGCCCGTTTATGATACCAAATTACCAAATCAATAACACAGGATCAGAACTCGAAAAGAACACATTTGTATCATCAGCAAATAATAGAAAGGAAAGAATACTTGATGAATGTTCAATATCATTGATGTAAAGAACAAATAAAAGTGGACCAAGTAAACTTCCTTGCGGTACACCACAAGTGATATCATGCATAACAGATTTATGACCATTAATATAAACAAATTGTTTGCGATTAGTAAGGTAGCTCCTGAACCACTCCAAGGCCATGCCTCGAATACCATAATGGGATAACTTGTAAAGGAGTATTTTGTGGTCAATGGTATCGAAGGCCTTGGAGAAGTCCAGGAACACACCTATAGATATGATGAAATTTATCGATGGCTTTGGAGACTTTATCTAAGAAAGTAAGGACTACATGAGATGCGAAAACGAAACTGATTATTAGAAATAATGTTATGCTTATTAAGAAAATCCAAAAGTCTAAAATGTACAACTTTTTCCAGTAATTTAGAGATAGTGGATAACAAAGATATTGGTCTATAATTACTGATGTCTTCCCTATCCCCTTTCTTAAAAATAGGAATAACCTTAGATACTTTCATAGCCTCGGGGACAACGCCATTACTTAAAGACAAATTAAACACATGAACCAAAGGGTCAACAACAAACTCTATGATATTTTTTAAAAGAACGTTATCAATATTATCATAACCAACACTTTTTTTACTCTTTAAATTCCGAACTATATCAATTAGTTCGTTCCGGTGAGTGGGAGCAAAAAAACAGGAACTGGGATTAGGCGTTTGTAAAAAATCCACAAATAACTTTTCAGATTTAGGAATCTTTTTAGCAAAATTATTTCCTATTTGTGAAAAATATTGATTAAAAACATCAGCTATAAACCTTGAATCAACAATTGTAAGATCATTATATTTGATTGTAGTAATACGGGATGTTTCTTTGTTTCTATTAATGGCCGAATCAATAACTTTCCAAGTATTTTGGATATCATGTTTAAAATAATGTATCTGATCACTGAAATATTTTCACTTTGCACAACGCAAAATTTGAGTAAGAACATTCTTATATGAAATATATTTATGACGAGATTCCTCAGTACGTTTGATTTTATCAGCGTAATACAAATTATTTTTTCGGTTAATTGACCGTATCACCGTATCGGTTAATTGATGTATCGGTTAATTGATGTATCGGTTAATTGATGTATCACCATCAAATTCAAAGCTGCTGATAAAGTCAATATCAACGTTTATGCCAACAACAGCTTACAAGGTATCCCTCCCCACGCGCAGCTAAAAAACACATACGCAAAAAAAACTTACATAATAAACACATTCTTCCATCACACACACACGCACAAACGGACACTAAGTTATCATGTGCACGCGCACATACTTCCTTGAAACCTCACCATGACTTTTTACATGGCATGTTTGCATGGATGTAGCCATGTAAGTTATGTGTTAGTATTTCAATGCTTATGTCCAGAACGATATTACCCAGCAAAATGTGCTTCGAGGGCGGGCGACAATCCGTGCCGCCAGCCCTCGTCACGGATTGTCGCCAGGCGACAATCCGTGACAGGGGCGACAATCCGTGCCGCCAACGCCCGTCACGGATTATCGCCCCGAGCAGGAGGCGACAATCCGTGTAGGGGCGACAATCCGTGTCGCAACAGTATGAACATCTTACAGACCTACACTGTATTTGGTTTTGGTGTTGTTCTTTTATTTTCATATTTACTTCTGCCACAACTGTGAAGCTTCAATATGCCTAATGTCAGATAATTCATGCACTGACATAGCAATGCATCTGAGTCATTCAATACCCCATTTAATCACTTTTTCTTCATTATGATTCTGTTGGACGCTCCGCATTTATGATTGATGTGCAAGCTACAGTGTTATAATCCGAAATAGTCTTAAGTCCGACCAGTGCAATTGACCATGGTTGTGAGACATTTTATTTACCACTATGTACACACAGTATAAGAATACATGTATGTCCATGGTCATGTGTAAGCAGTAGGCCTATGCATGTGTGTGTGTGTGTGTGTGTGTGTGTGTGCGCGCGCACACATGCCTACTGTTACAGCATATACACACCGCAATATCCAAAATTATATACAAAATTGATCAAGATAGGCATATAACTACTACATCTAATATACAGGTTGTGCTTTATGGATGATAGGTCACACAAAATGAATGGATAGATTGTATCAATACTTTACCGTGGTAACCCTTTCTGTATGGACTTAAAAGATATGTACAGGCTGTATCACCATACAACGTACCTCTTCCTTCGGAATGACTTGGTACATTACAGTACACATGTGGGTGCGTATTGCTTTGTGTGTATAATAAATGTATGTGTGTTTGGGGGGTATAGGGGGAGTGGTTGTCCCAGAGGCAGTTTAACCCCTTTCCTGCCCAGATGTAATGTCAGCTTTTCTTATGTTATTATGTACCGGTACATGTAGACTTCTACCTCTCTGCACACTACACCAAGAAATCTCAACCCATAAGGGGTGTTATGTGTGTAGGGGGCCTCAGTGGGGCCTGATGGGGCAGTCTGGCAACCCCTTTCCCGACCAGATATTGTGTCAGCTTTTATATTTTCATTATGTACACCCATAGTACTTTCATTGGACCAAGTTTGGTGCATGGGCTGCATGGGGTAAATTACACCCGCCGGGGGGGGGGGGGGGGGGGGGGCAGGGGGGACGGTCTGGCAACCCCTTTCCCGACCAGATATTTTGTCAGTTTTTATATTTTTATTATGTACACCCCTAGGCCATTCTTTTAGACCAGGTTTGGTCCATGGGCTCCATGGGGTAAATTACACCCGCCGGAGGGCGTTTTTTTTTTGTTGTTGTTGTTGTTGTTGTTGTTGTTTTTTTTTTTTTTTTTTTTTTTTTTTTTTTTTTTTTTTTTTTGGGGGGGGGGGGGGGTCCCTGGGGGACGACCCCGCCCTCAGGTATCAGGTTGACGCCCAGTTTTGTAATGAGGGGGGGGGGGGGTGGCCCCAGTAACTTTGAGGGGTCAAACCTTTTGGGCTTGATGGGGTAAATTGACCAGCAGCCAGCTCCTGGTCTATCAAGTTTTTGGACGTAACGCCGGACGCAGAGCATTGTGTGACTGGGGCCTTAGGTGGCGCTTTACAACAAGCGTTGTTTTTACCCCAAGACCTTGCGATGTCTAAAAAAGTATATCCAAAGATGCAGGCTTTGAATAGGACTTGAACCAAGGGTGACCTTTTAAGCGCTGTACGTCTTTTCGTCAATACAACAGTGCTACCATACTTGATTTCCCTGCTCGTCATTTCCTAGGTTTTCATGATTTATGGAGTTGTTGTCATAGTCTCCTGGCCCCTACTTTCATTTCGGTTTTAATTGATAGAATTATGGTAGAATTTCGCTGTGTTGATTTCATTTTTATGATTGTCATTTTATGCACGTATTTATTTAAAAGACAAAATGAAAGCATTTTTTAAAATAATTATCATCATCTGATCATTTAACATTCTCATTTGGTGTAGCTTTTGCAAAGGCAGCTCGCTATGCTGAGGACTCGCACACAGTGTCACAGAGAGCAGCTGCGGACTTGCACATGCACAGCGCGGGAGCTGCGGCGAGCTGCGAGAGCTCCGATCCGATCGCTGTGTTCGTGCGGGTCCACTGTTCGCTGTATGCGTGCGAGTCCATGCACAGTTCGCTGTGTGCGAGTCCATTGCGAGCTGCCTTAATTTGCAAAAGGCTACCTCAGTGGAGTGAAATTTTATCTCCACACACACGTACACATAGTGGGGGAGTTATTTTCCTATATAGTGTTATCAGCAAGCAAACATTGCATGATATGCAACATTAATGCATCATACTTATATGCCACATTGCATCATACTTATATGCCCCAATGCATCATACTTCTATGCAACGTTGTATCAATACTGATATGCAACATTACATCATAACATGCAACATTGCATCATATGCAAAATTGCATGATATGCAAACATTGCATCATATGGGCATTTCCACGGTAACTCACGTTACATTTTGAACTCAAAATTAGGTTGTTGAGATCAATATCCTTAAAACCTAATTAGTGATATGAGTTAATATATGTGAATGAGTATCATGCACCTCCATCCTACCTCATAGCAACATTACATCCACAGATTCTTATGAGAACTTTGAGAAAAAATACTACAAATGTCGGTAACTCACGTTACATAATTTGGACATGCAAAAATTTGGCATGTCTTATATTCAAAAGTTTCCTCAAACAAGAAACAGAGAGACTTTAAAGTCTATTGTGTCAAAGTCATGGACTAACAACATACATCACCGAGTATGGTAAAAATTCAAATTGTCTTACATTCTCCAGGTATCGTCATGTGAAGCGGTAACTCACGTTACGGTAACTCACGTTACAGTTTGTCCACATGATCACAAGACAATTTTTTGTCTTAATAATCCAAAGAAAACTTACCAAGACAACTTTTTTTTTCACAAACAAACTCCATGAATAAAGAATCTAAATTGATTTGAGCATTGATCTGACAGTAATTAATCTCATTTTATCCAAGAGATTACCAAAAGGCAGGAAACTTTACATTTAGAATACCAACTTGAAGATAAATTTCATTTGTAATTGAGTCGTTTTCCAAGCTTTCATTTATACTGAGACAAAAATTGTATTCAACAAAATGATATGAAACAGAGTCTATTTCATTTAATTACACTCTTTTCCAGTTAACAAATGCATCAGAAATTGAGGATTTAATTGAGAATTTGATTTGATTGTGTTTTATTTTACTAGATTTAAATGGATTTCAGGCTATCTAGATAAAACAAGTCATCCATAAACTATTCCATTTAATACACTGAGTCACTAGAGACCTGTACATGTAGTCTGTGGAGAGTTTAAAGGTTCAGAAATGAAATATTTCAATAAATCTTTTAACTTTTAAACAATGCAATTTATATTCCAATTATTTGATAATTGTTTGAATTACTCAATAATCAATTGTTTGGTATGTTTGATTTGTTTACAAATTCCTATACGAAAACTGGTACAGAAATTAGACTTGAATTACAGAAACTGCACATAAATTTTAATTATCTGCTACCAGTATTGATCAGTTTAATAAAACATGTTCATAAATGTTTTAGCCTTAAAAAACAATTGCTTTGGTCTATGAAATGTCAAGTAGCCATTATTTGAATTGTACATACATGTAAAAAGTATATACCAGTATTTTCTAGACTAATCAAGCAGACTGAAGCAGTAAATCCCACTGAAAAACATGAATAGTAAATATTTTGTGATAAGGAGGCTAACTATTAATATCACAAAATGTTGATAGTTTGCTTTAAGGTACATGACTGTCCAGCTCTTAAAGAAAATGTCTGAAAATGAGGTTCACATTCAACAAGTTTTTGGTAATAGATCAGCATGTAAAGTAAATTATAGTAAACATGGACAAGTTTCATTGTAGGATTTTGCAACAATATAGCTAAAACCTCAGAGTAGAATAGTATAAAACACATAAGCGTGTCAAATTCACAATGTTCAGTTCTCAAAAATCTCAGAAAAAACAGCAGGAAGCGAGCTCCAATCTTAAAATTCTGTTCATACAAATGTTTCAGCCTCATAAACAATGGCTTTGGTCTATACAGGTACAATGTAGACCTGTATAAACTATGAAATGTCAAAGAGTAATCACTTGAATTACAAAAACAAGAACTTTTCAAGAGTAATCATGCAGTGATTATCCCAATCAGGAGGCTATTAATAGTTATCACAAAATTTTGATAATTTGCTGGAACAAGGTCCATGCAGCTTTAGAAGAAATGTCTTTTAACAACTTTCGTAACAGATCAGTATACCTGCACTGTAATATTAAATGGTAAATATGGAACAGTTTCTTTCAGAAGTTAACATGTGATGAACATGTGTAATTAATACATTGTACATGTAGACCAGTTGGTTTGGTGATAGAGAGAGACCAAGAGGAGAACAATCTACTGGAAATAGAATCTTAATACAAGAGTTCAGTAATCATGTACTCATTGGTTACTTACAATCACAACCTTCATATCATTTCTTGGTATTAAAGAAAAATCATGTCGGTAACTCACGTTACATTGTGGTAACTCACGTTACATGGTAACTCACGTTACAATTTTAAGACCTCTGTTATGAGAATTTGAAGCAAAGACTATAAGTCCCATCATATTTCTTGGATGTGTGCTGCATAGTTATTTGATAATCCAAAATACCATGTCTCAGTTGGGCATAGTAAAATTGCTAGGTTAAAAAGTTCATGTTTCGGTAACTCACGTTACAGCAGCTTCTCGAGCTATGTAAGAGCACGCTGGTGTCCGAAGTACATATCTTATATCTAGGTCTCCACTTTATTTTCTGCTAGATTAATATATTTTTGATTTGTAAAACCAAACAAAGTTTGATTTGAGCTTCAAATATAAAAAATAATCAAAAAGAGCAACAAAAATGCATTTTTAGGGATTTTTAGGTCAGAAAAATGCTTTCTGGCTTCAAAAGGTATAAAATGCACAAAAGGGAACTTTTCTGAAAGTAAAGTTGGTTTCACACACTTCAAACTATGGCTAACAAAGTAAGATTATCAGTTGTCCTGAAATATGCGGGTAAAATTTTGGTGGTCATGTCGCACAACTCACGGAAATGCCCATATACAATGTGTGCTTGCTGATGACACTGGGAATATCCCATGTTGAAAGAAATTAACAAACATGCGCGATGTAGAGGTCCCTATAAAGTATCCCATATTTTTTGACTGTTCAAAAAAGAAGAAGAATCATAATGGGGCTCAGCAACTGATGTTAACTCATTAGGATGAATACCTGCACAGATGAGGTATTCATTTGTAGCTGCTAGGGAAGAGGACTTTGATTTCAAATATTACGAAACAATGAACAATATCATGGCTTAAAGTCCATGTTCACCATTTTCAGTCACCGATATAGTTCAACGCCTGTCTTGCATAGTGTGCTTAGGAGAATGATACTGTATGATATGAACATACAGCGCGTCTACCAAATATCGTAAGATTATTTTATCAATGATGAGGGCAAGTCAATTCTATCTTTTCTGTTGTTATTGATATATTGAATTTTGCCTCATTTTGTATGAGCTTTAGATTTGGAACGCCATAATACCTATAGAAAATACCGGTAAATTAAGTGCTCGTAACTATAAAGAGCCAACAAGTTTTTGTTATTCTTATCTACATTTCTTTCATTTTGATTTTTTTTTAATTTCCTTTTCTGACAAAGAAATATACATTGATGTATGCGTGGAGTGATATCATGGACGAAGTACATTACGTGTTTAACGCAACATTTCGCTACCAAACTTAAAGAAGTTATGCAGGATGAATTTGTTGGGTTTTATCGAATTTTGAAGTTACCAAATTCCCCAATTTATTACGCTATCAAAGTTATCGAAAGTTTATTTCTGCCCATACAAAACAGTTTACATCAATACCAGGTTTGTTATTGCTGTGAAAGGGGACTTAAGAGTCACATTATTGCATGGCACTATACCTTATTCTGCTACTGCCTATGTGCCCGCAAATGGAGGATTGAATCTCTTTGTGGGTGCTATAAAAGGATTAACAAATTACATAAAAACTTTTTCGTGCTCTTCAAGTGGATGATATTCAGGAATGTTTCAAAGCATTTTTTTAGTGTGATTGATAGGCTTGAAGGCTTCCTTATAAAATTCTCTACTTTTATTTGGGCTTTGAGATTGAAATATCGAAAAGTAAATGTCAAGGTGATGAAATTAGGATGTAGAATGAATCAAAATCAGCACTGTCACTTAATTTCATGTTACCAAAGGTCAAACTTCGGTTGAACAAAAGAATAACTTTTTAGAAGGGTTCAAAATGAAGCCATGGAAACCAAGATTATTTTCAAATATATAGGCTTAAGTAAATACTTTCTTTACCGGCAGATACCTGGGATATCGACATTTGAATATTTTGACATATGAATATTTTATGTCTTTTGTGACGCATGGAAAATGCGGACAAGAATGTCATACCTAACGATACATTTGTTGACGGGAGCGAAAGAGATGTTTCATTACGAAGAACTGTTGATAGTTCAGGGGGGGTGTTTCATCAAGTTAGTCAGCACTGACAAGTTGTCAGTCTCTGACAATCACCATGGTAACAGTCAGTGACCAGAAAATCTCATCCAATCAACACAAGGATTTTGCTGAAATTGTCAGTAAGTGACAACTTGTCAGCACTGACTACGTTGATGGAACACCCCCAGGTCTTCTAAGCAATGTGAATTGACCACAGAAATACAATACAAATGTTATTAACGTTAAAAAAGATTAAATCTATATATTATGGTGGATGGTATATTATTGGAACAAATAAAAAGTGTCAAATTTCTTGGAATAAAATTATATATAAATGAAAATTTGAAATGGAATGCTAATATGCAATACATCTCAGATAAAGTGTCTCGTAATGTTGGTATACTCTGTAAGCTTAAGTATTATGTCCCAAAGAAAATTTTATTTATGCTTTATCATCCATTGAGATTATCGAACATCTCATACTGTAACATTGTTTGGGCAACCGCAAAAAGTCACATTGACAGCATATTACTTCTACAAAAGAAAGTTATACATATATGCACTAATTTAGGTTATCGCAACCATTCAGATCCTTTGTTCGTAGAATTTAAAACACTAAAGGTAAATGATATTAATTTCTTGCAAAATTCACTCTTTATGTTTCGTTTGTATAACGGTCAGTTGCCATCTTCTTTTTTTTTTTCTCATTATTTCAGTTACACAAGGACATACATTCTTATCCCACTAGGCAATCTGATAAATTTCATTTACAAAATCCTAAAACGGTGATGGCTCTGAAATCTATCATACAAACCGGACCCGATATTTGGAATACCCCACTCTCTTCCTTCTGAAATTAGAACTTTAAAGTCTATGTACTCTTTTGAGAAAGCTGTAAAACAAGGTAATTGTATTGTATATGAAATTCCCTCGTGGAAATATCACCGTTCTGAATTTATTGCGTATAATGTTATGTAACCTACCATGACCTGGAACTGTTCACCTGTACCTCGTACTTTGCCATGCTTTACTAATCAGTGATCCAGGTGATCTAACTTTGTGTAGACCTTTAGCTAAAGCAGACAGTCCTCTCCCTTCCTTTCTCATTTTTTCTATCCTATATCTTTGCAAGTCATCCCTACCTCCTATTTTCCTATTTGTTATGCTATATGTTTTGTATTGTTGTACATTGTAAAGGCAATGAAGAAACTGTATTGCTGTATATTCTAAAGGCAATGAAGAAACTGTATTGCTGCATATTTTAAAGGCAATGAAGAAACTTACTTTGTTAACTATATATGTTTTTGTATATGGCACCAACAATGTATAATACATGTGTATGTATCTGCATGAGCAATGATATAATGCAGGAAGCAATAAATCAAATCAAATCAAATCAAAAAGTGAGGTTAAGTAGATGTACAAGAAAGGACATATTAATTTGTCAATACATATTAAAGAGGGTGGAAGAATGGAAATAAAACCCTATTTCGAGAAACGTTTGGAATTCACGGGTTTTCATCATATATCAGTTTTGGTTTCAGTTTATTTTATTCTACCAGATTACATCAAACATTACAGCACAAACTCTTGTACTTTGTCAATAATAAACAAATCAAAGAATATTTAGACACAAACAGCTATCATATGCATATATATATATATATATTTATATATATGTGTGTGTGTGTGTGTGTGTGTGTGTGTATTAATAATGATAATTGGTCGAAACTGGGTTTCGGGTTGTACATTGAGAAGTATGACGAGATTCGAACATAAAAGCAAGCTTGTTTGGCTGTTAGCCTTAAATAATCAATGTTTGTGAATTAAAAACGGAGAGACAGACCAGATCAAATAATAATACCACCTAGCATAAGGAAGTAAGGTATACTTATGTGATATAAACTAAACTAAATGTGAACCACAATATTGTGACGGAGTTTTCATTTTGCTTTCAGAATGAAACGTAATAATATATTATATACTTTTTTAAAGACAAGACGGTTGTTGCATTGGAACTGTAAGAAGCATTAAGCATAAATACGAAAAATCGCCATGTACAATCACTGAGCCTTCAGGAGCCAGCCGTCGAGCTCTTGGTTAGAAAGTGAAAAAAGGCAAGAGAGAAAGAGAGAGATAAAGATGGAGAGAAATAAATTGTGGATTCCATATCTGGATTCCACGAGAATTTTTCACTCAACTAAACATTCACCTACAGACCCCATCAATTACTGTGGTACATGTATCTAAAGATAGCAGCTTATACTTAACTTACATTTACTGATGGAACAGTATGCTATCTCATTTCGAGTCTAGATCTTTCAAGAGAGGTCAATGTTCAAAGTCAATCAGAATGTTTGGGATAAAAGTTCTGTTGAGACAAACACTAGAGTCGTCAGCGACTGAAATGATCATCAACGATCTACTTCGTCACCTCGACAGTGTCATAGATTGCATAACCAAAGTCCAACTGACAACTGACTGATTAATGTGTACAATATCATATTTTTGTATTGAAACTGTCGCGTCAGAAAACAAACAGGCGTCTCAGAATAGACGAAGACTATAGTCTGGCACACCCACTATAGCTACAGTCACATTCTGTGATCAGGGCGAAATCCATCATTTCAAGACTGGAGGCAACATGGCTGATCTGTGTTTCATTTCTTTGACTCTTTCAATTTCATTGCTGACACCAAGATACTGTAAGTAGATTGTGCTTTGCAATCTTGCAACTTCTCTCAAGCCGTGACTCTGAAATGTGACGCATTCGTCCCGTTTGTTTGAGCACAACTGAATATATAATAGAGTTGTGTTTTTTTTTCTACTTACTGGTTTGGTTGTGCGTGGTGTGCTAAGACTTCGTGAACAATGGATGTATTTCTATTCCATTGTTTGGTTGCACTGAAACGTATTGAAAAGAAAGATCTGCGAGAAGTTTGAATGAATCAAATCATTCTTATTCAATGCTACTGTGTGCTAAGACTAAGAAATCAATTTTAAGCGTTTTCAATGATGTCTTTGCTTTTAAGGGAAGGAAAATGGCACTTCGATATCTGAGTTCAGGAAAGTCTCTTTTATAGTAATTTCACCAGTTGTTTTGTAAGCCATGACGAAGCCATTTGATTATCATATGATGTTATTTTGCACTTGACTTGACATAATGCACAAGTTTGTGCAGGGTTTTTTCTGATACTTCTCTTTATTCAAATATTTGCTGAATCTCGTTTTCTTGCAAAGAAATATCTAATGACACTAACATCCTGGTCGAATCTTTTGTGATTTTTCATCTTGAAACCTACATTAGGTACAGGGTGAATTTTTGGGGGTGTTGGGGTGTTAAGAAATTTTGCTATGACGTATGAATCGTCATGTTATGCTACAAGCCACCTTAGACTCTTGACGGTATATCAAACTCTATTACCGTTTTGAAAATTGGCTTAAGATGAAAAGCTATTGAATGACACTACACTATGCACACAAACAGGGTATTGAATCACCGAAAAGCTGCTGGTGTGAAGTGATTACCAGATTAGGTGAAATATCTTCATACTCCCCAAGTACACTTTATTCATGATTATTAAAAAAAAAAAAAAACCTTAATGTTGTCGATTTTGGTTTGAGAGTCCTTAAATACTTCTTTGCACTATTTGGTTCAGCCATTTAGCAACTTTAGCGGAATATATACCGTAAAGAAAACGTCAGGTTGATGAAACAGGGGCTACAAATAACTCAAAATGAGGACTGACACTTAATTTCATGATTCCAAAGTTCAGACTAAGCTTAAAGCAATGATCACTCTCTCAAAAGGCATCCAAATTAGAAATCAAATTTGTTCTCAAATATGAACACCTGAATTATTATATTGTTTACCGGTCTTTACCGCGAAATCGATATGTGAGTATTACTTTTATGTTTTGTGACCCACGAACAACACGGACTTGAATATGCATCACACTTCACGATACATCTGATAACAGGAAAGAAATCGTTAGAATAAATATAACATTATGTTTCAGCATATGGACTTGTTGAAACTGCAGGGAATGCTGTAACACTGTGAAATTAAAATAATATACGATGCGGTTATTATAGAGTAAATGTGAAGGAATGAAGGTAATTATTTTGTCAACACGTTTTAAAGAGGATGAAAGAAGAAAAAGAGTACGTCAACTGTAGTTTAGAATTCACACATCATGATAATATATGTAAATACTACACACACACACACACACACACACACACACACACATATATATATATATATATATATATATATACATGTAATTTATATATCTATATTATCTATGTTTGTATAATCATGAAGAGTTTGATCACGAAACTTGTTAAGCACCATTTTTAAACTTTTATCATCATATGCTAAGAGCAAAATAAAACGTCACTTGTGACATAAGGAATATTCTTGAACGTATAATTTGGAATAGTTGGTATTTTCTTATCTTTTGCATTGCAGCAGATTTACTTGCAAATATGTCAAATTAACAATATTGAATTGAATCGAATTGAAAAGGTGTTTTATTCATCAATATCTATCGCAGCCCGGAGGCTGAATTACAGACATTGCTATTAAACAGATGGCCATGAATACATTAAAAATACTCACAAAATACAGTGTAGCAATGAAAAAAAAAAACATACATAGAACAACAAAGGGTCAATCTTATTCATCTTAACCATTGCACAATGAGATCCACCTATAGTACAAAACAAAAACAGATATTACAAATACAATATGTCACTATTCTCAATGATTATCAAAAAATGAATTGAGTTTATGTCAATTATGTATGCCGGTAAGATTTTATGCTAATTAATACAGATGTTGTGTTGTTATACAGCTCAAACCAACACATTTTACACAACAAAAATAATCAATTTGATTCAAAAAATATTTTAACACAATCTTCTCTTCCTAAACATAAATTTCAATATCAGAACACATTAATCTATACACTGCGCATTACATCAAATCAATCAATCAATAAATAAATACTATATTCGCATTATAATAATACGTGTATATACGAAAAAAGCGTCTGATAATTGCACATCTCTCTCTCTCTCTTTCTCCCTCTCTCTCTCCCTCTCTCTCTTTCTAACTCTCATTCCACTAATACACACACTCTCTCGTATATCTAACTAGCAAATATACACTATTGTTTCTATAATCAACACTCTGTGTTATATTATTGAACATTTTGCACCAAATTTTCGATCTCACAAATAAACAACACCATCGCCGAAACGTAACATTATAAAAAAAAAAAAAAAAAAATTGAACCGTTTCTGAGGATAATAATATTTAAAAAAATACAATTATACTTTTTCAAGTTGTCGTTAAACCCTTGATCTTGTGGTCCACAAACTTGTTTATATTAATGATAAACTCTCTGGCAACACATACCATGCACATCATAATTAAAACAAACAAACAAACAAAAAACTGTACTATTCATTAATAAGTGTATGAGATAGGGAATGGCACTACTTTGAAACCGTTTCGTTTGAAACCGCTTTGAAACCATCTGATATTTGCACATCTCTCTCTCTCCCTCTCTCTCTCTCCCTCTCTCTCTCTCTCTCCCTCTCTCTCTCTCTCCCTCTCTCTCTCTCTCTCCCTCTCTCTCTCTCTCTCTCTTCTAACTCTCATTCTACTAATTCACACACTATATATTATATTATTGCACATTTTTATACCAGAATTTGATCTCACGTAATAAACAACACCAAAACGCTGAAACATAACATCATAAAGTATTTTGAACCGTTTCCGAGAATAATGATATAAAGAAAATACAATTATACTTTTTCAACTTGTCATTAAACACTTGACCTTGTGGTCCACAACCTTTTGTATATTGATGATAAACTCTCTGGCAACAAATACCATGCACATCATAATTTACATAATGAGGGAAATAATAAGAGAATGAAACTCATTTTGTAACCAAATTCTTCCTTTGTTATATCTGTTTAATGTCACAAATACCTGTCAATTTCAGAAGACTTCATCGCATAGCTAAGTTTAAGTACAGAGACCCTATCGATGTGACACCTGAAAGAAATACTAATCATGCATGGACACATTTCATCAATCTCGTGTCTTTTATCGATTCTAGAGGTAGTTGTGAGGCTGACGGTTTTTTGAGTAAATCAACACCTGCTATAAAGACATTCTAGAATTAGTTGTGAGGCTCACGTTGGTTTTTTTTTTTCAGTAAATCAACACCTGCTATAAAGACAAACAGTCGTCAGCGAATAACATATAGAATTATCAAAGCGCTCGATCATTACCTTCCGCCTGTGTATATGATCAAAGTTTAACTGATGTGTACATTCTTATTTGACATGCGTGCTCACAATGTTGCGTATAAAGAAAAAAATTAAAAAGACCACTAAGAATGAACAATAAAGTCTATCACTGCCAAGTATCTACAGTCATTTTCTATGATAAGAGCTAACGAAATCATTTTAAGAGACACGAGGCAACATGGCTGATAATTTCCCATCTTTACAACTTTTTTTTCCATTATTGCCTACTCTAGGATACTGTAAGTAAATTCTGCTTGTACTCTAGCGATCTCTCTACAGCCTTGACTTTGAAAATGTCAAGATTTTGCTCTTTTTCGCAAGTCAATCTTCTTGAGAGTTTCTACTGTTATATATGTTTTCCCGTTCATTTTCAACCTTTTTTCATTCAATCAAATAAGTTTTATACATGGAATTCCAACTGGCTGTAATTATTCAAACAATTGTCAGATTTTTATTAATCTACAAAAGAATTCAACAGGTGCACTACGTAGTTTTGACGAATTTTCGCCCATGGGGGGGGGGGGGGACAAGTCAAGCTTGACTTGACTTGACAAAGCCCTATGGGCGAAAATTCGTCAAAACTACGCCTCTCACGGAGTTTTCATATTGAACTACTGTTGTGAATTAAAAACATACATACACGCGCTTACACACATACGCAGAGAGAGAGAGAGAGAGAGAAAGAGAGAACCACCAGCAGCAATACATTGACTCCACAAAACACGCACACATACACACCACAGGTCATGTAGACCCCTAAACATACACACCACACATACACCCGTACAGAAAGACCACGATGCTTATGCCACACACACACACTACACACACACACACCGTACACACTACACATATACTGCAATGTATAGTTGTGTGTTATTTCCAGAGACTCGCAGAACTCGCAGTAAAAGATGAGCTCGTACACATCAAAGTTCTTCGTTCTGAAGAGAGCTATTGCTCCTTTATTGAAACGCCAAAGGGGCAAATAAGTTAAGTCTAACTTTACGCGCGCCCACATCCAAGGTATGTTGACAAAAGCAAATCTCCATCTTCTCAATAGTGCTAAGAAAAAAAGCAAGGTCCAATCCGCGTGGTCCAGTGATGGTCGTATAATCGCGAAAGTCACGGCAACAAATGGAAGAACAATAAACAAAGTAATCCGGAACGAGAGTGACTTAGATGGACTATGAACTTACACAGCTGGCCAATTTGCTGACATTTGTGCCTCACAATCACAATACAAATTAAGCTGTTTTACATTGTATATATATATATATTTAAAGATATTAAACATGTACATTTTGTATTAATTTAGCTACACGTAAATTTAACTTAGTTAATGCCTCCCAAATATCCCTGTACCTTCTGTAAAAAAACGGTGAGAAATAACCAAAATGCTATGCTGTGTATTGTTTGTAATGAATGGGGTCATCTGAAATGCTCAAGTGAATCAGAATCGTTCTTTCGATCAAATAATGACTGGACATGTGATGCCTGTCTTTGGAAGGGTTTACCACTAGTTGATTGTTCAAACACATCCATTTCTAATGAATCATTTGATGACGTAAACCACCCTGTTTTAAATCGGTCAATTAATTCTGATCACGTGTTTGATGACCCTGTTCAAATTGAGTTAAATAGACTGCAATCATATAAGGGACTGAAAATTGCCCATTTAAATTGTTTGTCGTTTTTAAAGTATATTGATGAATTAAGATCTATAGTTACTTAAAGTGATATAGACATAATGACTCTCAGTGAAACTCACTTATGCTCAAGCATTGATGATAATGAGGTGTCTATTCCTGGTTATACATGTTTACGACGCGACCGAAACAGGAACTGGGGAGGAGTTGCTATGTTTATTAAGAATGATGTCATATTTGTACGGAAGGATGAATTCTAAAACATGGATTTGAAAATAATTGTTACTGAAATTAAACTTCAAAAACAAAAGTCTTTTCTTGTAATATGTTGGTATAGACCACCAAACTCGAAACTTGAGATTTTTAATACTTTTGAACATGTAATGCAAAATATTGATGATATGCAACTTCCTTATTATATACTAGGGGACATGAATTGTGATGTGAGTAATAAGTGTATGGCTTGGCATACTAAAAGGCTTGTCGATATTATGGAGTGTTATAATTGCACTCAGTATATATTGATGATTATACTCGAATCACAAGCAACTCGTCGACAACAGTTGATTTGATATTTGGTAATAGTAAATCAAAGATAAGCAAAAGCGGAGTGGTCGAAGTATCGATGAGTGATCATTACATGATATATTGTGTCTTAGGAAAGCTAAGTTGCAGTGATAATGTAAGTCATAAATACAAAAAAGGTATCAAGTTTAAAGAGATTCGATGAGGAGGTCTTTAGGAAGGATATGAAAGATATTGATTTTGATTCACTTTATCAAATTGAAGATCCAGAAGCAGCTTGTTCAGCTTTCTTCTCATTAATAATGCCAATTGTTGATAAACACGCCCCACTCAGGAATACATGAATTAAACAAAAAGAATCTCCCTGGATGACAATCGACATATTACAATTAATTCGCAAAAGAGATCGTTTGAAATATAAAGACAAAAAATCTAAAAGCATAGATGATTGGGAAAAATATAAAAAAGCTCGAAATATAGTTACAAGCCATATTCGTCACGCAAAACGTAATTTCATTTCCACTAATATTGAATCTGCCGTAGGAGATGTTAAAAAGGTATGGAAAACTCTTCGCTACTTAGCGCCTGAAAAGAAAGCTGACAGCGGTGCTTCTTCTATCAAGGTGAATGATAATTACATTCATGGTCAAGAGGTGTCAAATGCCTTTAATGAATATTTCGTAACAATTGGTAAAGTTTTGTATGATAATGATAATTTTGATGGTAATGTAAAGAGGCGTCACACTGAATCCCCCAGTTTTTATAAGGCTCAATTTGTTTTTAATGATGTTACAGTGGATGAGATTGAAAATATAATGAAGACGTTGCCGCTGAATAAAGCAACTGGACCGGATAATCTCCCAGCCAAGCTCCTTAGACATGTAGCTCTTATTATTTCCCCTCCAGTAACACACATCATTAATCAATCTTTACGTACGGGTATAATTCCCAGTCAATGGAAATGTGCACGTGTAACCCCAATTTTTAAAGGAGGTGATAAGACATGCATGGAGAATTATCGTCCGATTTCTGTCATTCCTATCCTAGCTATTAAGATAATGGAGAAGATTGTTTATAAGCAATTATTTCATTATGTAACGGAGAACAATATTTTATTTGATTGTCAATCGGGTTTTAGGCCAATGTATTCGACTCAGAGTGCCCTTCTAAATGTTTGTGATAAATGGTTGGTTGCAATTCATAACGGTAAAATAGTTGGGGTGGTAATGATTGATCTAAAAAAGGCGTTCGATACGGTAGATCATAAAACATTATTAGAAAAATTAGAAATGTATGGTTTCAGTGAAATAACTTTGGAGTGGTTTAAGAATTATTTTGTTGATAGGAAACAATTCACTTCTGTAAATGGCTACATTTCTGATGAAGAAGATATAGTATGCGGAGTACCCCAGGGTTCTTTATTGGGCCCCCTACTTTTCTCTATTTTTGTTAATGATATGCCGAATAATGCACACTGTTGTGATCTAGCTTTATACGCTGACGATACTTGTTTATTCACCTCATCCAAACATCCAAGGGACATTACAAGAAAATTGAATGAAGATTTGTTGAGTCTGTCAAATTGGTGAAAAGATAATAAGCTTATGGTTAATCCAAAGAAATGCGAAGTGATGTTTATTGGTTCACGCCAAATGCTACAAAGAGTTAATAACCTCTTTAATGATTGTCATGTTTATATAGATGACAGTGAAATTAGAAAGGTTGAAGCTTGTAAGTATTTAGGGGTTGTTATTGACCAAAACCTTTTATGGCATAATCAGGTCGATCATGTTAAGAAAAAAGTTATTAAATGTATGTATCTTCTCAAGAGATTGCGGCCGTATATTAGTAATGACACTGCCTTGTTATTCTATAAATCAGTTTTGCAATGTCACTTTGATTATTGAAGTCCGGTTTGGGCAAATGCCTCCAAATCTTACCTTTCGCAATTACAAATACTACAAAATAGATCACTTCGTATTGTTATGAATGTTGATTATATGCATCCTTCTGATAATTTATATGATACATTGAAATTAGATCAGCTACATGTGAGATGGGCTAAACAACTAGCGTGTACAATGTACCGTTCATTACATGAATTATACCCTCCCTATTTAAATCAAATGTTTTGTTTTCGACAGACTGCATGTAGCACAAGGTCCGGCCCATCCAAATTGAAACTCATTCAACCGAAGACCAACTATGGTAAACGGTCCCTATCTTATCGAGGGGCCAAACTTTGGAATGATCTTAATTATCCCTCTTCAACAATTGTATCAATTGAAGCATTCAAACGCTACGTAAATCACAGCCCCGACATACCTATTTTTGCAGGATAATGAATCAACGAAATTAGTAGATTATTTGAG
Source organism: Diadema antillarum (assembly GCF_040938485.1). Classification (NCBI taxonomy): domain Eukaryota; kingdom Metazoa; phylum Echinodermata; class Echinoidea; order Diadematoida; family Diadematidae; genus Diadema; species Diadema antillarum. The sequence continues at coordinate 267,864 of NW_027271125.1, read as the reverse complement.
ATTGTACAAGAACGATTTTTCTCACCCATCCCCCATCCCCATTCCTCGATTTTTGATGTTGATTATATTATATGGTTTCTAATTTCTTAGTATGTAGGTTTGTTTGTTTTTTTCCTTAGTTAAATTGTATAGCTTATGGCATTCTGGCTTTTTTTAAGTAATTTCAGTTGTATATTATTGATTGATTTGTTGTTTGTACTGATGGCATGTTTTGTATTTTGGTTGGACCCCTGTGAAAACCAGCTTTTAGCTGACCAGGGCAATCCATCCCATGAGTGGAGAATAAATAAATAAAAATAAAAAATAAATATAACTAATGTTAACGACGAACAGGCAAAAGGTACAATGTACATAGCCGACCGGTGTATAGAGACGGGAGCAACTCAAGAGAGCGGTCTTTTCTCAATAACCGTCTGACCAGCTCTCTACATGAATGTTCAGTCTGCTCTTACGGTCAGCGTGCTTCTTGACACATCAGCAATTTGGGAAGAGGAGTGGGTGTGGTACTTGGACCAATCATATGAGGGGGAAGTCATTTTTGGAGGGAAAGTTAGCTTGGGGGAGGGGTCATGTTTTAGATGGTACTGGCCTGGATGTTTGGAGCCAGTGGGGGAGCCGGATGAACCTTGAAGCTGAGTGGGTCATAATTGGTCTGAATGAGAGCACCTGTTTGGGGAAGGGAAGGTTTGCAGACTGGGAGAAATTATACAAGATGGTCATTAAAAAGAGGGTGACTTTAAAGGTGGGATAGGCTCAGGAGTACTGAGCTAGTTTTATACAGAATGTATAAAACTGAACTGAACTGAACTGAATGTAGACATTATTAAAATGTCCTAAATACACATTACGAATCCCGACGAATAGCTAATGAATACAAAGAACGCCAAGCATGTTACGAACTATTCTAGTATTACCAATGGATGTTAACATATCTTCAAATTTTCAAATTTATTGGACATACGTTGGGCATTCGTTGGGCATTCGCTGTAGTGTGACGGGTCCTTCATAAAAGGTAGGTGGTACAGACACGAGGATGCGCGAACAGAAATTTAGCAAAAAAAAATGCTGAAATAAAGCTGAAAATTACTCGACTGGACATATGTGGTTACTAATCTGATATATATATCAATAAAGGATTATACTTGAAGACTATTCCATATTACTTTTAATTGGGGAAATTAAGCCGAAAAGTGATAAAAACCAGCTTCCCAGGATGGTACCGTTTTAAACATTTTCACATGATACAGCTCTGATTTACACTTTTGTGCTAATTTCTAGACGGAATTGACTTTTGTTTTACATGCTTTATCATTAGGTGAAATTTCATTTCATTTAATGAATAAATAGGCAAAATATGGCCAACATTATGATAACGTTCAGAATAAATCTTCAGATTGCTCAGCAAGACGGCGGGGTCGAACATCGATTATCAAAGGCACAAGTGCACCTGTGGAATTCCTTTGTACATCAATAGAAATCTGACAACTGTTTGAATAATTACAGCCAGTTGGAACTCCATGTATAAAACCTCCTTGATCCAACCTAACAATCCGTAGTGTATCTTATATTAGCGTTGTCTTCTGCAGCTTGAAGACAACGACCGACGGCAATTTGTGCAGCTACGTTTTATTTTACCTGCACAAATTGTCGCCATTGAGGTCAAAAATTGGAAACTGCACGAGCAGCAAAATTTGTCACCAGGCGACAAATTGTGCAGGGGCGACAATTTGTGCAGGGGTGACAATATGTGCCGTAACAGACGATTTTGAATGCGATGTCTTTGAAAACGGTTGACGAAAAACGAATTACAATGATGATTCACTATATTGAAGTTAGGATTTGCAATCTGTGAGTTTTTCGGGAAGAATTTGAATGAAAAATCTCTGAAATTGAATTTTAAAGAACAAAAAATGGACGGGAAAACCTATACTAAAAATTTACATAGTGTGTATACTGTGCCGAGATCACACGAATAAGAAAAACAAATTATACAATCACTCAATCTCTCTGAAAAGTAGAGAAGCAAGCTATAATGTGTAAGTGGTGAATATCAATCTAATCATTTGGATTCAACGTTACTGTGATAAAAACTGCGAAACCAAATAAAGATCTTCCGGTGATGACATCCCTTTAGACAGGGAAGAGGAGAGTGGCTGTTTCATCCCTGAGTGGAGGATGTCCTCTAACTGTACTTAACACCTGTCGGTTTGTAAGCCCTTATTGACTGGTTTTTGATAAATTCTTTATTCTTCAATTTTCTGATAAAGCTGCCGCCCAAAAAATATTCGTCGCACAACCACGCATCACACTTGTTCTTGGAAGATCAGCATCTATTCCTTGCGGGTACGATAGGAGATCGTTAAGCGTAGACTGGCAGAGAGGCGAACTGGGCTCTTGGGAAGCACAGGAGTATGTAGTCACATTTGATGAACGATATGAGCCAAACAAGAGAATATATCACATAAACCGCTTCAACGTCACCGATGACTACTCGCTTACAGTAACGGCCGCCAAATTTCAAGATGAAGGAAGATACTTCTGCACAGTTACAGACTACGCCACGAGGAATCTCATCACCAGCGCCACAGATGTCCTGGTGGAAAGTAAGTTTTCTTCACCGTGATGACAATATTCCGAGGAGTCACGAGAACGCTGTTTAGCGTTTATTTAAGTGAAGTCATTAAGGTGGGCTCACGTAATATCAAAGATGTTCGATTGTTCCGATATCAAAAACAATGTTATGATATTGAAATATATAATATCAAAAACGATGTCATATTGAAGATTTTGTTTAGAACTGCAGAGTTCTTACATTGGTCTGCTTAGTCATCCGTTGCTGAGTCTTACTTTCCGTTACGAAAAAGACACATTCCTTGACGTTTAACTGTTTGAATGTCTACGTTCTCAATGCATTTGCTTTCTTTAGAAAAACAAATATGTAATTTGTTTTTTTGAACTGGAGAAGATAACAGAATTTCACATCTTTGTGATTTATACACTATTCCGACCTCGCTTCTGCTATTTTACGATGATACATCATTGAGCTGAGTTTTTAAGGTGTTTTAGAAAAGGTTTACTGCTAACATGGCTAAAGTAACAAATTCAACTGAATCAAAGAAAATTCTGACAATGTACCAAACAAGGAAAAAATGCCGCATTTTATCATTTGATATTGATCTAACTAAATTGCTACTGGATGTTCCATAGATTGCCATCGGGTGTTCTCAGATATCTGTTCAGCGTTTCCTTTTATTTTTCCTCAAATTTTATAGTCAATACCCGATGACACATCATGCATGCTCTTTGTATAATACTGAGTAAGCCGTCTTAATATGCTTTCTGGTATGGAGCAATGTGCATCAGTCACACTGACTGTGTTAGCATAAAAGAAAACGAAATGCTAAATACTACCATAAGCCACTTGATCATTGAAGTTTTTACATGACTGAAATCCAGTATGATAACATAGACATGTGAGTTTGACGTCAGTCTCCTCAGCCCTGTTTATTTTCTTATTTATTCATTCATTTATTTATTTATTCAATCATTCATTCCTTGTTTGGTCTTTCTTGGTAAAGTTTATTCATTGATTTGTTATTTTTTGTGTATAGTAAATACCTTTGTTATTATACTTTCTAACTAATCATAGTAGTAGTGATAAAGATGATATAGGCCAAGCACTACTTTGAAAAGGTGACACGAACGAATTGTCTAACAAACTTCAGCCTTTCTGTATTGATAAACACGATCCTTTACACGAACTTTATGCTTGAGTTGAACCAAAAAAAAATCCTGCAAATGTAATAAACAATATAGTATCAAAGAACAAATTAATTCAATAACGTCTTCATAATCTCATTCGACTTTCGTGAGCATTGTCAAACAAAATAGGATTTACAAATCAAATTGGATTTATTTTTTGTTCCATAGGATAATGAGAAAAGCAAGACATAACACATAATTTTTACTTTCATATCATTTCTAGTGATATACCTTGGAAATTCATATGAAAAATACTTTAGATTGTGGCTACTTTCATTCGTTATTTCAGACACTATCAGGATCGGCGGAACCGGGGTGGGGGCCAGAGGGTGCTTTGTCCTCCCCCCTTTTTGCCCCATACAAAGGAATGCATAAGGTGTCACTACTTTGCACCCCACCCCCCCCCCCCCCCATACACACACACTTTCTTTTACCCCGAAAGTGAGTTAGTGGCACTAGAAATAGATGGAAACCTCGAAGTGTTTTTGGTTTGTTGTTGTTGTTTTTTTTTTTTGGTTTGCTTGTTTGTTTGTTTGTTTGTTGTTTCTTTATTTGTTGTTATTTTTTTTTTTGCGGGGGGGTGTTTTTTTGGTTTGTATGTGGTGTGTCAGGAGAAGAAACTCGAAAGTGGTGCCGGCCATGCCTATAACTTAAAGTTTCTGTAATCACGTGGTCAACTGAAAACCATTTTCCACCTTAATCATGTGACTGTCATGATACCAATAGATCGTGTCGTCGTAGCCGAGTCCTCGGTCACATTTCATCTAGAAAGAGGCGCCACAATACCGTGTCACTTCACGGCGACAACAAAGAATGTGCGCTGGAAGAAAGATGGAGTCCTAATAGGTGACGATGAGCGCTACCTTATCTCCACAGATGATCACTCTCTATTTGTTCGCCACGTGACTATTTGGGATGATGGGATGTATGTGTGTGAATACTCGGAACCCACAAAAAATATGGTGTATCAGGCAGTTACACACGTAAAAATAATAGGTGAGTTTACTTGATCTTTGTTTAAAGCTTCCATGATGAAGACTTCTCTTTTTGTGTTTCCATATTTCTGTATGTTTCCTCTTGTTTTGTTATTTTTCTCTCTCTCACTCATATACACGCATATGCATACAGCGACCAGAGGATTTCTTTAAAAAAAAACCATCAGTGTTCTGTTTTATGAAGAGTTAAAATTGATTGCAATGTTGATTTCAAATGTAAGTCTACATGTATGGCAGGCTGTGTGTTAAGGGAACTTTAAAATCGATTGTATCTTTTGATAAAACGGGGCTCAGGTTACTTATCACAAAAGATAGGTTTTTAATGAAACACATGGGCGCGCTGTGTAAACCTACATAAACCTACCACAGAAATGGTGAAACTTTAACACACAAAGACATCAAGCAAATTGCTACTTTAAGAAAAACATATCTGATTTTTTTTTTAATGCAGCTTGATTGGTCCAGGCGGTCAGACATTCAAATACAATAAGCCAACTGAAACACAATAGCTTCATGTTTTGGAGAAAAAAAAAGTTACACTCTGTTTTTCGAGAACATGCCTGCCGTTTCTAATTCGGACATGGGGTGATTAATTGAGCAAAATCTTACGGCTTTGAAGACATTGCTAAGTGTCTCCTTCCATTACTTCATATTTCAAAGTTTACCACTTCATGTGGAAGTGGAGTCAATTGAATATTGGTTTTACTCGTCTGCTCTGACAGTCGTTTTCCCTATTCACTTCAATTTGAGTTATTTTATTTCCACTCAACGAAGAGTTATATATAATACAGCGTGATCATGTTGACAAATCGTGTTACAATTTGTAAAAAGTACATATCATAAGTTATATACGAATTGAAATGATAGAAAATGAGAGATATAATGATTACTTTGCAATGGTGACAAAGCTAAATATAGCGATGGAAAAGAATTATCTACTGAAAAGTAGGGCTTGTAAAACATGGATAACTCGGAAAACATAAGACCAATATTATAATTGTTTATTTGACGTTAATCTAACTACAGTTTGAACGTATGTTGAATTATAATGTATGTGATACTATGCAGGTAATTCAAAATCATAACTATTGTACCCAGTACTTGTCTTGATGTAAAAAAAAAACCAATCAAAATTAAAATATGATATTACACAGCCACTTTTCCTGTAGCCGTGTGTACCAGGAGATATAGTGACAAAAACAACGATACACACAAACACACACTTATTTGGCGATTGACTTTGATTGTTAGCATTGACTGTACACTCCGAGGTATGAAAACGTTTTCCGAAAGACTGCACTGATTTTACATCCCTAATTCAACCCAAAGTTTGCATAAACTTTGTGGCGCTGGTCGTCAGAATATGTGCCGAACGGTGTTTCCCTTACATAGAATCCTGTGTTCAACCTAGTTTTATCAAATTTATATTTCCTCTTCCTTCTACATGCAGGTACACCCGATAGTGTGTTCCCCGTTATTGATATTTGCGAGAGGAAGACAGAAGCCGTGAACCAGAACTGCACCCACGAATCTTCCACACCTCTGTACGTAACGTGCTCTGTCAATAACTACTATCCAAACATATCTCTCGTCTTCCTTCACAACCAACACATTGTGGAGGAAGTGGCTTTGAAGGAGACGTCAAACAGCGATGGAACGAAGAATAAGCAAATCACGATACATGCTTTCCCTAGGCGAGCAGCATATGTATGTAAGGCATACGGAATACCCGGAATGAATGGAGAGAAAACAGCTGTGGTCACGATTGCAAAAACGGAAGGGAAGTTACTTAGCACGACTGTTAAAGGTAAACGTCACACTGTGTAACTTGTAGCCTTGATATCAAGTGGAAATATACTACATCTCAAGTATCAGATACCATAATGAGTGGTGAATTTAAGCTACCCCACAATATTATCTTATAGATTTTTATTATCATTACCCATATTAGACACCTGAGCTGTGGTTCTACAAAATTGTATTCCCATCGTTTTAACGTGCCATCAGGGAAACATATTGAAAACTTTTGTCGAATTCGAAAAAAGAAAAAAGAATAACATTTTCTGAATTCGCAGATGACGGCAACATGAAGGGTATAGCTTGAAGGAATGGCTGGCTTATTTTGACATACAGTGATATGAAAAAAAAAAAAACTGTAATGAATCATATAAATACTGCTTGAGATTCTGAAATGTAGGAAAGTGCAATATGGTGCCAGTGTCTCAATGTGCCAGTGAGGATTATCGAAATGTTGCAATCTTCACGTATTGTCTTTATAAATTGCAAATTTTGCGCAAGCCTGCAAATTCGCACACTCACAAATACACGTAAAAGACAACTTTGCAATCTTTTTATCATAAATGATGAAATCGTCTTAAATAGGCCCTATAAAACGTAATAGATACATTACCAGCTTTTTCGTAAGAAACACATGCCATAAACACTATTTGTTTGGGGGGGGTAGGTGGGTGGGTGGTTTTTTTTTTTTTCGGGGACTTGTGACTAAGCAGACGTAATCAAATAGGCCTAAGTTGATTAGAATGATGATTTATTACCACCATCTATCCCCCCCCCCAACAAACAAAAACAAAACAACAAAACAACAAATGATAACGATAATAGTTGGTAAGTCTTGGTGAACCTAAAATGAAAAAGACAATTTTCCGTTTCGTCTTCTTTTTTCATTTTACAAAAGTGATTATTTGTGTGGGAGTCGATGCGGTAATATCACCATTATAGCAGATAGTTTAACCGACTATGACCAATATTGCTGTTTTTGAAAAAATAGTCAAAATTATAATCTTATTTTTTCTTCTTCTTTGGTGTCGTATTCAACCAATTGTCACTGTTTGAGTTTGTCTAATGTTCATGCCTTTTTTGATGTTCTTTCAACACTTAGTTGAAATTTGACACCAACAGCCTTTTCACTCCGTCCGGGCTGTCAGGTTAATGAATTGTGTCTTTTAGCATAGCCATGACGGACCAACAGAAAAGACAATCACTACACTTCATTTGCTAAAAATTAGCACAAGGACTGGCAAATCAACTTTTTTTTTTGCAATATGTCGACCTAACTTGTTTTCTGTTTGTCATTCTATTCGACAAGTATTTCTTGGCGTGCTCGTGGCAGTACTGATCTTTGCCATTCCCCTGTCAATACCGCTTTATATTCATCTGAAACAGAAAGCAAGAAAAGGTAGGTAATAGCAAGTTTTGTTTGATTCCCGTCTAATGATTTATCATATAATTGTACTATTATTGATATTATTGTTATCATTATCATTATTATTATTATTATCTTTATTATTATCATTGTTATTATATTATGAATTGAATTGAATCTTCTGTTTATTCCAATTTCTCAAAAATAATGTTTTTTTCTACTTTTATGTTCGAGATCATTATACTTAAAGTGGCTTTCATCAAATAAGACTTCCAACTGAGCAGTAGCTAACAACATAGAGCCTTTCGCTTGCAATATGGATCGAATTCGATCAGAAAAATAAATGGAATATAGACAGTGTAAACGAAAACATGATGTACTTGTACCGTTCAGTGGCTGATCCTCTTTGTTTCTTCGTGATCAATAATTTCGCATTTAGAGGTCATCTCCTGAGTAGAATTGTCAAACAAAATATAAGCGGTGAAAGATCTACGTTTTTATTTTTTGATCGTTTCAACAATAAACTCGGGGGAACCAGTTAAATACAACTACATTTACCCTTTTGCATCTTTACAGAAGGCGAGGCTGTGGAGAAATCGAGCGCGTTATAAAGCGTTCAAACGCGCCAATTTCATAAATAAGGAAAGAGGAAACCATGATTGGTTATTTAACATCTTGCCCATTTCGTACATCGAAAGGATGCAACTAATTTTAAATTCATGAGTGTTCAGCGAAGCTGTTTATTTATGTAAATCATCAATTTCATTTTGAACAAGCAATGAATGTAAATCCTCCGTCATTAACTTTTTGCTAGGTCTGAACTTTGAATGCAGTTTCCCTTGACATTTCATTTGTACGCGGTTGATTCTGATTCACCGGCATCCATTTCTCCTGAAAAAAAAAAAGACAGGATCGGAAATGGTTTTTGAATATGGAAGCCTTGTTGACAGCATAAGAAATTTATTGATTATCAGATTATTTTCTTTATCACTTTTAAGCAATTATAGTGCGTATTAACATACCCTTTTTTTCAAAGAAAAAGATTATCGATTTCCTATGGCTATACACCTCTTTTGTTCTGCTTTCTTTTCTTTCCTGTTTTTGACAGAAACATTGTCTGACATTGAAATGCTGGAATTATTGCGCTACGTCGAAAGTCGAGGAGAACTCAATAAACTCGTGAGCCAACTGCGTGAATCACATATCATTTATTTGGACAGGAGTATTTATAACGCCAGTCAGCTGTATGGCGCCCTATGTGAACGCAGAGATAACGCAGAATTGGGGAAAATGTTGTTACACATTTTTAGAAAGAACATCGATGCGAACCCAAATTTCGTACAGAATTTTAAAGGTAAGATCCAGAGAACGAAGCTAAACCATGTTATTCCCACCTAAAGTTTGCCGCATTTGAGGAGGCCAAAATATACAAAGATATATATGGCAAATAGCTGCCTTTGTTCCAAAACTATAAAGAGAGAAAATGCAAGTCTTATGTATACATCACATGTTTCCAGATTAGTACACTGGTACTTTCAGGACACAAAAGTAACCCAAACTGCCTGTATCTCCTGTAGATATCTCCGATTTGTCTGTGTGAGTGTGAGCGTGTGTGTTTTGTTTTGTCTACATGCTGCAAGATATATTATGATAACCAACGCTTTGAACATTTGCCCATTGACTTTCGAAATACTATTGTATTGTTTGTTTGTTTGTTTATTTTATTTCCGTACTAAGAATCAACATATTTCATACATAAAGGTCCAGTAAAGAAAAATACATACGGAGGGTAGCCCATTTTCAGTAGTGACAATGACAGTCACTTCTGGTCTTCCATGGGGCCCTGTATTCTCGATATTCCTTCTGGAAAGTCACTTTCTGTGTTACTTACATAGCATCTACTTCTCAAAATTCGATGCGTGAGATTGAAAAATTAGATATTCAATTGGACAGAGATATGCACATAATCTCTCACTTATGGGAAAAAATCCCAATCATTTAACGCAATTTACACATACTCATTCATACTAAACTTCTCCCTTTCTCTGTCTTGTTATTCCTTTCGTGTCTACTGCGTCTCAAGCATAAAACAACCTTTAAAGTAGGCCTGTATTTTCATCTCTTTGAGAGTAAACAGCAGTCATAATATTAAAAAGAAATAATTTACTTGTTCAAGTGATTGAAGAAGTCTGTATGCCATTTCACTTCAAGATATATTACACTGAAGTATGCCATACAAAATATCGTGTTGGCAGTGTTTCTATCAAAACATGACAATTCTTCATTATTCAAGCAGTGTCATGAAGTTGATAAAAAATGAAATGAAATGAAATGATACAGTTTGCCAAGCAATCAAGCAAAAAAGTTTGATATTGCTCATCACTTTGCACTCCCCTGATGTGGGAGCAACATATTCATTGGGCATTCATAATTCCGCATTTTCCCCCCATTTGGCAACGCCATTTTATTCTGCACATTTTGTTGTTGTTGTTGTTGTTTGTTGTTGTTTTTTAGGGGGTTCTTTGTTGTGCTCCTCTGGGATGATATATGTTTATATTTTCCACTCGACCATTCACGTGTCCTTCTATAAGTGTATCTAAAGAAGTATAATATGATTTCAGTTAAAGATAAATGGAAAGAGCCAATTAGCTCATGGGAGATACACAAGATCGCTTGCCAGCTTATTTATGGACGGGGCAAGAGGCAGCGCAACGTTTCACTGGCGGCTGGAGGGAGACAAGAACAGGACGGAAGGTGCGTAACAGAGACGGAATGGGAGACTTTATGGGACATTACCACGACTCTGACAGACTGGATTGCACAGCAACGTGGAAGTAACTTCCACATCAGATGGAAGCTCTGTGAACGGGCTATGAAAGAGAACCGCTATGATCTCCTAGGTATGTATGTTCATGTAAAAAAAAAAATGAATGCTTCCCCTTTGAGAAAGTGTTGATGTGAAGTCACATCATAACAGTCGAGAGAAGACAGATGGACCCCCAAACTGCCGGTGCCAGGTAAAAATGTAGAGGTAAAAATGTCTGAGGTAAAAATGTCAGAGGTAAAAATGTCAGAGGTAAAAATGTCAGTAGTGTAATATATCAAATGTAGGAGAGTTGTTGCTACAAACCCAAGCTTCAACCACTACAGACATGAGGAAAATCTCCATTGTTTTTCTCAGAATTTTGTCCAACCCAACTGGTCATCACATCATGTGGTCAGTCCACACACCCTACCTCCCTAGGAGCCTAAACTCTCCCATAAACATTTCTGGATAACCTGTCTCCCCATTGTCTACCAGTGCTAAGTTCCTCCCGCATCATACCCATCATGTAATATGTGAGTCACTGCTGTCAATGACCCATGGATTGACAGTGGTCACTATTAACCTACACCTTTGTTTTATTATAATTTGAATCCCTCTATTTTGAATATTTGAATATCGTAGATTAAGCCCCTCCTTCTAGTATACATGTATTATGAAAGTGACCATGTGCTTAGGAAAGGAGTTCTCTCTTTCACCCTCTTCGGGTAAAGACACAAGCGTTGGTCTCCCTTGCCATCCCTCTTTAGGGGCGATATATGGCCGTCGGATAGGGAGCACCTATTGTACCAAATATTGAATCTTGTATCCTCGCCTGGAATATTATTCCATTGACTAAATAAAGAACCCGGATTGTAGAGGTATATAAACTGTCATCGTGGTCTTCTGTGTGTTGTCGAGTGGAGCGTCGAGAAAACGTTTAATACCGATGTAACACCGATTACGCCATCGAATAACATCAACATACTAAAATAAAGGTGTTACATTCAGGTGGCAGCGGTGGGATTGAACGAGCCCATCTACACATTATACAGCGCTGGATTTTGCAGTTTGTGGACTGTTTTATACCATTTGTTTCTCGAATGTGGATCATCGCGAGACAGCGACCTATGCCTTCTGTGGAACTGAATTCGAGCCTTTGTACATTATAAGGCTCCTGCTGACACAAATTTTCCACTGTGAGATTGCAGTTTCACACAGTGAACCATCACTTCTGCAGAGTTAACTATATTTATCATCACTTTCTTGGATTTTGGAGCAGTGGATTGATACCAGTTTTATGCTTCAAGCAACGTGATATTGTGCTCCTCAGCCGATTGTATCCTGTTGCGATATTGTCATCTCTGCATCATCACCTGCTGGAATGTTTCGTGTTTTGTTGTAAACTGTTCGCCACTGCTGGAGAACCAACCTTTACTGTTTTACAGTGCTGAGCTGTTCTTCATCCTGGATCTTTTTTTTTTTTTCATCGCTGACTTGTGCTGTGTAATGCTGTTTAATGTTAACGTGAGTCTACCTGTGCTGTACCTGGCTGTGCCTCCTGTTCACTCGTCATCAACCAGTGACGTCATACATGGACTGTACAGAGCTACCGGTCATCTACGAGGGATCTGGATGAGTTCTTCTTATTCATATCATTTTTTCATTTTTCACTGAACATTAATTACTTAAATTTGGACAGACTCTTTTACAAATAGTCTTTTCTTTTGTCTTAATCCTGTCCTCTTTTTATGAGATTTGTTTTGATGTTGTGAGTATTGGTACTCCGTTGTTTTAACAATTTATTTTTGCTTTCATTTTATATGCATGTTGATTTTCGTATTTCATTGTAATTGTGTGACGTTTGTTTGTTTGTTGATGACATTATTTGTTTTTCTTACATTGATTACGGTACATGATATATTGCTAGTTTTGTATGTCAGTTTATGCTTGATTGAGCACAAGTTTGTTTGCTGATTTTTTCCTTTTTATGTTTGCATAGGGTGATTTATTCACATCTCCATATTTTTGTTCTCTTCATCTCTCTTTTTCTTCTCTCTCTCTCTCTCCTGTGTAACCAATTAAGTAGGTTTACACGGTACATTGATATTCCTTCTTTTCCCCATACTTTTTTCCAACACAATGTATTCTTCCCAGGATCATATTTACTCTCGAGATCGATCTCACAGTTTTCGACCCCATTCACCCTCTTATCATTCTTATGGCTCCCGCTATCACGCCCGTTCTCCCTCCCCGGAGCGCCATTCATCCTACTCCCATTCTCGTTCACACTATCGCCATCGTTCTCCTCCTCCTGGCTATAGTTTTTCCTATTCCCGACATCATCGCTATCACTCGCGTTCTCCTTTTCCTGATCGTTACTCTAACTACTCTAACCGTCCCATCTCTTCAACCAGTCGGTATGGTTGCGATCATTGTTATGATGATTCAAGTCATTATCGATATGGCCCCATACACTCTCTCCTGGGGTTTCATCTCAAACCACTGGTTCTCCGTCTCATGCATATCTCCAAGATCGTGAGCATTCCCATCACCCTTGTACCCCTTCATTTCTTGACACATCATATTCTTGGGATGATTCCTCCCCTCCTTGGTCACCCCAACCAACCTCCACCAGACTTCATTCTCCACCCCCACCTCCACATGATACCCCTGGTGTGAGAAACCTTTCTTCTCCACCCCCGCCTCCTTCTCCTGGTGGTCATTACAAAGGTGGCCATGATTATTTACTTGTACCTTCATCTTTCCCATCAATATTAGACAGAGGTCATAATCCATCCCCTCCCTCATCTCCATCACCAGCTGTACCAATTGAAGTAGCTTCACTTACGTCATCGGCATCAGCATGTGCCGATTTATCGTCAATTTCATCTCCTCCCTCTTCTTCCGGTCCTCCTACTGACGTTCCCTCCTTTTTTAGTGTTCTGTTAGAACATGGTGTACGCCTTCATCAGGCTCAGCACCAGAATTCAATCATCTGGCAGGTCACTGCCTGGATCCGTTCTGGATATGTACCCCCAAAATCGGCCATCCCTCGTTACGAGCAATGCTTGTTCAAGTTCCGGCATCAGTTTGAGCGTTTCGTAATTCGTGATGGATTGTTGTGTCGGCGGAAGAGACATCCCTCTGGGATAATGATAGAACAGGTTGTCATTCCCTATTCTGTGATCCCTACTGTCCTGTCTGTCATGCATACTTCCATGTCAGCTCTTCACTTCGGTACAGCCAAGACAATTGAGCTTATCGAAGGGTTCTGCTACTGGCATGGGATGTGCAAAGACATTGCAGACCTCTGCTCTCACAGTGAGGCCTGTAATTCATATCGCACCTCAGTTTTCCCGCCTCCCTCACTACCACAAACATGTGCAGTGATTTCCCACCCCTCATCCCCATCTCCCCCAACACCAATCCGATCACTGAAGTGCACTCTTCCCATCTCTATAGCCCACTTTCCCCTCTTTCTATTGACTGCGACATTCTTCCCCTTGACTCTGACTCCGACACCCCTACATCATCTTCCACTGGGACTGATTCGGACAGTTCCACCCCTCTCTCAGTCTTGACCTCATCTGACCCCGTTGCAACATCACACACACCAGATGATTACGCAACAACCCTCCTCCACCGTTTGCACTCAGCATTTGAGCATGCTGACGCAAAGACCGAACGAGCGCGACACTCACAGAAAAGGCATTACGACAGAACCGCATGTTTCACCCCATACGAAGTAGGAGACGAAGTGCTTGTAACTGTTCCAACTCGTGACAAGCTCTCTGCGAAATGGAAAGGCCCCTATCGCACAATGCGGAAAGATGACAATGGCAATCTATACCACCTATCAGATTTGTCTAATCCCAGCTCTCCCCCCTAAAGTTCTTCATTACAACCGCCTCAAACCCTATCTTGAGCCCACATCACAGCCCTCGCCCCCTTCTACTCCCAACCCGCCCTCTCCACCTACACCTGAGGAACAACTTGTTTTTCACGTACTAGTGTTTCCACTTCCTACCTACTCGTCTTCTCAACCAACTGCTGAAGCTCCATCTCCTCCTCCTCCTCCTCCTCCTCCTCCTCCTCCTCCTCCTCCTCTTCCACCCTCCCATGATGCCCATGCACGTAACCATGATCCTCCGAACCGCACACGAAGCGGCCGGATTGTACACCCTCCTGATTACTATGGTAACCCATCTTCTCCGACTTCACCTCTTTCCCTAGTTAGGCCTTGGTAAACTTGATTTTCAGATAACCTGAATTAAGGATTATTGCTATTTTGAAGTTTATTGCGTCATTTGTTTTATGTTCACTTACGTTTCTGTTGTCTGACTTCCGAATGCAAAGTAAGGAGGTATTGCTTCCTAATGCCATTCCTTTATATGTAAGTTTTCATGACCATCAACAGTTAAAGCAGGTCATGATTTCTTTTTTGGACAAGTGTAGTTCTCACCGACTACTGCCTTGACATTTGTTTTTGTTTATTATAATTTCATGCGTGATTATCTTTTAAGCCATCGATGTCTTGCTCATATTTGTTATGTAGTTTAAGTTTTAATAATTGCCTTTCTATTGCTTTGATTTTTCGTATGTTCTGCCTGTTCTCTGACTCCTCAGCTTTTGAATCTCCTCTCTCTATTTCATTTCACATGATACTTTCAACACATTTCTGCCTATCCACAGCCTCATGTGGACCAATTATTAAACTTCCTTTGCATATTTCAGTGAAATTTCAAATGTTCACATTTAATGTACTGGAGAAACGTTCAAATAGTCACATGGTCCAGTTTTGCACTCACTCTCACATTCATAAGACAGGAGACACAGCACACATGACTTGAGAGGTTGAGAGCCAAAATTCAAGTGAGGTTTATTCACCCTGCACGGGGCAAGCTTTGTGGTCAGTGGACATTCCTAAGTACTCACTCATTTCCAAGATACCTTTCACTATTGGGATGGTAGGGTACCAAATATGGTGATGGAGAACAAAGAGTGGTATTGCATATGGATAACTCAATAATATTACAACAAATGACATAGAATCTGAAACATGCATATTAATGAGATGATTATAATAAATGAATATCCAAAGCCTTATGGCTTAGTCATGGATACCACATCACACAAGTATCTATGACCTTATTGCCATACCCGGATTGGCTTTTCTTTTATAAATCTCCGCCTGAATGTGTTTGTCTTTAAATTATGCTACGCGAACAATATCTTGGTTTCAGGTTTTTCATTCCATGATTCTTGAAATGCAAGATTATCGCATTGTTATTCTTATTTCTTAAATTTGGCTGAATTTTTTGACACTGATACGGAACATGAACCTAATTATATTACCAAGATGTGCTTATTTTATTGACCAGTTATTTGCTGAATTTTGGTGATCAATGCAATCACTTTCTCTTTGGTTATTATTCCATTTTGGTGGAATTTTTTTATTCCTTTTTGTGTGTTACACCCTATTACACATGGAGTTAGTTGTTTTGGATTAATGTCAATATTGTAGTTTTCGTATATTGTTCAGATGAAGTTGGTTTTTGTTTGATAGTTGTTTAAATTCACTGTGCACACATTTTTTCCTCATAGTTTGAATCAGTATTTATGTGATTCTTTGATTTCTGTCTCGTTTTACAACTTTCAGTATTGCAACACGGAAACAGGAACATGTTTCATGATTTTTTAACCACGTGCTCGTTGCCTTTTAACTATGATTTTTTTGTTGTTGATATTTTAGTAGTAATGTTAACACCATGTTGGATTTGATATTTCTATGTTCTTTTATTTCCTTCTGCCTCTCTCCACTTTCTTCCATTCCTGTAGTCATGCTTTATTATTCTGTATGTTGTATTTCAGTGTTTGGTAAACATAAGTCGCATTTTGTATCCAGTTCCCTCTCTCATTTTCTCACTGGAGAATACTCTCAATTGTTTTTTCTTAGGTCACCTGTCCCACTGTAATAAACCTCCTTGAAACGAGGACGTTTCATTTTGAAAGATGAAAGTAATGTAATTATATCAAATGCAGGAGAGTTGTTGCTACAAACCCAAGCTTCAACCACTACAGACATGAGGGAAAACTCCTTCATTGTTTTTCTCAGAATTTTGCCCAACCCAACTGGTCATCACATCATGTGGTCAGTCCACACACCCTACCTCCCTAGGAGCCTAAACTCTCCCATAAACATTTCTGGATAACCTGTCTCCTCATTGTCTACCAGTGCTAAGTTTCTCCCGCATCATACCCATCATGTAATATGTGAGTCACTGCTGTCAATGACCCATGGATTGACAGTGGTCACTATTAACCTACACCTTTGTTTTATTATAATTTGAATCCCTCTATTTTGAATATTTGAATATCGTAGATTAAGCCCCTCCTTCTAGTATACATGTATTATGAAAGTGACCATGTGCTCAGGAAAGGAGTTCTCTCTTTCACCCTCTTCGGGTAAAGACACAAGCGTTGGTCTCCCTTGCCATCCCTCTTTAGGGGCGATATATGGCCGTCGGATAGGGAGCACCTATTGTACCAAATATTGAATCTTGTATCCTCGCCTGGAATATTATTCCATTGACTAAGAACCCGGATTGTAGAGGTATATAAACTGTCATCATGGTCTTCTGTGTGTTGTCGAGTGGAGCGTCGAGAAAACGTTTAATACCGATGTAACACCGATTACGCCATCGAATAACATCAACACTACAAAATAAAGGTGTTACAGTAATAATGACAGAGATTATGGGGTCATCCCACTAGACCGACACCCACGAGTCATTACAGCCCACGAGTTCGACATTGAAAACAGGTCCACGAGTCATACAGCTCACGAGTCATACAGCCCATGAGTTCGACACTATAGGCAAATAAAGCCCATGAGTTCGACAATAGGTAAAAACAGCCCACGAGTTCGACAGAATACAACACGGCGCGTATAATGTGTCGTTCTCGTGGGCCTTGTTGGCTTTACTAGTGTCGAACTCATGGGTTGTATGACTTGTGAGCTGTATGACTCGTGGGCTGTATGAGTTGTGAGCTGTATGACGTGTGGGCTGTATGACTCGTGGGTGTCGGTCTCGTGACGTGCACCCGTTTTGTTATGACAGTCATTCGAAGCGTCGGACGTATGGCAAGCCAAATTACTTTTTAAAAAGATTTTCAAAAAAAAATCAAAAATTCGAATTTCTGATATCACAAATTCAATTTTTGATATCACAAATACCCATTGGTTTATCACGTAAAACCAATTTTTGATATCACGAAATCGAATTAGTGATATCACAAATTCAATTCGTGATATCACAAATTCAATTCGAGATATCACGAATTCACATTCTTGATATCAAGAAATACATTTTGTGATATCACTAATTCCAATTTGTGATATCATTGATTTACATGGAATTTCAGCACACATCTTTCGCAAAGAAATCATTTGATTTCGAGCATTAGTTTTGCGCTGAAATTCAACAGTGAATTCTAGCGTTAGTTGAGCGCAGAAATACACAAGAAATTCGAGCTTTAGTTAAGTGCAGAAAACCAAAGAGAATTTGAGCGTTAGTTGAGCGCAGAAATACACAAGAAATTCGAGGATTAGTTTTGCGCTGAAATTCAACTGTGAATTCGAGCGTTAGTTGAGCGCAGAAATACACAGGGTATTCGAGCATTAGTTTTGCGCTGAAATTCAACTGTGAATTCGAGCGTTAGTTGAGCGCAGAAATACACAGGGAATTCGAGCATTAGTTTTGCGCTGAAATTCAGCTGTGAATTCGAGCGTTAGTTGAGCGCAGAAATACACAGGGAATTCGAGCATTAGTTTTGCGCGGAAATTTAACTGTGAATACGAGCGTTAGTTGAGGGCAGAAATACACAGGGAATTCGAGCATTAGTTTGGCGCTAAAATCTAACTGTGAATTCGAGCGTCACTTGAGCGCAGAAATGCACAGGGAATTCAAGCATTAGTTTTGCGCTGAAATTCAACTGTGAATTCGAGCGTTAGTTGAGCGCAGAAATACCTATGGAATTTCAGGTGTTATATTTACATAGTATATAACGATAGTTACAAAAAAAAAACCTAAATGAAGAGTTTTAGCAACTCGTCTTCATTTAAAGTGATTAGGAATTGGTTTTAAAAGAATCGATAAAAATAAATCGTTTAGCAACATATCTAAAATGCCATTATTGATATGTTGTCAATTACTTCAAAGTAACATATTATTATATTCTTATTTTTCTCCATTTCTCGCCACTGATTTGGCAGAGATTGGTTGACTTACAACTTTTGTTTGCGTTCCTTTTTACTCTGTCACGTGAAAGATACTCTCTCCCGACCTCCCCCTGTTACTCCTCCAAGTTAATAAGAGAAATTTCTCATTGCGCAGATTGACAAAATTGAAGTCCTTCGTACCACTGCTTTTTTCTTACTGCAAATTCAACCTGTTTGTTTGCCATGCAAAGGCTTGTGCATTCCAGTTTTGTTCTCCCCGGTTTTGGTTTTTGAATAAACTTGCCTATAATAGATTACACTTTAGATTATTTTACAAGATCATAAACATATTGGGGCAGGCAAACTGTACACCCAACACTATTGGTCTTAATGGATACACCCCTTTGTTCTGGAGGAGTGATTTTTGAGGAGTGAGAAAATGTCTTTAGGAGAAACACGCTGCTTTATGTAACCACCAGCCGACACCAGTGGTGAACATTTGGCAGGTTTACGACTCCCTCTCCGCACCCTGCATGAGTCAAGTCTCCCTATCTCTCTCTCCGCTGCTGACATGTCACACAGACCAGAGGGGTGATTGCACTCGGTCGGTCCCCCGCAATACAAACACGTTGTCTGCTTTTATAACACACATACACATACAACCACACATAATTATCATCGATTTGGTGGAAGAGTCTTACCGTAAGGGGGATTACCACATGAAAAATGTATCATAATTAACAATAACGTACCATAGAGGACAATTTGAGGACCAAAACGATGAATTAAATGTAGGCCCTAAGTGAACATAATAACAAATATTATCATTGAATTCATGGTATGTTGCAAAACAATTGATTTGTATCAATAATTCATCGAATATACCTTGATGATCATTCGGGGAATGATGGATGTGTAAATCTCTCATATATAGTTATTTGTATTTTGAACATTGTTCTAAAAAAAGTTAGCAGTAGTATAGGCCTACATTCCATAATATCAGCTCAAAAGTAATGTTCCAATTCCCATTGTATTTCTGCGCTAAACTAATGCTCGAATTCACAGCAATTTTCTGCGCTGAACTGACGGTCGAACTCCCTGTGTATTTCAGCGCTCAACTAACGCTCGAATTCACAGGTGAATTTCAGCGCAAAACTGACGCTCGAATTCACTTTGCATTTCTGCGCTAAACTAATGCTCGAATTCACAACGATTTTCTGCATTGAACTGACGATGGAACTCCCTGTGTATTTCAGCGCAAAACTAACGCTCGAATTCACTTTGTATTTCTGCGCTTAACTAATGCTCGAATTCACAGCGATTTTCTGCACTGAACTAACGCTCAAAATCCCTGTGTATTTCTGCGCTCAACTAACGCTCGAATTCACAGGTGAATTTCAGCGCAAAACTAACGCTCGAATTCAGTTTGTATTTCTGCGCTAAACTAATGCTCGAATTCACAGCGATTGTCTGCACTGAACTAACGCTCGAAATTCCTGTGTATTCCTGCGCTCAACGCTCGAATTCACAGGGATTTACTGCACTGAACTAACGCTCGAATTCCCTGTGTATTTCTGCGCTCAACTAACGCTCGAATTCACAGTTGAATTTCAGCGCAAAACTAACGCTCGAATTCCCTGTGAATTACTGATATCACAAATTCGAATTTGTGATATCAATAATTCAATTTGTGATATCACAAATTCGAATTTGAGATATCAAAATTTCATTTTGTGATATCACGAATTACCATTGGTTTTTCACGTGAAACCTATTTTTAATATCAAGAATTCGAATTTCTGATATCACAAATTCATTCAGTGATATCACAAATTGAATTTTTTATATCACAAATTCGATTTCTTGATATCACAAATTAAGTTCATGTGCTACACTTACGGGAATTTGTGATATCACAAATTTAATTCATGATATCACAAATTGAATTCTTGATATCAACAATTTGATTTTTGATATCACAAAATGGAATTCGTGATATCAGAAATTAATTTTAAATGTAAAAAAGGCTTGCCATACGGACGGCGCGCGCTGCTATGGAATGTGACTGTGCGGTTTTCCTTTCATGTTACATAGGCGGCTGGTTGCTCGGCGTGTTTTTTTTTTCTATAGTCACTTGAAGCGCGTCGGAAATCCATAATCATATATGCGGATTATAACGGCTTAAGGGGGAGGGGGGTTGAGCTAATCCCAGCAATTTTGCCACTACATAATTTCCATTATTCATCAGATCGGTACAACACTGCAGGATTATAAGAGCGAATGTTCATTGCGACTTCATTTGCATATGAATCATGAATGATTATGTGTCAGCGAGCGAAGCGGCCAGCGCTTTTTTAAGTATACAATCAAAAATGTATCTTAATGTTTAATGTCAGTGGAAGAAATAAATCATTGTCTTAAGCATAATTAGCCTAGGGGTGCTTGTCCTGGCCAAGGTAATGTGCGCGAGCGAACGCACCAGAATAGATTTTTAAACAAATACTTTCCCCCTAAAACTATACATAAATGATTTCTTCTAAACTATATTCTTACAGGTTACTTTGTTACGTCCTAACACTTGGTGTAGTTTCCCTTCTAGAACTTATGGCGTGACGTTGTGAAACAAGCAAACAAATCAAAAAAAAAAAAAACCTTCTGGCGATTAAATCACCAACGTCAAGAAAAATTAAGTCATGTGAGCGTGCCGAATGGGCGAGCTTTAAAATAGATTTTGAAGATTATCCCAATTTCTCTAATCACAATGCAGTGATCGATTGATACTGAAATAGGTTGCGTTTTAAACAACAAAAGCATGCATTTTATAAACAATGATCAATTCATGTTACAAGTGTTCTTGCATAATCATACCAAACGGTTCGACAAAATTTCTTTATTTTGATAGGAAAATATGAACATGGAATATTTGAAAGTTGTAATGACTTTCTTCGTTGGTTCGAAAATATGCTTTTTGCTTTTATGTGAATCATGGGTCAATTTCCATGATAAATGAATACAATACAAAAGGTTCATGACATGATGTGAATGATGACTGGCGATTATTGGACCTTTAAGTACTTGAATGAAAGTAATTTCCAGGGCCAGGATATACCTATGGTTAAATCGATACGTTTGCGCTGGCAGTATATCTTATTTTAACAAATGGATGTAAATATTAATGAATTAAAGTCGTTTCCATCTCTTCTTATTGCATATTTCTTTTAGGAGACTTATAACCTCAAAAATTGTCACTATTATCATTATTTTTTTAGGTCAGTGGTGAATATTTAAAAAGACATTTGAGCCCCCAACATTTTCTTTAAAGGCAGTTGCCCTGCCGACCCCCTCCCCACCCCTGGATCTACGCCTCGTTCAGTTGTGTCTCGAGAATGTACTTTAATTGTTGTTAAGATGCTGTTTCTAGTAACAAGCCTTCTGCATTTAGCAAACTTGACGGGTGATGGAAGGTGTACAACCATGTGCCTTTTATCTAAGGCTGTAAATTTTTTACCAATGACATTTTTATCTCTGGCATTTCGACCGCTGACATTCGATCACTGACAACTTTACCTCTTACATTTTTACTTCTGACATTTTTACCTCTGACATTTTTACCTCTGACATTTTTACCTCTGACATTAATACTTCTGACATTTTTACTTCTGACATTTTTACCTCTGACATTTTTACCTCTGACGTTTTTAAACCCAACCAAATTGCCAACTGTGCATATTTTGAGCTTGAAAACAAACAAACAGACAAAGATTAAACGTTTGTACAAAACTGAAAACTTCCACCATAGTATTACACATGCGCCCCTTTTTTGTAATACTATTTGTAATCTCATGATCATGTTTGTTCCTTGTTTTTTCTGGATTTTATTAAAGTTGGATAGCGATCGGAAATGGATTCTTTCTGCATTAAAAAAAAAAAATAGGTCAGAAGACTGTCAGTATCAATTTTAAACTCTTTCGGTTATTTCTTCTCTTTTCCCAACAAAAGACTTTATACTGCCCGGATATGATGCATCTGAGCCTCCATTGCAACTTGAACAGATTTTACAACGCCTTGGTAAGTCATGCACACAGATAATTAAAACTTGTAACATTGTGTAAGCTCCTGTTAAGTGTAGATCAGTGTATACATTTTCTTAGAACGAAATTGCGGACCTATGGGTTATTTTGTTGATAAATGTTTCCCTTCATACTTTGTAAGTTACAGTTTGTCTGACTCAACAGTACTATCACTTGATACAAGAACTGAGTATACAGGCCTTCAAACCAAGTGCTAAGTGCATTAACTTTTTTGTTTACCAAAATCATTTTAATGTGAATAGATGACGATGATATGCCTAGGACATGCTACTACCGAGAAAATCTATTGTCAGTTATGTCAATGTATAATGCCGGGTCTGCGGAACCGGGGGCAGGGGGAGTAGCTACCATTCACCTTCAATATTCCACCAGTTCCTCAACTACCCCCCGCCCCCTCATGAAAAACGTTCCGTGACCCCTGCAATCTACATTGGCTTCCACTATTGTAATACGCTGCTTTTAGAAAACATGATATGTTATAACAGTAAAATCATATACATTGTATCAGCTTTGTCAGCAGAGAGATTCCACTTCCTTCCAAATTTATCAAGTCGTAGAATATTTTTGACATTGGAAAAATTGGAAAGTGGTAGAAGGTTTGATATACAAAAACATGATAGAAATTATTTTGGGGGTAACAAAAAAAGGTGCGTAAAACCATGTGAGATGAAAAGAGTGTACAATAACTGTAGTACTACGATAATTATATATTATCATAAAACTCCAGTGATCGGAGGGAAGTAAACAATATGCAAAATCCGAAAAATGGAGGGACCCACTCAAAAAAGACGAAGCTTGTAGGATGTAGGCCTCAGAAGAAAAATATCAATATTGAAGCACGGAAAAAAAACGTCTGGAAGCCCATTAGAAAGACAGAGCAACAAACAGACACAGATCCACACACGAGTGAACATGAAATGGAACTGAGATATGAGTAACACTAAGAATTGACTAAAATAAGACAAGACAAATGATGAGACAAAACTGAAATAACAGTAAGAGAAAAGAACAGACAACGTTCAGCAGAGATAGCGATCTCGTAAGAATTTAAAAGTCTGTCGAAAAAAAAATGGGACGCGAGAAGGGACATAGGGATATGATCACCGAAATATCCTAACCTTTACATAATGAGTGTATTAGTACAATAGAAGCAACTATGGCCATCTATAGGTAGTATTAAAACGCAGGTTCCTCGATAGGGAATTATAACAGCTGGCTAATTCAAATCAGTAGAATTATCTATAGGATTGCAATAGAAAAATGTTCAGTTTTCTTTTGAATGAGTACATATAGAGGGGGCATTTCTTTATATATCGGGATTCAGGGACTTCCAATATTTTGTGCCAGTATAAACAAATGTGTTCTTGGATAAAATCATTTGAAGAAGAGGTAAATGATATTCATTAGAACGTCGAGTCGGTCATTCATGAAATTACTGATTTTTTAGGAACATGGAATGAAAGATAGAAGGGAGAGAGTTATTGCTATACATGTACATACATTTTCCTAAATTTAATTTTAAAAATCTCTGATTTTTAACAGCTTATTAGAAGCAAACAATACATGTGTATGAGAACGTATGGGAGTATAACAAATGGCGTGGAAGGCTTTCTTTTGCAAAAAGACACACTCGAGCCAACAAATTCTGGTGAGTGTTGCCCCAAAGTAAGGCTCCATATTAAGGTAAGGCAATATCAATTACGAGTATAACAAAGAAAAGGTTTTTTCTAGGAAAACACAATTTTAATCTATAACGTTTATATTACGTGAAGTTATATTACAAATATCATCAATATGTAATTCCCAAGAAAGTTAATCCACCACAACACACCAAGGAATTTAATATATGAAACTCTTTCTAAACGAGAGTCATCCAAAATTATGTCTGTACTTGAAGTGCCAGCGTGACAGTATTACTAAAAAGGATATTCGGGTTTGTTTGTTTATTTGGGTTTTTTAACATTCAACATTAACTTATTAGCTCTGACCTAATTTGTTGCTTTTTTTCTCAATTCGCTATGCCGTATATTAACTTTTTGTACAGGAAAATCAATATCATTATGAACAAAAGATACACTTATTTTGTGTCGTTGACAAAATGTACAAAGGAAAGTACTTCAGATACTTGACAAAAATCATAACAGACTTCCCTGGCGAACCCCCCATTTGACTCCTCTAATCAATGAGTTATCATCTTTAATCGTAACAAACTGTCTTCTATAAACTAAATAAGTCTTGAACCACTCCAAGGCTTTCCCATCTGTTCCATAAAGCGATAACTTGTATTAAAAGTAAAATGTCATCATTAATAATCTATCGTATCGAAAGCCTTAGAGAAGTCCAAGAAAATACTAATCAAATGAGAGTGATCATCAATTGGAGGAGCATGAGTGGTAGACACGGTGTTT
Source organism: Diadema antillarum (assembly GCF_040938485.1). Taxonomy (NCBI): domain Eukaryota; kingdom Metazoa; phylum Echinodermata; class Echinoidea; order Diadematoida; family Diadematidae; genus Diadema; species Diadema antillarum. The sequence continues at coordinate 242,418 of NW_027271125.1, read as the reverse complement.
TCAAGACTATGTCTATGCTTGAACACTCCCTCGTTGTGCATGATATAATATATATATATATATATATATATATATATATATATATTCATTTATTAAGGTAACGATGTGTAGTCATTTATTTAGCCCCGACAGTTATTCATAAAGAAAATAATCAATGCTATTCTTTAATTATTTCAATCATTCATGCAGAAACTTCATTTTCGATGAAGAATCCCTGAAAGGAGCCTTCGCTTGCAAGGAAATCAGATAGAGAAACGGCAGCAGTGGTGAAACGGCAAAACTGCTCATGTTGAGACGCCAGCTGTCCTTGTCTGAATGTCAATATTATGGTAAAGCAAAGCAATGCTTTGGTCTTTTAGTCGAAAGTCATTTTGTATCATAATTATGTTATGTAGCAAAAGGAAGATCAATGTACTATAATCCGATTTCATCGACGTGTGTGGTAAGAGATTGCCTGCGTTGATTTCTCTATTCCATGCAATTCAGCTAAACAGCTGGTACTGTGCTCGCTTAGATGGACCTCCCGGATTTAAAGTGTAAAATCTTGTGAGAGCTGTTGTCTGAATGAAAGTTTACAGACTATCCTTGTGTAGGAGTCATATTACAATAAAACTATAGGCCCCTACAGGCCTACTTCTCTGTATCTACAAACTGGCCAAACAGCAACTTATCAAATGTTCTTGACAACCCTCTTAATTATGTATGGTGTTATGTCTCGTGTTATGACGGAAATGCTTTATTGCTCGATGTTTCGTCTTACCGAGCTGCTAATTACCATGTGCTAAAAATTCTGCAGCTTGCGTCCTCATTAAAACATGGCGCTTTTCCAACATAACCCTCAGTTCTTAAAGTCTTCACTGGCTGTATACCAGAGTCATCAAAATAAAGTTTATAATTCACTCCACACTTGATGACACATGGAAAGCATTACACGTACATTATTGGGCTCCCCAATACTTGCAAAATCTTGTCTCGGTATATGCTCCGGTAGAAATCACCGCTTTTCTGCTTGTTCCAAATAATGTAGAGTTCAATAATAGCTGTCCAAACTCTTGGATAAGTAACGACTTTTTAATGTTTCCTTCTAGGAAGCATTGTGCGTGGTCTTCCACACACAGAAACCATTTTCTAGATTGACCATATACTCGACAGCAATACCTTATGATAATGACTGAAACAACTTTCGTAAAACAAGTCGTGGAAAGATACAAGTATATTAGATTGTTACAGTATTCGAAAGCACCTGTTTCTCATATACACTGTACTTTATATAATAGGTCTATCTCGGGGAAAAGAAAACATATATTAAATCCCCCGCGCTTAGGATAAACACTGTAGCCCATATACCTGAGTTGGATTAACTTCAGCCATGTTTAAAAGTCAGGCTACAGTCCTTAGCATTGCGAGACATAATTTCCATACAAAGTTTGATTTACGCAATAGCATGATTAGGTGTTTCCCCTGCAACTCACATTGTATGTTTTAAGACTATCACGAACAGACTGAACTTGGACATTGTTGATTGGAGTTCAATGGTTTTTTTTTTCAAGTTGTTTGTAGAGCGTAGTTTCCGTTAATTTTACAAAACAACTTGAAAAGGAATAATTAAATGACTGAGCTTCAACCAACCTTGAATTGTAGAGGGCAAGCTTTCGTCCTCTCCTGAGGACTCTTTGAAAGCAACTGGTTGAAAAGAAAAATAAAGGAAGCACTTTGGATCAGAAGGGTCAATCCAGCTCTCAACAGAGACTCGGGCTATACCCTTTCACCAATCTATGGTCCAGTGATTAATAAAGACAGGCAAAGGCAGCAAGACAACACTCCACTGCATAAGGCTTGAAAAAGTCCTCAGGAGAGGACGAAAGCTTGCCCTCTACAATTCAAGGTTGGTTGAAGCTCAGTCATTTAATTATTCATCATCCCCAGCCGATGAAAGTTTTTAGTATCAACTTGAAAAGGAATATTTTTAACAATGTATTGTTTTGTATTTAAGTTTTATGTGAATACCCTTTCACGTGTACATTTACGTTAATAGCGCGCATGTACAATGATGTAAATTATAACTGAACAGTTTATTTTAACACAAACCATTACAGATCCTCTGTCTAGCTTATAGCTGACTGCAAAAATATCATACTGTGTCATGAACGGTAGCAAGACTTGGGAAACATCCGTTGCGATAGACTAAATAACTCGTGATGAATGTAAACTATTGTGATGTGCTCTGTTTTATATGCTTTACCAGTTCGCATAAATGGCATGCTTAAATTGTTGTTCTCGTTCTCCGCATTACACGATTCCCTCCCTCTCTCTCTCTCTCTTTCTCTCTCTTTGTCTGTCTCCTTGTGATAATGTTTTGTGCAAGAAACTATTGGAGAAATAAATCTGTGAATATTTTCTCAAAGATATACTTAAACATCTGCAGTTCTTACTTTATGTTTTTCAGTACCCAACTCTTTATCCGGCGACGCTACCGTGCAAAACGATTACAGGACTACTGTTTTTGCTGAGAAAAAAAAAATCATGCTTATCACTGCCCTCCTCAAACACTATAGCAGCATTGTAAAAAGCTCCATTGACAATTATTTCACAAGCAAATTCCTCCCAAAACGAGCAGATCTCCAGTACATTATGATAGACTTTTCTACACATTCCTGATGTATACATACTTTTTTTTTCAAAAACAAACAAAAAAATACAATCATAACAAACATAGTAAGTGATGATCTGTAAATCAGAAAGCAAATGACTTAAGATAAGTATATGTATACGTGTGTATTTATATTATATATTAAATGTATATTGTCTGTATATTATATATACACACCGTTATATACAATGTATATATATATATATATATATATATATATATATATATATATATTATTGGGGCATAGGGGGAATTTCCATGTGAAAACCAGGTATCTTGAGGGGAATCCATACTTACGGCAAAACACAACTGTATTTGATTCCCCTCTCCCCAGAGAATATCGCGCTATAGGAGAGTTCTATGCGCCCTATATTTCGCCACATTGATTGTCATATAATTCCCCTTACTAAGGGCAATGGTATAATGTAAAGAAATCTATGATGCAATATTAATCCTATAAAACAAAGGAAATAAGATATTTTGTTATACAGTAAAGCTTAGTCTCCTAGTTTTCATTTAACAATGATTATGGGATCAATTGTTTCATTAAAATGTTTGTTTCTGTCTTTTTTTAATAAAATTCCCCCTATAGAATAAGCGAATTATCCTAAAAAAAATTAACAAATTGTGTAATTCCCCTATGCCCCCAAATAGCATTATATATACATATATATTCAATTTTTTATATCATTCGCTAGTTATATATTTATTTATATATCTATCTATTCATTTATTTATATACACGCACACATGCATAGGTAAGACGTTTGAAAGTTTAACAGACAGAACCACCCCAAGATGGAAGGTATCTGTGAAGGCCAAAATATCTTGTAAATTACTCCTTTATTTCAACTGGGAAAAAAAATGAAACTCCTCTTCCAAGTTCATACATTGTGCTTCTCCAACAAAACTACACAGCAAATGAATCCCTGCATAGAATCAAAAGAGAATTACTCTATAGACAAAGTCAAACATAGCATCTTTAATGCGCTGCTAGCCTGTTGTACAGTACTACGAAAGACAAGTTTAATTGTATCTCACCACCCTAATGTTACAACACCAGCAATAATCAAGAGTGATTCGTGTAGCGTGTGTATAATAATCCATAGTGGCGCAGCTGGGCTTCAAAATTTAACATAGTTGTGAAGTAAGTACTGAGTTACCACGTGACAAAGGCATACTATTTATGCCAGTGATTTTTTTCCAACCATACAAGTCTGTATGTCGGGAATCAACAACCAAGTGTCCCACCTCACTTTACACATCGTCAGAGATACATCACAGCAATGTTATGGAACTTCCTAAATCACATTTCACGCGGTGTATCCTCTGGGTTCTGACATAAATGTGTACCCTAAAGGGTTGAAGGTATAGAATGCAAGTCAATTAACAATTACAATTATAACTGGAAGGAGGAATGAAAATGGGAGAAATGCAGAAAGAAGCATCTGTTAATACACCTAACGAGGTATTAAGCAATTATACCTCCTTGTTATATGTATAGTGATTATGCAAATTTTTTAATAACATGCAAGCTCCTAACTATGTTGATGATGTCATAACAGCGTCAGAAACTCTTAGTACCACTGTTTGGTTACACATTTGAGGACACATGCCTGAAAGAAAGTACTAAATATAGCCTAAACCTCAGAGCTCCTACTACCTTTTTCCATTACACTCAGAGGATTATTGAATGCTTGCTCTTTTATAATAAACTTCATGGGTTTACGCTTTGGTATACATGTACGCAACATAGGCATAATGAATCACAATGGAAAAGAAAAGTGTATCTGGTATACATACGTGATCAATGTACGTGTGATAAACAACACATGAAAAATATATATTTCTAAAAAAGGAGTACAGTTCACACAAGGATACCACAAGCATATGGAGTATTACATAATAACCAAAGGACTGTCTGAGTATAGTACTTCATAACTTTTTTTTCTTTTTTTTACAAGTGAACAAAATTTACAGCGCATTAAGAAAATATAGTTGATATGCATTTTTCATTTGTACTTTTATTCAATTCAAAACAATTTTCTTATCATAAGTGATTAAATTCTTACATCAATAGGCCTACCGTATGCTCATGGTTAACAATGTCAGGAGTAAACATGTTTGTTACACATATCATGCAACAAGTACAGACCCCAACTTTTGAACCATATGACAAAACAAAAAATAGAGCAGATTATTATTAAGATTAGAAAAGAAGATCAAGATCACTATTTCAATTTGACCCTTTATATAAGTTAGTTGAAGTTTGTAATGTACAGCTATGTGAAATGGTGGTTGGCTTGAACAGCTGGTTCTCTATCCCTATCAATTTTCACCAGACACTTTGGAAACAGACAATGAACATTAGGGAATCATCGCTCTTAGAGCCATAAGATCACTTATCTCACTCTGAAATTTCAAACTACATATCAAAAGACCTTCTGCCCACTTCAGAAGTCCAACAAGACCATTTTGGACAGAAGTGTGAATTTTCGTCCTATGCAACCCAATTAATTTCTCTGGCTTCCAGCTGTTCGTCTAAGTTCTATAATGCTGCAGCAGCTTTCAATCTTACAGGTGCATATAAAATGTGTGTCCACATTGTACCTTAAAGTAGAATGCATTTGAAGGATACAGACATTGTTAGAGACGAGGAACATGAAACCCACCAAAGACCAGGTAATGACAAACGATGCCCATGATGCCCACAACAAGTTGATGGTCAATCTCACTTTATCTAGCTCATATCTTCATAGAGAACACGGTTAAAGCAGCAATCCTGTGTCATAGGCAATCCAAACTGTCCTTTGTCTAGAAAACCCTCACCCAATAGTATCACTAAATGAGGCAAAAAAATAAATAAATAAATAAAGCGCTCCTTGAATTTCTATTTGGTTTTGTCATGACACAAGATTCTTCTGATCATCAAAAGTATCTGAGTTCAATTTAAGAAAAACTTTTGTTGGCTCTAAATCTGAATCATGCTGGGCTACGTGTGTGTCTTTTCTCTCCTTTCTGTTTTCTTATTTTTTTTTATTTGATTTGTTTTTGGTTGTCATGGTTGCTTTTTCCCAAAGCTCTGACACAGTACGGGTTGTCACTGCAATCATTCAATTGAAAATGTTGATCAAAACTTTGTCCACACTTGACTCTCGCGTAGAATGTTGTAATGACAAATTCTATACATGGCTCTTATATCCTTTGCCGTTTTTGATAATCATTTGCAGGGTACTAATGGAAAAAAAACTACAAAAGGGGAAAAATATCCAAACAAAATCAGCCTCAAGTATACCTTTCTCCACCATTCCATTTTGTAAACCTCCGGCAATAAGCAGTTTGGCTTCAACTTTACATTAATCATTCACTTTTACATGGAGAAAACATGCTCCATTCTGTTTCTCCAAAACAAGTTAATCCACAAATATTGAAATCAGGATCATTGTTCATGAATAAGTTGGGGTCGGTCTGTGCCAAGCACTGCATTATGATGAAAGAAAATAATTTGTACACAGATTACATAATCGCACTTGATAATGTCAAATAGCTTTAACATTGTATAACCTAAGTACTCACTAAATACAACCATCTTATACCAAACCTAAAATTGTTGAGTGGTTGCTTCACCTTCATCACATGTCTCTGATATGACAAACTAATTTCAGAATTATTGCTTCAACTTAATGGTGTTACCTTTAGTTCAAAACTAATTTCCTCCTAAACATCACATCATATTCTGAAAACTTTGTTTATCAACCCATGTTACACATCAATACACCCAAAGAAGAAATTCATAACATTCAAGATGGCACAATTACTCATTTAGTCTGTGTTTATGTATTTACAACACCTTGAACTTTTACAAAATATCGACAGACTATTTGCGTTATAAAAATCAATGCACCAGAAGTCTATAGTAAACATGACGCACGAAACAAAGCTACAGGTAACCTTGGAAACGAGAAAATGACACAGATAAAAGTTACGCAGTACAAATCATCTACAACACAATCAACACATAGTACTTTACGGAAAGCTACGCAATTTTTGAAGTACTTTTTTATTTATTCATCTTCCACCCACTCACTATACACAGAGAGATAGCTATGTTGAGAATTTGAATTTATACACGGTTTCTGCTCTTGATGTTGCTGTCGCGAATGAAGCAATCAGAGACATGTTTGGATAATAATTTATCAACTTAAAACTCCAGGAAGCAATGTAGTGGTGCTCTGATGTTAAAAATTAACACACCTCTGACTGTACGAAATATCTCCGTCAATGGCAGTTTGAGAATGATTTTGGAAACTGATTAAAGCATATTACAACGGACAGCAGTCCAGTAAATTTGAATAATACACAAATAGGCAGTTTCACAAGCTTATGTGATCTGAATGTCCCTTACAGCTACTGTTACCACATCCTCTCTTGAAGGTGTTTGTTGTCATTTTTTTTTTTTTGGTGTCTTTGTCAAAAACCTGATACAGTGTATTTCATCTTGTTATGTTTTTTTAACTATGGCTGGATGGACGCTTACAAAGTGATGGATATACATGGATCCCTCCAACATTTGCGTAGAAAAATTAAATGAATGCAAAGTATTAGAGGTACACAGTTTAAAGTTGAGAAGACAGATATTTCTTCACAGCTCAGAGTAATATGAACAGGCAGAGATCACACCAAACTCATCACCACGACATGCCCAGACAGAGATGCTCCTTGTTAAATGGTAGAAGTAGGAACCAACACATTAACAGTATGTCCTATGGTTACATCATGCCATGAACATTAGTTTTCTTAGTGGTTGTAAAATGTATTTATTACATTCTGAAATTTGCTTTCAGGTAAACGTACACTGAACACATTTTGAAGAACACACCAAAAGGGGAAAAACAGACAGCTGCCATTTTTTTCACACTATGCAATTTAGGAGCATTGTGATTTGTACGCACTCAGAGTACATCATATTTCCATGTATCTTTGTATGACCAATGAAGAGGCTGAGTGTTGCATGCTTAAAGTCTTTCAGTCCCAAGGACAACATATTTATATGCAATGTCATTGGGATTTTAGAATGGTAGTCTTTTAGACTGTCATTTCACACACCATCCAGTAACTGCCACACATTTTTTTTTTCTGAAAGTGTTTGGGCAGGGCATGATCTACTCTGAACTATCATTCCAGCATCCCGACTAAGCAACCATCACCTATCACTGCAGAAAACAGTTTTGTTTCTTCTTCTCCTCGCAAGAAAAGGTAGAAAAGCATTTGTGCACAGAAACTACATATCGTCGCTGGGGCGACAAGACCTCGTATCTACAAAATGTCAAATGTTCAGGAGAGCCAGAAAACATGGCGGCCAAAGCACTAGAGCGAATGGTATAGCCTTTCCTTTGACATACCATGCTTGCTTCATTTTTGGAGTAAGACAGTTGGGATTTGGACAGGACATCACTTAACCCATTATTTGACCGTTAATTCAAAAAAGTCATTTTCACCAAAAATGCAGATACAAGGTCTTGTCACCCAAGTGACGATAACTCCATGGGCTCCGTCTATTACTTTTTTTTTTCATCACATACTTCCCTCTCAAATTCAAGCAACTAAATCTATGATTCTACAGTACTTGACAGTTTTTCACAGACTAGGAATGTATATGATTCTTTTTTTTTTTAATTTTGTAGTCATAAAAAGATGAGGAAATATATAATCTTTCTTTGAAAAAAAAAATGTATACTTTTTCTTTTTATTTTCTCTTCTTTTTTTTTTATCTATACACATTACAAATGTTCATAATATTTCAATCAAACAATCAAAAAGATGGATTTGGATTCCAGTATCTCAGGCAATCACTAGAGGCACGTCATCAGAAAATCCTCGGATCATCGGCTGGTCTTCATCCGAGCCTGCATGGGAGGAAAAAAGCAAAGGGGGAAAAAAACCTCTCAATATTTTGAAAAGGAGCAGACACCCTTGTTGAAAGGAAACCAAAGTCTGAATATAAATACAGTATGGATTAAAGGGGATGGCTGGTAACTGATCAGTGGGAACCAGTGGGATGTGCTGGGGGATGATTGTTCCAATTCTTGTGGGATTCATCATAGAGTACATTATATATCTATTGTTGTGTGAAAATTATTTGCTTCAGAATGGTCTCATATTCAAGTAATGTGCAGTTTAATGTCCTGTCACTGTACAGGCATGCTAGCCTGGAAACATTAAACTGCACATTACTTGAGTATGAGACCATTCTGAAGCAAATAATTTTCACACAACAATAGATACATAATGTACTCTTAAATGAATCCCACACGAATTGGAACAATCATCCCCAAGCATTCCCACTGATTCCCACTGATCGGTTACTAGCCATCCCCTTTAAGTGGAAGCAACAATATCATCCTGATGACAATGAGTATTTTACTGCAAGAGGAACTTCACTTCAAGTGTCTATGGAACCTCAGAAATAGAATTATGATGATTATAAGATTGAACGACATACAGGCACTCCATCAATGAGCTATGTAGATACTATCCTGAACGGAAAAAAGTCATCAGTGAACATTACTGCATGGAACCATTTTTAATACAGTGGACTCTCCATAAAATGAAGTCCTCGGGACAACAAATTTTCTTTCGTTATACCCAAATTTCGTTATAACCAAACAAATCAAACAATAAAAATACATAGCGTGGATAATGTTGCAGCCTGAATTTTTACTTCGTTGTGACGGAACTTCTTTATAACCGTGTTCATTATAACGAGAGTGCACTGTACATGACAGCCAGAAAATAAAAACTGACTTTATGTTATGTACAAGTATATTTTATACAGATAAAAGAGCATCAATTCTAGAGCATTCATCAAACTGACTCTCTATCAAAGTGATGTGAAAATAATAGCTCCAAGCTCAAACCTGCTTAAGTTCAAATAACAAAGAAATAAACTGTTTGTGGGATCTTCCACAGTGGTTGATTTTCCATCATCAGTGATGGAATGAACTTGTGTATGAACATCAAGCACGCTCCTACCATTCTCTCAATGGTCTCATACCCTTGAAAACGTGAAGTGTGAGACTTACACTACTGCACTGGTCAAATCATACAAGTATGCTCAAAATTTCTGGGAAAATGCAAGATAATTGATCAAGCAGTGTACTTCAATAGTGCAAGTGGGAAACACATATTCACAACAAAGCAGAAATCAAAACTTAAAAAACAAGGACAAATCATCAAAATAATGACTTGGGTCAGGCACATATGGCTTGGCTGTGAAAAACCGCAATTTTAACATCGGGAAAACCTTTAATCACAATGCAGATGAAAGTAGCTTTGCACATCATTGCAAGATTCACCCTATTATCTAAAATGCAACTGCAATGTTAAATGTACATTTTATACTGCTTAATTTGTGGAAGTTTTCAAACACTTATCAAATTAGGAAGCATACAGAGAGGATTATCAAAAGTCTTTAGATTTGCATTCAGTGTACACACTCCACACATGCAATCAGGTGCACAAGCTCATTCAACATACATACACATAATTTCAGGTTATTTGTATGTTTGCTATGGTGGGTAGATTGACGACTTAATATTAAAACTTGACCTTGCATCACAAAACCACAAAGGAACTTACACAGAGTCAATTTTCTGGTAGATATCAATACAATTCTAACATATATATGTACTTATACATGTCATATATTATTAAACTTGTGCACAAGCAACAAAACATTCAGTGAAATATATCATACTCATTACATCACAAGATAATCATAAGACAAGAACACAAGACACGGATGCAAAGAAACAATGTGTGTACAGTGTGACAGCAAGGAAACATTCAACAGTGCCTGGAGGGAAAAAAAGATAAAAATGACAGGAGGAAGACTACATCCTTACCTTGAAGCTCAGCTAATAATTCTGATTGCATATCAGAAACAAGAGAGAGAGATGGACAGATAGAGATGAGTTAGTGATGAAAGATAGACTTGACTTTACAGAAGTGTATCAGTGAGAGTGATTCAATTGGATAGAGGGAGAAGAGGAGGAGATGGAGGAGGAAGAGGAGGTGGAGGAAGAGGGGGAGGAGGAGAACCCAGGAGGTGGTGGTGATGAAGATGAGGAGGAGGTGGAGGAGGAGGTGGAGGAAGGTGGACAGGAGGAGGAGGAGGTAAAGGGGGAATGGAGAGGAGGAGAAGGATTGGGAGGAGGAGGAGAAAACAGAGGAGGAGAAGCAGGAGGAAGTGGAGGAGGAGGTGGTGGAGGAGGAGGTGGTGGAGGTGGAGGTGGAGGAAGAGGAGAACCCTGGATATGGTGGTAGGGACGGTGGTGGTGACGAGAAGGAGGTGGAGGAGAAGGAGGAAGAGGAGGAGGAAAAGATGGAGGATACGGGGAGGAGGTGGCGGGGGAGTGGAGAGGAGGAGAAGGAGGAGGGGGAAGATGTTGAGGAGGAGGAAGAGGATGCTAAGGAGGAGGAGAAGGAGATGGAGGAGGAGAAGGAGATGGAGGAGGTGGAGAAGGTAATGGAGGAGTTGGAGAAGAACAAAGAGGAGGAAGAGGAGGAGAAAGTAGAGGAAGAAAAGTAAGAGGAATTGGAGGAGGAGTAAGTGGAAGAGGACAAGAAGGGAGTAGAGGAGGAGGAGGAGGAATTGAAGAAAGAGAGTGAGGAGGAGGAGGCTTAGGAAGAGGAGGTTGTGGATCTCTGATGGAGGAGGAGGTGATGGAAGAGTTGGAGAAGGACACAGAGGAGGAGGAGGAGCAGGTGGAGGAGGATGGAGAGGAGGATGAGGAAGTGGATGAAGGAGGTGGAGCAGCCATTCTGATCACTAAACACACACTATCACATTGCTTATGATGACTCATCTGTGCTGAAGTTTGACACTCAGCACAGGAAAAACACAGCCTGTCTGTCACAGAATGCCATACCCAAAACCTTATCTCTCTCTCTCTCTTCTTTGCATCTTTCAAAAAATTTAAAACAATCACAACATTCTGTGTCCCTTCATCTTACAAATCAACATTCACGGTGGCATTCAAAAAGAACTTCCAATTGAAAAACGATACAATATGTAGCTCCCTCGCTTTGCATCTCTCTGCGTAGAAAGGAAACCATTCCAGTCCCAGGTCATGGGATGTGGGCATTGTATACTCCTAGCTGAACAAACACTTACCGAGGTCGCCACCGTCATCGTCTTCGCTCGGCGAGAACGTCGCCGTCCCCGACCGCGTGTCATAGTGGCTGTTGGCAAAGGACATGAAGCTCTGCTGAAGTCGGCGGTGGCGGACGACAAAGTAGACCAGGACGACGATGAGGACGATGACGAGGAGAACGGTGGCACCGATGCCAGCCATCAGGGGCGTGTTGTCGGCAGAAAACGGTTTGGCCGGGGCCTTACCTGCATCACAGAGACACATACTTTCCTCATTAAAGACTTGGAACAGAACTACAACTTTATTAGGTGAAATAGCATTCTTGGGGTTTTGACTTTGAACATTGTACTGAATATGAAAATATTATGATATGATACCATGATGTAGAGACCAAGCTCTACAATGTGATACCAATAGCTCAATACCTCCCCCCCCCCCTAAAAAAAAAAGAGAAAAAAGTGATAATGCCCTTCTGGCTCTCAGCCAACGATATTCATTATCTACTACCACTTGCCCTACTTGTCACTGAGGTACAGGGCTCAATAATTTGCAAAAGGCGTTTGTCCACTACATATTGTGAAATTCAATTCACCAGAAAAGGAGTTATGTCACTGTAAGATAAACCTTGACTGTGATTCATACACTTCAGTTCAATTTGAGATCAGAATGTTGCCTAGATTTCTAATCTCTCAATCCAATCACAACCTTTTTAGCAACTAGCAAAGCAGTCACAGAGCACAGACCTCTACCAAGCAGTTCATTTCCACCCATACTACACACAAGCTTAAAATTGCCCTATTTCCACCATGATAAAGGAGTCATCCTATTGTGTCTTTAAGAGTCTACCCCATCGGTAGCTTACTGCACTCTCTACGCCTTGAGCATGTGCTCAGTATGCCTATGCCTATGCACACCTCAAACACTTGCAGCTTCAACATCCTTGTTTGTTTGCCTATTTGCCAATGAGTAATCCTTCAACAACTTTTTTTTTTCAAAAATTCCAGAATTCAGACATTGGATCACTACTACAATTTAATAATTTCCTTATCTCATTATCAATATTTCCTGCTAGTTTCATCTAAATCTGTTCATAACTTTTTGCTTTATTATGAAAACATACAGACAAACACATAAACATATGGCGATAAAAACATAACCTCCTTGGCCAAGGCAATAAAGAAAAACTAGAAATGTCGCTAAGACGACTGCTATGCCTCCGCCATAATGCATGATTCTCCTAATAGGTCTATAGTACATGTGGACAATGTATAATTACATTTTCACAATATTGGCAAAATATTGAAATTACATGTTTGTCACAAATGTGTTGAATGTTCACCTTCCTTTACCTAGGTTTAATTAGATGAATAGGAGAGCATGTATTTGGGGATTCAAGGACTTTAACTTGACTTTGACCCATTCATAAGTGTATGCATACTGTAATTTTCAAGGTATGGAGAAAAAGTGTAATTTCTGTATTGAAAAGTACACTGTTACCATTTTCTTTTGGCCTTTGACCCTAAAATTCATAGGATAATCACTGTCAGGCAGAACATGCATAAATATGTAGTAAGTTTCAAGATAACTTGAGCAACTTCTGAGATATGGAGGAAAAAGTTAGTTCAGCACTTTCCCTTGATCTTTGACCTTTTGACCTTTGAGGTAAATCCCCCCCCCCCAAAAAAAAAAAAAAAAAGAGAAAAAGAAAATTTCCACATAATCTAGGTTATACATGCATACACCAAGTGCAAAGAAAAAAAAAATTGCTGGCATTACATAAATACATGTATGAGGGAAATAGTAAAAATTTGAAGTGTTGCACTTGACCTTTGACCCCTGACCTTTGACCCTATGAACCCTAGATTCTCTAGATAATAACTGCCAGTCAGTACATGTATATATACTATGTTCCATGAAGATACCTTGAACAATTTCCAAGGTACAGAGAAAAAAGCAAAGTTTTCATATTTTAACTTGACCTTTTGACCTTTGACCTTTGACCTCATGACCCAAAACTTTCACCAGAGAATCTTAATTGGGTAATACATGTATACACTAAGTTTCAAGAAAATATCTTCAGGCATTGCATAGATATGGAGGAAATAGTGAAATTTTATGTATTTGACCCTGACCTTTTGACCTTTGACCTTGACCATGTGCACCCAAAAGTTGATAGGCACAACTTCACCCCCTAATACACATACATGCCAAGTTTCATTAGGATACCTTAAAAGGTTTTGATAGTTACCCTGTCCACAAAATTTATTACGGACGGACGGAAGGACGGACGGACAGACGGAAGGACGGACGGACGGACGGACGGACGGACGGACGGAAGGACGGACGGACGGACGGACGGACAACCCGAAAACATAATGCCTCCGGCACCACTTCGTGGCGGAGGCATAAAAATTGAAACATACCACCAGATGTGTCAGCAATCTCGAGGGCAGGTTCCCCAAAGAATCCTCCATATTTATCCGTACTGACCATAACCGCGTAGACAGCATTAGAGTAATCTATGGACAATGAAAAAAGAAAGAAAAAGCAAGAATAGGCAGAGGAAAACAATAAACCTTAATAGGGCAGGACCATGATGTGTGATTGATTGATTGATTGATTGGCTGGTTCATTCATTCATTCATTCACTCATGGTTGATTGATCAATTGATCAATTCATTCATTCATTCCATGGTTGATTGATCGATTCATTCATTCATTCATTCATTCACTCATGGTTGATTGATCAATTGATCAATTGATTGATTGATTGATTCATTCATTCATTCATTCACTCACTCATGGTTGATTGATTGATTAATTGATTCATTCATTCCCTCGTGGCTGATTGATCGATTGATTCAGTGATTCATTCATTCATTCATTCACTCATGGTTGGTTGATTGATTGATTCATTCATTCATTTATTCATTCATTCACTCATGGTTGATCGATTGATTGATTGATTCATTCATTAATTCACTCACAGTTGACTGATTGATTGATTGATTGATTTATTCATTAATTCACTCACGGTTGATTGATCGATTGATTCATTCATTCATTCGTTCATTCACTCACAGTTGACTGATCGTTTGATTGATTTATTCATTCATTCACTCACAGTTGATTGATCGATTGATTGATCTATTCATTCATTCATTCATTCATTCACTCATGGTTGATTGATCGACTGATTGATTCCTTCATTAATTCGTTCTTCGTTCATTTTTTATTTTCACAAGGTAGCCGTTAAAGAACTGTATTTTAAAGGGTCCCTGCATAAGAACTCAATTTACATACCAATTACCGTACAAAATTACATACAAATATACAGGAAAATAATGACACATACAGTCAACCTCGGATACCTCGACGTCGCATAAGCCGAATATCACTTACCTCGGGTGCAAAATGAAAGTCCCGATTGTTCCTATGGAGTTTCCGTGTATTAAAATTCGCGTAGCTCGAAGAAAATAACTCGAATTTCGGTTACCTCGACGTGAAATCTAATGTCCCGCTCTTAATTAACTTATTGTTTTTCCCAGCATGTTGCTCGAATCGAAATTGGAACATCACTCAGCATCTCCGATTTAGCGCGCGTGGACAGCTGAGACATGTCACAAATCTTTTCACACTCAACTGTAAATATTCTTAACAATCGCGCGCCCAAAGAAATACCCGGTAGGCCTACACAGCTAACAAGAAAAACCCCCAACACCTACCTACTACACACGTACACGATTATGCACATAGCACCCGTGCCAATGGAGTGCTTACGTTAACACTACGCTCTTTTCTTTAACCACTATGTTCTGATCTTTGATCGTGATACCGAGTAGTCATACCGTGCGCGTAGATATAATTTCTTAACCGTCGTGGCGCACCTGCTTAGGTGTTGACATCTTTGGCATTAATCACGGTCCACTGTTCTAACATCAATCTCCTGCGTAGTGCCTATATTTTGACTTTTTTTGGCCTTTCACGAAGTTTGTTTCATTTCCCCGAGAACGCAAGCACTGGATTTTTTTTTTTTCCAGCAATGCGATTATGAAATGTAGTGTGGTATATGATCTCGAAGTATAGGCTGAGCATAATAAAGAATGGAATAGACAGGGCTCCACACTGACTTTATCGGGTCACCAATGTCATTGATTTTTATTATTTGGTAGTCGAAAGTAAAATCTGCTGGCGCCAAAAAAAAAAAAAAAAAAAAAAAAAAAACGGGGAAAACATTAGAAAAACTAAATCGGTCCTACTAAACATAGAAAAATTAATATTAAGCATTATTGAAGTGATTCAGATGTCCATGTCTTAAATGAATGAATAGGAAATTCAATCATCTTATTCTGTGTTTTAAGATTAAGCAATTATTCGTAAAGATTATTATAAAAGTTGATGCTTATACTAGGAGGTTAAAACTTACGTTTGAAATGAGAAAGTGGAAGCATTTGCTGACATTTGTTAGCATCCGAAAGTTACCGTTATTAATTATTTTCTTATTGTAAAAGCAATCATCCAACATATACATTAGCATCCGAAAGTTATCGTTATTAATTTTCTTATTGTAAAAGCAATCATCCAACATATATTAGTATATTGTTAGCACCTTACGGAGCCGAATATAACCGTTAATCATTTTCAAATGTAAAAGCAAACAACCGACATTCATTTTAGCATCTTGGCGGAGCTGAATGCTATCCTTATCCCTTTCCAAACGTGAAAGCAAACATCCGCTATATGTTTTAGCATCTAACTGAGTGGGTTAATACCGTTAATCATTTCCAAATGTAAAAGCAACAATCTGTTATTCATTCTTGCATCGTAGGGAGCAGAATATTACGGTTATTCATTTCAAACATCCGACATTTATTTCATTATCGTATCCCGAGCCGAAAGGTACTGCTGTCCACTTCCGAGAGTGAAATTAATCATTTGACAATTATTTTATCATTGTACGGAGCCTAATTTTACTGTTTTTCATTTTTGAACGTCAAGGCAGACAGACATTTATTTTACCATCAAACGTAGCTGAATTACCGTTATTCATTTCGAAATGTAATAGCAAATATCCAATATTTTTTTAACAACGCATGGAGCAGAATGTTACCGCCATTCATTTCCAAACATGCCAAATGTAAAAGCAATCATTCGACATGTATTTTGATAACTTCCGGAGCTGAATGGTATTGCCATTTACTTTCTAACGTAAAAGCAAACATACGGCATTTATCTTATCATCGTACGGAGTTTGATGTTATTGTTATTCATTTCAGAACATTAAAGCAAACATTCGACATTTATTTTAGCATCTTCCGGAGCTAAATGTTATTGCAATTTACTTTCGAATGTAAAAACAAACATCCAGCATTTATTTTATCATTGTTAGGAGTTGAATATTATTATTACTCATTTACGAACGTCAAAGCAAACATCAAACATTAATTTTACCATTGAACGCAGTTGAATGTTGCTGTTATTCATTTCGAAATTTAAAAGCAAACATCAGAAAGTTATTGTAGCATCGTATGGAGCAGAATATTACTGCTATTCACTTCCGAACATAAAGCGATCATCTGACATCTATTTTAGCATCTTCCGGAGCCGAATGCTATTGCTATTTCCTTTCGAAAGTATAAGGAAACACCCGACATTTATCAAACCATCGTGTGGAGTTGAATATTAGTTTTTCATTTCCGAACGTCAAAGCAAATATTCGACATTTATTCCAGCGTCTTCCGGAGCCCAATGAATATCTTTGTTCATTTTCGAACGCAAAATCAAATATCTGACATTAGTTTTAGCACCATACGGAGCTGAGTCTTATCGTTATTCATTTCCAAAAGTATTAGCAAACATCTGACATTTATTTTAGTATCATACCGAGTCGAATATTACCGTTATTCATTTCCAAAATTAAAAGCAAACATCTGACATTTATTTTAGCATCTTACGTAGCCGATTGTTACCGCTATTCATTTTCAAAAGTAAAGGCAAACATCCGAATTTTTTTGGTGGCACGATCGGGCCACAAATATCTTTATTTCTGAAATTTCAATTTCAATTCCAATTTTCATTCAATTCATTCATATGAAAGTCGATTCAATTCCAACTGACAAGCATGCAAACAATCAGTAGGCACTACAACAGATACTATGTTGAACAACGATAAACTTCGGATAAGTTGAAGAAAATTTGACGTACGCGTACCTCGAAATTCGCGTACCTCGAACCATTTTCTTCAGTCCCGACGAATTCGAGGTATCCGAGTTTGACTGTAATTACAAACTGAATGCAAAATCAAGACTATTAAAAAAGAATCACACTGGGAAAGCATTATAATACCAAAAAGCAAAGGTGTTCCTTCAATATGATTGTCAATGTAGCCACAACACACTTTAATGGATCAACATAGTAATAGGGGAGTGAATTGTTAAGAGTGGATGAAACCTAAAACTTAGCTTTCACACTCACAGGCAAACACACACACACACACAAACACACACACACAAACAGACACACCTCTTTAAAAAAAAAGTGGAACAGACCAATTCCCACCCAGCAGCAAATCCGCCATTACTGCCGTGTCCCGTGCACGCACGCATGTGCTGAATGCATGGTACATATTGCTGTGGGCACAAGTCGGTCGCAATTTAAATCATGCACTCGCTTTGTTACATATCCGCACTTGGGACGCCACAATAGTGGTGGATTCTGTCACCAGGTCGGACCGGTCTCTAAATACGCATCACACTCACTTTTGTGGGAGTACTCATAATGCGTGTGTGTGAAAGGTAAGCCTGTGGTTATTTGCCACGCAGACAGGTTCCTCTTTGCCTGTTCACGAGCGGCGTCCGGGATGGAGTCGTAGTCGGTGATGTTGGGGAACAGGTCGCTCACTTTGGCGATGTAGACAGCGTAACCCTGGAGAGGCAACAAACGGAAGATTTGGTAAAGCGGAATTCTGCCATATTATGATACTATGGCCCAAATTCATAAAGGTGGTACAAATGAAACCATGGATTAAACCATGGACAAAAACCATGGAGAGCCAAGTGTCGCATGGAATATTTCGTTACGAATTCAGTCATTTCGTCGATGAAATGATTATTTTGTAATGAAATAACAACATTTTGTAACTAAATGAGCATTTCGTCCACGACATGATAATTTCGTTAACGAAACGGTCATTTTGTCGACGAAATGACCAATTTCGTAAGGAAATATTCCGCAATGAAATATTCCGTGCGACACTTGGAGCTCCATGGTTTTTGTCCACGGTTTAAACCATGGTTTCATTTGTACCACCTTCGTGAATTCGGGCCATTATGGCTATTTGTCTACCACAACTCCATCACATAATATTGCTTATGATTTTATATCACCTACTTGATGCAACACTTGCATCCTTGAGGGTTTTTGAGATATTCATCAAGGTCTCCAAAATGGCCGCCAAAATCTGAAATTCCTATATATTTCCTTATACATGATGAAAAAAATTCGGCATAAAAAATGGGGTTTTACCGCATTTCCAGAGTGCTAAATCCGAATCAGTATGATGCAAATTTTGCATTTTGAGGATTCTGAGATATTCGTGATGGCCACCAAAATTTTAAATTCCTGTATATTTTCTTTTTAGATGATGAAAGTTTGAAAAGCTTTGATGGTTTAAACCTATTTCGAGGGTGCTGAAAGTGAATGTGGATAACACTACTTCTGTGTCCCTGAAAATTTTGAGAAATCCAAAATGCCTGCCCAAAAATTGAAATTTTAATATCAATTATTTCTGTATAAATTTTACAAAATTGAGATTAAACTGATCATTCAACTCTGCTTTGAGGACCCGAATCTGGTTGATGCAACTCCTGTATTAATGAGCATTTCTACACATCCAAAATGGCTGCCAAAAATTCCAATATATATACAAGTACAAAACTGTATTTCCTTATAAATGGTGAATTTAATCAACACAAAATTATGGTTTTACCCAATTTCCAGGGTGGTGAATTTGAATCTGGTTCATGCAACTCTTGAATCCTTGAGATTTTTTGGACACTAAAGATTTTTTAGATTCATTTTGGCCGCCACCTTGAATATCTCAACTAGAAATGCCGCTACGGCGACTGGTATTGCCTTCACCATAATGCATGGTTCTCCTAATAGGTCTATAGTACAGTGTCTTGACAATGTGTGATGACAGTCTCACATAATTAACAAAATATTAAAATGACAGGTTTGTCACAAATGTGTTGAACATTCACTTTCCTTGAAATAGGTTTAGTTGGATGATTGGCTATATTGTCTACAAGTGTAGGCATTTGGGGATTTGAGGATTTTTTACTTGACTTTTGGCCCTAAGTTTGTAGAGGAAGAAATGAAATTTGCACTATCATTTGACCTTCGAACTTTTTGGCAAAAAAACAAACACACAAACAAACTTCCCAGAGAGTCAAGTGGGTAATACATGTATTTAAAAGTCCTGCAGGCATTGCATAAATATGAGAGAAATAGTGAAATTTTGAGGAGTTGACCCGGACCTTTGACCACCCTGACCTTTGACCCAAGACCCCTAAATTCCCTAGATAATCACTGCCAGTCAGTACATGCATATGTACTAAGTTCCATGAAGATACAATGTACCTTGAACCATTTATGAGATATGGAGAAAAAAAAGAAATTCTAACATTTTCACTTGACCTTTGATCTTTGATCTCATGACCCAAAACTCTCTCTGGATAATCTATATTTGGTAGTTCATGTATACACTAAGTTTCAAGAAAATATCTTCATCCATTGCATATGTGTAGATATGGGGGAAATTTTGAAACTTTGAGCATTTGACCTTGACCTTTTGACCCTTGACATTGAGCATGTGTACCCAAAAGTGGATAGGCACAACGGAAGGACGGATGGACGGACGGACAACCCGAAAACATAATGCATCGAAAACATAAAAACCATTGGGTAGACAGCAAAACAAGGTTCAGCCTCTGGCACCCAGACTAGCACCGAGGGGTGAATCTTTTATACCAAGGTATTGTTCCACGTGTGTGCAGGAGGCCCCCAGTAGAGCTGGATATCCCCACTGTCAAGAGTCTTGGGTATGAATGCTTGGGGGATGGACGGGCGTCCTGCCATGAGGAAAGAGAATAAGCGACAGGTGTGTAAATACTAGAGCTTATACACAAAGTACATGATATCACAAGTGATGCATTTTCTACAGCAATGATATTCAACAGGACGGTCAGAGATTTTTTCCGGTGGAAATATATGACCGAGAGTCACGCAGACTCAACAACAACAACAACTAAATTATTACAATGATTTCATGCCATAACAAAGCATTAACTCCTCATTTTGATGCTTTCACAAACATCTATACATTTTTGTAGCATCCTTCCTTTTCATTTTGCCTTTGGTATGTTGAAGGAGGAGAAACATAAAGTAAACTGAAATTAAAACTGAAACAAGCAATATGTATAGGATGCACACAAAGTATATATTGTCTTTTTGGAAATTTGCTTTAAAAAAATAAAACATAAACTTAATATTCCAAAGAGAAGTAAATTTCCCTTCATGTGACATAGAGCCATAAGACTACCTGACATTAAAAGACCTCTGCTTTCACACAAAGGCACAGGGAATCAAATTCTTTGCTGACCAAAATCGTGATACTCCACTTTTGAGATGAGGGACATTGCATTAGTCTTATACAGTGTACATTGAAGGTGGTCATGTCTTTGTGAGCTGCTAATTTCGTACATATCCCTCAACTTGCAAACTCTGCAAAAATAAATCATTTTGGAAATACCTAGCATATATGTTGTGTGTTATCAGGTTACCCATATAAAGTTGGAGATTGTGAAAGGAAGAAACTGCCAATAAAGCTGACTTTGGCAATATATCTGTTTACAAATATTTTCCCTATGATGACATAGGGCATAATGATACATCGCTTCAAAGGTTAGCATCTGAAAAATTTATATCTGCCCCAAAAACCAAGCAATTATTTTCCCCAACATTACATGGCTTTACATGACAAAGTATCAGACATAATACTGTATGCGCAGAATATTTTGCGAGGTTTTTATTTTCGTGAATTTCGCATGTCAGGTGCTATTTGCGAAGTTAAAGACACACGAAAATAACGACTCTGATCCTGATATGAATGTGAAGCACATGTATACATTTCTCCCTTCAGTACAGGACTCCACAATCGCTAATTTAACCACTCGTGAAATCATCGGGAAGTACCCATTCAGAAAATTTAGATTCACTATTCTAATAATATGGCGTATGCAATACTGGGTGCACTCACTTGTCGTGCCACTTATGACACCCGTCGTCTTGGAATCCTTGAAGTCAGCCCGCACCTCAAAGGAGTACGTCCCCCCGGGGACAAGACCCGACACGGTCGCATTGACGGTGCGGTTTTTGGTGGCAGCGATGGAGATGTTGGACCTCGCGTCCGGCTCCGAGCTATTCCAATAGTGGAGGACGTAAGGCTGGATGAGGATGGGGGAGGGGGGGGACGCAAAAATGGCAGAAATAGTATCAAAGATCAACATTGAGGAATGATGAAGGGGAAAACAATAAGGTAGTTCAGAATTAGCTCGTGTACAAGTGGTGGATCCAGAGGGAAGCACATTGGGAATGCGGCCCCTCTTTATTCTTGGTTAAAACAAAGAAATAGAAAGAAAAATGGGTGGGGGCAATGCACCCCCACCCCTCTAATTTTGTAAAGGAGCCTCCCTTTTACAGAATTGCTGGATCTGCTCCTGTATACTCATTATGACCTTTCTTTTTCCCAGCGGGTTAGGCACTTCACTAGTTTTCAAAGCAGCAGAATGCATACTGTAAGCTTGCCTGATGTAACAATTTACGGAGTTCATGTTCAAACAAAGAACGAACTTGCGTTTAGACTGGGTGACCAGAATAGTCCATCAGTTGACATTTTAGCAGGCATCCATTTCATTGCTTTGTAATGAATGCAACAACAACCCTTTGTCTTTGTTTGTTAATATTGCCAATACCAGACTTGCTGTCGGATGGATATGCTGGCAAGCACCATTTTGGATAAGGACCACATGAATAATTATTACATCACAGATGCCTATCTCAGTGAATTAACAAACAAAAATGCCTGTTGGTACAAATTACCTTTTTCTGCCCATGCGCAAAGTGTAATCATGATCCGGTCTACTCAAAAATACACCATGCTCTGAAAGCTCTTCTTCAAATCATGGATACCAGGGTAGCAGTAATAGCACCCTCTTGTGAGGAATACAGTCCAGCAGAAAATAGTGCAATTTCTGTTCCTTTCACTTCTGTTTATGTGGGTTTTTTTTGTCTCTTTGTTTGTCTGTCTGTTTTTGCTTATATTTTTCTCTTTTGTACGATATCACCGATTGACACCCCCCTCTCCTTCCCCACCCCCCCCCCCCCCCGAAAACTCGGTATCAAATATCACAGATAGGCCCCAGTCACATATAAACACGGATCCTCAAGGATCTACATGGTGATCAGGGGAGATCCGAGGAGATCCGGGATAGTTTCGACCTCGATGGAGTGTCGACGAGCATTGATATGACTGTACACACGGTATCAACACGACAGCTACACGGATAAGGCCGGAAGAGTGCGGCATCTACACGGATCAACACGGCAGCTACACGGCAGCCACACAGACCATCCCGGATTGCTCTGCCAACACAGCAATCCCCGGATGACGGTGGATGTTTTTGACCTCCAAAAGTTGCCGCGTTTGCCTCCCAGATGTCCCCAGATCTACACAGACATACACGGATGTCCAAAGATGTCCAAGGCGTCAACACGGATCTCTCCCCGGATCACCCCGGATCTGATCCGCGGTAGTCCAGAGTGATCCAGGATGTCTATGTGACTGGGGCATACAAACAGGATTTAATCATCACTCACCACAGCATAGGGCATAAGCTGTCTCGGGGAATTCCACTCCACCACAACATCCCGAAAGTTTATCTTGGGCAGCTTGAGGTACTGAGGAGGCAGTTTTTGGTCTGTAGAAGGGATTTGACAGCAAAGAGAAGGGATGATTTTGATTTAAAACATAGGAAACAAGATCTATGCATTTGTTTACATTTTTATGTACAAACATTGTAAGTATACTTGCATGTACATTTGTATATGTGAATAGTTTTATTGTACAATGTGTACTCCATTCTTTTTGATATGAAATATTTGCAATCAAACCTGCTAAAAGAAAAAACAAGGAAATCATCACGAAAATACAGGATACTTTTAATCATAAACTCAAGAATATTAATTGTTATGCAACACATGCGGTATCATTGCAAAGGACTCATTGTGCCCTATCTGATGGTGGACATGATGAAAATGCGTAAATTTGTTGTTTTTGTTGCAATTGTTTTTGTGCAAATGATTGGCAAATTACACACAAATACACACAGATTATTCATTCAGAGCTTGTGTGGAAAAAAAAACATGGTAAAGAATCCAAGCATAATACACTTGGGTGAGATTTGAACCCATGACCTCCTGATTGTTACACAGGCGTCATATCCCTTAAACTACCGAGCTCGTGCCATAAAAAGCCAGTGACGGTTCCGATCCCTTACGGCAGGGGGTACATTTTTATTCAAATTGTTGTTGTTTGTTGATTATCAGCCACACACTTGGGGGGGGGGGGGGGACAAACAACTCAAAATGTTCACAAAAGCAAAAGCAAAAAAAATATAATAGCATTATATACCAACAGCACAGCACTCCAAGAAATGGCATATCCTATCTTTGCCATGCCATGGTGGCTTCATTTCGGGGGCTAGACAGCTAAGATTTGGACAGGACATCACTGCAGTGATTATCTGGCAGTTAAAGGGACTGTACAGTACTGGTTGCGGTAGGGATTCATGTTTTGAACATTCTTAAGTGAGATGATGAAAAGCCTCTTATGAAATATTAAAGACCATGTAATTTTAAGAAGGATTCAACATTTATTTGATGAAAATTGGTTTTCAAATGGCTGAGATATCCCAAAAAGTGCTAATAATAAAAGGCAACATGCCACAACTTTATTATGATCTCTTTGTTTCACTTTGTTTTTGGATATCTCAGCCATTTCAACACCAATTTTCATCGAATAAACTTCTGATACCCCTTAGAACTGCATGCTCTTTGACATCTCATAGAGTGGTTTCTGAATATCACGCAACACGTTAAAAGCTAAATCTTCACCTCGACCAGAACTGTACACACCCTTTAAACGTCTAAAGAGTGATTTTTTGCCAAATTTCAGATACGAGGTTTTGTCACCCCAGCGATGCGTCGCTTGTCTGTACAGTGCCCCCTGCTTTGGGGGGGAAGACTCACCATACTGCGTTGTGGCGTTGGCCAGCGCCTTCGGTGCGTCCTCGCAGTCGAGGGAGAGTCTGACAGCAAACTGATACGTCACGGCCGAGAGCAGTTTCCCTATCGTCAGCTGCGAGTTGCTGGTGTGTGTGTCAAAACGCACCGGTGTGCCCTCACTATACGCTATCTCATAACTCTGGAAGAAAAAGGAAGTGAGGAGTACATTACCACACATTTCACACACACACAAAAAAAAGACTCAAACTAGAAATGTCGCTACGGCGACTGGTGTATGCCTCTGCCATAATGCATGGTTCTCCTAATAGGTCTATAGTACAATGTCTTGACAATGTGTGATGACAGTTTTACACAAATGGCAAAATATTAAAATGACAGGTTTGCCACAAATGTGCTGAATGTTCACTTTCCTAGAACTAGGTTCAATTGGATGAATGATTAAAACGTCAGAGTGCAGGTATTTGGGGGAACTGATGATTTTTACTTGACTTTTGACCCTTTTATAAGTTTATGCATTGAGTAATTTTCAAGGTATTGAGAAAAAGTATAATTTCAGTATCAAATGGTAAAATAGTATTATCTAAACCTGGCCTTTGACCTTTGACCTCAAAGTTCCAAAGAGAATCACTGTTAGGTAGAACATGCATAAATATGTAAGTTTCATGATAATACCTTGAGTTACTTTTGAGATATGGAGGAAGAAGTGCAATTTAGCACTTTCACTTGACCTTTGACCTTTTGACCTTTGACCTTTTAGCAAGAAACTTCCCACAGAATATATATTGGGTTATACATGCATACATCAAGTTAAAAAAAAATCCTTCAGGCATTGCATAAATACTGTGTATAAGGAAAGTAGTGATATTTTGAGGAGTTGACCTTGACCTTTGACCCATGACCCCCAACATCCCTAGATAATCACTGCCCATTGGTACATGCACATATACTAAGTTCCATGAAGATACCTTGAACCATTTGCGAGATATGGAGAAAAACATGAAACTTCAACCTTTTTTTCACAAAATAACCTGTGACCTTTGACCTTTGACCCCGTGACCCTAAAATCCAAACAAAGTATTATCCCCCCAGGATATTCCCTCACACCAAGTTTGATGCAAAACCATCTCACGGTTCTTGAGATATCGACAAAAACAAAACGGGACGGACGTACGGACGGACGGACGACCCGAAAACATAATGCCTCCGGCCACTTCGTTGGCGGAGGCATAAAAAAGATAAAATCTAAATCCATGCAAAAATATTGATATTTTACTCCAACAAAAAAGAAATTTTACCCTCCCCATTTACAGAAACACCACAAATATTAGTAAAGTATTATAATCTAATGATAGCGCATCACAAGAGACATGGTTTCTTGGATGTAGTTGGTTAGGAGGTGCTTGGGTTAATTTTCAAAATTAATCGGAATGTCTCAGGGGTCTTATCTCTCCCTCATTCTCTCTATTTATCTTTTATATGTCTCTATATATCTCTCTCTCCCTCTCTCTCACACATACACACACACACACTCATATATTTCTCACTGCTCTAGGCGGCATGTGATCCGGCGGAGACCAGGTGAGTTGGACAGCAGTTGTGTTCACAGCCTTGGCTCGGAAATTCTTGGGCGCCGAGTAGCCTGTCCCAGTCGTCCTTGCCTGCTCCGGTTGCGAGGGGGGACTCACGCCCTGCTCGTTGAAGGCGACGACGTCGAACTCATAGGTGACCCCCGGACACAGCCGCTGAACTACATGTTTGGGATTGCGAAAATCAGGGATAGGAGATTTTTAATAATCAACAGTCATGACATCATCGACCAGGCTTCACTATCCAATAGAAGAGAAGAAATTTGAAAGGAAGAAAAAATGCAGAAAGTGTAGAGAGCAGGGCAGAGATTCCCCGGGTAAAAAACAAACAAAAAATTGTCCATGAGGGAAAGAACGAAAGAAAGAAAAAAAACACAAAAAAAAAAACACACTGTATGAAACTTTCATTGAACCTACAGCACAAGCTACACATCGGCCTCTGCAAGCAACGATTATCTTTAACCCGTTGAGGACGAGTCCAGAGTATACTCGGGCAGGTGTCTATCAATGGTAAATGCATGCTGTAGCAAAATCAGCCCATCCTCAAAGGGTTAAGCAACATTTTTCACTTACCAACGACATTCGTTGTCGTGGCGTTCTGGACATTCCTCCTTGGAGAGCGCCCTTCTTCTTCACTGACACTCGAAAATATCATGTACCCCTATACGGGATGTGAAAGCAATCCAAAATTCCAGGTTAGATCTAAAATGTATCAAGATTTGTCTGTTACTCCCTCCCCCCTCTCCCTTCCCTTGGTCCTTTGATAACGAGCATTTATCTTTCCTTGAAAAAGTCATTGCATGTTTGCACGCTGCATACGGTATTGTACATATCTTTGCATATTCATGTATGGAAATTTCTGGTTGAATAGAGTCAGTCTGCTGAAACTAAAATGCTAAATAAGATGGCGTCTCAGGGCTCCATTTTATCACAACTTGTAAATTGATTCAAAGTTCCAAAAATCAATAAACTCCGCATACCCAATCATTAGTCCATGAATCAATTATATCCTCTTACTCCATTACCTGCTTTATCGAAACTTATAATTGATTAGTCCCAGAAATCAATAACAACTCTCCACAATCAAGTATAAAGTCCATTAATCAATGTTAACTTCTCAATCCATTATTAGTACGTTTTATCAAGAGACCTACAATAATTGAAATCAATCATAACTTCCTCCCGAATCCATTGTACATTTCAAAACTCAATCACAACTTTTTAAATTCATTATAAGTCTTATGGTTAATCCAATTCACCTACAAGTGGATTGGAACAAACCATCAATTTACCATGCTTCCCTAGTCAAGTCACAAAAGTCTATCTGTGCAAAGGGATGGTACAATTTGCTGTCCATCATTCTGAAGCAAATAATTTTCACACTACAATAGATATATAATGTACTCTCAAATGAATCCCATAAGGATCGGAACAATCATCCCCCAGCACATCCCACTGATTCCCACTGATCAGTTACTAGCCATCCCCTTTAAAGAGTGATGAAGGTGGATGACACAAACCTTGACGTCTGCGCCACCCTGGAGAACGGGCGCGGTCCAGGAGAGGGTGACGCTGTCCGTCTGGATATTACTAGCCCTCAGATTGGTGGGCGGAAACATGAGGTTTCCTGTGTGAAGGCCAATCAGGATCCCACATTTCAGAATCAGGCTTTTATCAAGTTACACCGTCAATAACAACAAGAAATCTTTCTATATAATTATATGCATATGAAGAGTTTGATTACAAAATGACTTAACTCCATTCTTGTTCATTTGCAATATTTCTGATTAAACTGTTCAATTCACGTACAGGAAAGTCCTTAAGTCTACTCCAAAAATCCATCGAAAATCCCAAATTCCACCGTCAAAAGTGCAGAATCGGAACTTTTCCAAGCGCGCGCGAATTAAGTCCAGTTTTAAGAGTATTGTCTACGCGACGGGTCGCGGAAAAAGCGCTAAAAATCGAGAAATACGCCGTTTTCTTGCGGGATATTTTGATTATAGCAAGCCGAGAGTGTGATGATATCAAAGGTCGTATGAGTGTACGATCTTTGATGGTATCCACAAAAGCAAAAAAGAAAAACAAAATTTACGTACCCCCTAGGCAATTACCCCTATGATTAGATCTAGTGTCTACGGGAATTATTCAATGCAAGGGTTGACTGCAAATGTCTACTGCACCAGTATTCGGCCACCAACGAGCGCCGCAACGTCCCCGGTGCAATTTTGCACCAACAGTGTAGAGCGCGATGCATTTTCAGCGGCCTTGCACACGCATTGACATTGAGCACGCATATCGTGCAGTGTGACTGCGACCGAGCAAAATGCTCCTCCAACGAAAAAAACAATCAATGTTAATTTGAAAAATCATCAAATATCAAAGGTCGTATGAGTGTACGATCTTTGATGGTATCCACAAAAGCAAAAAAGAAAAACAAAATTTACGTACCCCCTAGGCAATTACCCCTATGATTAGTGTCTACGGGAATTATTCAATGCAAGGGTTGAATGCAAATATCTACTGCACCAGTATTCGGCCACCAACGAGCGCCGCAACGTCCCCGGTGCAATTTTGCACCAACAGTGTAGAGCGCGCGCGATGCATTTTCAGCGGCCTTGCACACGCATTGACATTGAGCACGCATATCGTGCAGTGTGACTGCGACCGAGCAAAATGCTCCTCCAACGAAAAAAACAATCAATGTTAATTTGAAAAATCATCAAAATACGGGCCAGTTTGTGATGACGGAGAACCCCCCGAACTTTCATAAATCTAGAAGGACATAGTCCCTCAAATAGGCTAAAAACACAGAAAATGATAAGAAAATATGAAACATTCTTTTAATGACCATAACTTCAAGAATATTCCTTGTTACATGCATGTTCAAAGTGAGGAATCACTGGAAAGGTTTTCTCTTTCCTGTCTGACGATGGACTTACTTTAAAAGTTTCACAATGGTCCTTACATCTTGCGATCAAGTTCTCATATCATATGATTCTTCTAAAAATGGCCTTTTTTATTGTTCTTTTCAATCCACACAGAATGACAACATACAGTACAGAAATGCACAGAAAGCTTGTATGACCTCACCAAAAAAAAAAAAAAGAAAAAAGAGAAGGGGACGTCAGGTTTGCTTCTGTAACACTTTGCAACGAAATCATGTAGATGCACAACAATGTACACACAGCAATTACGTGTACATTGTACCTGTGCGTGTGTCTCACACTCTATGAAACTTAAAGGGGAAGAGGGAAATTACACAAAATACTAATAAAACAAAAGTGAACAAAGGAGGGAATCGTCTTCTCACCTTGTCCAATAAAAATGGTGTACACGCTGCTGAAATTTCCATAGAGCTCATTGACAAAAATTCTGACCTGCATTCAAGAGAGACACAAAAAAAAAAAAAAAAACAGAACAATGTAAACATGCACATAAGTTACAGTTAGGTACATTGTATCCACTACACTTGTACACGGTGTACATATCTCAGTCGTCAGTGTTTTGCAAGTGTCTGTCTGTTTGTCTGACATCAAATGTGAACTTTGACGTCTTCTCTCCACAAGGCGTGGAGAATTAATCCCTGCCTTGACCTCAGACGTACTACACTTTACAGACGGTGAACAGAGGCCTTTCCTTGTACCCATTATCACGGCCCCCACCTGCTTAAATGTGCATCTTAACCCATTCCATATGGGAACCAGGTGGCCTGCGTATTATAAAGTCTATTGGCATTTCTGAATTCAGTATGGAGAATGTTAAGGGGTACATTCACATGTTTGGACAATGAACACGGTATAATCGTATATCGTCACGGATAAAAAGAATCATTTTCCTCATTTTGGTCTTATTTGGCTGAGGTGCCTTTTCAGACTTTAACTGCCTTTGAATTAACACAAATGACGGGGAGCAGCAAACCTCAAAACGTGACAAATTTTGTGCCATAAAATTTGTACTTATTGAAGTGGACACTTGTGGACATGCATGTAACATTACTTTAATATGGGGTAAGACATACTTTTCGTCTCCAGTTACTGTAAATGTTTACTCTGATATACATGTAATCTGTGAAAAAATGTGAAAAAATTGAGAAACAGACAACAATCAACCTGCTAAAATCTATACTACAACTGCACATGCATTTTTCTTGATTAAAGAGAGATATTTATCTTCTGCGCAACTAGTTTTTGAATTTCTCAAAGTGCCGCCTTGCTTTTATCCAGGCTGGCTGTCGGCGATGAGGATAAGATAAAACCAGGAAAGCATGTTCTCGTGACACTTTTGACAGGGAAAAGTGCATGAAGTAATCAACAAATGATGAATGTCCATGTGCAGCAGGTCCATGCTTTGACATACTGTAAAAACCATTACCGTTCACATGCATTTTGATTTCATGGATTTTGCGAGAGGTAAGATCCATGATATTCAAATGCATGTGAAAATTCTTGTCTACACTACAAACGTATGTGCATTGAGTGCTAGTGTCAATTCGCGAAAAACTTCACGCCGCAAAAAAGGCCATCGGCTCCAATTCGCAAAAATTTAATGGGAGAGGTCTGGAAGATGCATGTCTTTCACACACACACACACACACACACACAAAATAACATTTGAGAAATTTGTTTTGCCATTTGTTTGATGTCATTCTACTATTGTGACATAACAAACTGTTGCAGAGTTCAAGTATACAGATGGTAGCCCACACAATCACCTAGAACTCAAATACTTTCAAAACTTCTGAAAGAATTTTCCAATTTCCCTCAATCTTTCTACATTTGCTAGACTCATAATATATCGTCAGCTGAACACCATAAGGGGGCTTTCACGTTCTACAATTTAAGCGTATATCAAATCAAAACAATCAATTTTCGTGAAATAAAAAAGCGTAATATAGAATCAAAAGTGGGTGTATTAATATAAGCACTGTTTCAGATATGGGGTAAAATAGCGCCCTTGTGGCTTTAACTTTGACTATTTTACCTAAAATAAACATGATTTAAAATTGACACCACAAGTGTAGAGGATATTGAGGTCCACAACATGATACACTGTACCAATCACTCAATACCCCCAAAGAATTGTAATATAGCCCCGCTGGTTCTCTATCGACGGTATGTTGGGGTGGGAAGGAGGGAGTCCCCTTTTTGAAGTCCAAGCACACACTCAGACATACTGGACCCACATTATGGAATTCTTTACCAGATACAGTTACAAATTCCTCCAACTACAAATATCTTTCAGAAGAATCTTAAAAGATATTTGCTAGATGGTTAGAGTTGCCATTATGAAATACACAATGATTATGATAAATAATTTTTGTGGTTCTTGTTTTCTAGGGGTTTATATGACTAATCATGATTACTTAATTTTATAACATAAATGTATTTGTGTGTGTGTGTGAGTGCGTCTGTTTTTGTAATGTTTTGATCGTAAAGCAATATTGTTTCCTCTTATTCCTTTGGTTTGGAATCACTCTGACAAGACCCTGGTCTTTCGTAGTTTCCATGTTTCATTTATAATATGTTATGTATTGCACGTTCATGTACTCGTTCACTGTCC
Organism: Diadema antillarum; assembly: GCF_040938485.1. Taxonomy (NCBI): domain Eukaryota; kingdom Metazoa; phylum Echinodermata; class Echinoidea; order Diadematoida; family Diadematidae; genus Diadema; species Diadema antillarum. The sequence continues at coordinate 210,103 of NW_027271125.1, read as the reverse complement.
TCAGTTTGTTGTACAAATGATATGTCTTTTAGATGAAACAGAATAAAGTTCAAGTTCAAGCACATCGGTGTACCTTGAAGCCGTAGGTGGTGCCCTTGGTGAGCCGAGAGATGGGGTAGTAGGGGTTCAGGGTGTATTGTGTCGACTCCCAGACAGTTGATTGGTTACCATGGTATTGCACCTGTAACGAGATACGTACCACACCAATATAGTCAATAAAAACAAACAAATTGATGGCAGGCCAGCAAATTTTCCAAAATGGTTCATCTTTTGGTGGTCCGATCGGGCAGCTAAAACGCAAAACAAAACTTATATATTTCTGTTTATTTCTGGCAAGTACATTTCCTTTTTGAGCCATTAAAATGTCATATTCAAAGATTTTGTGGCCCAAATGAGCCACCAGAAAAAAAAAAAAAAAAATATTAGTGTCAAGCCCTGATATACAACACATATAATTTGTACAGTGTATACACACTACTACAGACAACTCCCTTTAAAACAAAGTCTAAGGGACCTGCAATTTTCTTTTGTTACACCCAAATTTTGTTAAAGCTGAACAATTAAACTAAAGTTGCATCTAATGATATGTAGATAATAATTTGGGGACCTGAATTTCTCATTCATTGGACCAAATTTTGTCATTTTATAATGGCAATTTATGGTATATAGAGAGATAGACAGATAGATAGATAGATAGACAGACAGATAGACAGATAGATAGATAGATAGATAGACAGATAGATAGATAGATAGACAGACAGATAGATAGATAGATAGATAGACAGACAGATAGATAGATAGATACATGTAGATAGATAGATGATAGCTAGTGTAGGTAGGTAGATACGTAGATAGATAGATAGATAGATAGATAGATAGCTAGATAGATAGCTAGCTAGATAGACAGATAGATAGATTGATAGATAGATAGAGATAGAGAGAGATGGATGGATGGATAGATAGATGAAGACAAAGACATGGGACATTTCCCTGAGACTGTTTCAAAAATCTCTGTTTCCTTAATTTCCACTCAAGCCCACTGCACTACTGGCCTAAAACGTATCCTTTACCACAGTGCATTGGCCCGCAAAAAACACTTTATGTTGGCTCACAATGCACAAATGTTTAATAAGTCCTCACACAATTATATTTCATTGCGACCTTTATAGTAACTAGGGGAAATGCGATTGCACTCGCACATAATCTGACACGATGCGTAAAGGAAATAGCAATATTTAATATTATCGGCCTACAAGAAGCACTTTATGTTGGCTCATGATGTGCAAATATATGAAAGGTCCTCATGCAATATCACTCCATCTTGACCCTAGTGGCTTGGGGAAATGCAACTGCACATGAGCTACAAACATATAGTCAGGGATTCATATTATCTGACATAATGTGTGAAGAAAATTGCAATCTTTTTCGACAATGGGCCAAGAGGATGGTCTCGAGAAATATGTGTACAGTGTCACGCGGTTGCGGCCATCCTGACCGCCTCACCTGGTAAAATGGGACGGAGCTGTAAGTGACCGGCGTCCAGGTGAGGTTGACCGTGATGGTGTCGTCGTTCTCGTGGATCAGGCGGTGGCCCGTGATGGTGGGTACCGGCAGATGCAGCGCATCTGCGCAGAGAGGCCGAAGGAGGAGAGGTTAAAGGGATCGTACAGTTTTGGTTGAGACCTAATTTCAGGTTTCTAACATTTTTTTGGTGAGATAATGAGAAACCTCTTATGAAATATGAAAGAGCATGTAATTCTATGAGGAATTCAACGTTAATTTGATGAAAATTGGTTTTGAAATGGCTGAAATATCTAAAAAAGAGCGATTCTAACAAAGTGTGGGACCCACACTTTATTACGATCGCTTTGTTTTACTTTGTTTTTGGATGTTACAGCTATTCCAAACCCGATTTTCATCAAATAAACTTTGAATTCCTCTTAAAGTGGTATGCTCTGTACTATATCATAAGTGTTTTCTTGGTATCTCGCAAAAAGTTTAAAGCCCAATTCTCATCTCCACCAATACTGTACTATCCCTTTAACATTGGATGTCCCTTTTTGCAAACATCACAAGATTTTGCATGATTGCAGAATAATGTCTCCAAACATCATCTACTAAATCTTACGGTATTGCATCACAGAGTTTCAAAAATACAAATGAAAATTAACCCTTATTTCACTCAAGAAAAATCCTCCTCATTTCAACTGATGTCAGTTGGAATTGAGTGTGTGTGTGGGGGGGGGGGGGGGGGGGGGGGGGGATAGGAATGAATTCACTAGAAATCTATAGTTTCACTTAAGCATCCATGATAAGGAAGTTTCCTGTTCTATTTTTCTGAGGGAAGGTCAGAATTACCTAAATAAAACCATTCAACTTTAAAACTTTCACAAACTGGCGACTAACATTCAACATGTAGTGTAGACAAAATCTTGTACTGAATTGAATGATTATGGCCCCAAACTGGTAGACTACGCGTTCTTTGTACGTACCTCCTGGGGTGGTATAGTAGAAAAGGGGTGCCCTGTTGTACTCCTTGCCGTTGATCACGACAGATGCAGTGAACTCATACTTGGTACTCGCCTTCAGCGATGTCCAGACGTAGTGCCTCGATTGAGCGGCTACGTCTTGGTACACTGAATTGGGCAGGTCACGACCAGGCTCATCGGCGTTTGGGATTGCCTCTCTATGGGTAGATGGGGGGAGGAGGAGGGGGTGAGAGGGGGGTAGGATGCACATTACAGAGTCGGTTGAAAAATTAAAGGGATGGTATAGTTTTGATCGAGATGGGGCTTCAGGTGGGCATTTCATGAAGCATTTTGTCCGACAAATTTGTCAGACAGATTTGCTCTCAGCCAATCAGAAGCAAGGATTTCAGTAGCTCATAACAGTTCGTCAAACAAAATATCTGACAAAATGCTTCATGAAACGCCGCCCAGGTTACCAACTTCTTTTGTGAGATAATGAGAAACTTCTAATGGAAAATGAAAGAACACACAAAATACTAAGTGGGATTCAGTGCTAAGTGATGGAAATTGATTTTGAAATGGCTGAGATAAGCAAAACAACAAAGAGGTCCTAATAAAAGATGGGACCCACCTTTTAAGAGGACCCCTCTGATTTAGTTTGTTTTATTGATATCTCAGCTATTTCAAAAACAATTTCCATCAAATACTATATACAAAATATATCAAGCGAGTCTAAGTTTTTCACAAATCGGGACTTCCCGACAATTTCGCGAGTGGTTAAATTCGTGATAGTGGAGTACAGCACTGAACAGAGAAATGTGCGTCACATTCACATTGGGATCAGAGTCACTATTTTCAAGTGTCTTTACTTTTGCAAATAGCACCTGACTCATGAAATTCACAATAAGTAAAAACCTTGCGAAATATTTGACGCACACAGTAAACCACACTTCTCCTGTCTACAACTTTGATGGGAGAATCGAGGTACAAACTCAAACATATTCCAAGACCTTCATATGTTACCACTCATGAAACAGATTTTATGAATAGTCAAGTGCAAATTTCTAAAAATATTCCAAGCTGACTGCCATCTCTGATCTTTAATCAAATGGTGTAAGTTCTGATTCATCCAGGTAACGATCAATCAACAAGGAGACAAGGAGACAATAGACAAGGAGCCTCGGTGGTTTGAGAGGAGGGTCCGGGAAGCCGTCTACATCACCTCCGAAAACCCCTTCCTTAACAAGGGTGGGGAACACAACCTCTCCCGGGTGTACAGCTCTGTGATCCGGAGAATTCCTCGGCGACTTACTTCGAACAATAACGTCGGTTGTGCGTCTGTGCCGATTGGCAACGACGCCTTCCCGCCATCAAATCAGACGAGCTGATGAAGCGTCCAGGATCGGACGTGAAACCGTCCTCAGAACTAAAAACAGTAAGTCCAGATGAACTGATTTAATGTTATCTTTATTATCTCTGATCTTTGTTGCTGTTTTTTTCACTCACCGCTTGTAGACCCGGATCTGATAGGTCTGGCCTCCCATCTGTGAGGTAGAGAACGTCATCCTCGCCGAACTGATAGTGTCGCCCTCTTCCACCAGCAAATTCTGCACAACGTATGTTCCTGGATGAATGACAAGATTTTAGGGAGTTGTGATGGAAGAAAATATTGAGAGCAGCAACAAATAACCTCAAATTTGAGGGGTTCACGGATGGAGGAGGCCAAGCAATTGGCCAAGGTACCTTAAGAACTACTCCATCTCTTGCTGTGCATATTTCCGTCAAATGATATTCCACATGTGACCGTATATCATTAAACCAACAAAAAGTCGCCAGACATGGATTTTTAAATAGTCGAGGGCAGATTCTGAACGAGCAGACTCAAAGCTTTAATATGATGCATGTGTGTATAACTCTACTCAACTTAACTTCCCCTTACCTATCTGAATATTGGAATAAAGCGCACACTCTAAAAAAGTGTAAACTGAGAAAACAGTCTCTGAAGTGTACATGGTCTATTCAAGTGCTTGATCTTTACCAAGCTGTGCTAGCTGTACGATGAATGGGACAAGAAAACAGGATGTAAACCATTGGAGCAACAACAATAAGGGATTATCAGATTAAGCTGAAATTGAACATGCTTTATTAACACATTCTGTTAATGAGTAATGCCAACTTTCAAAGTAGCAGCATCATCCTTTCTAAAGTTATTACAGTTGAAATTGAAGAGCATGTACAGGGTTTTTAAGAAATGAAAAGGGGATTCTATAAGACACACATAATTACACTATTCTGCAAAAAAAAAAAAAAAAAAAAGTGTTGGAGAAAAACTGCTAAAAACGCAATTTCCTGTTTGTTTTATGATCCAAAACTTCAGCATTATGTAGAAGACTTGCTCTTTCAGAGAATATGAAAACCTACATGTACAGATTGGGTAGGTTGACCCATTTTGCCTGTTTTCAGTCCTCACATAAAATCAGTGCGTGCAACTTTTTGTTGGTTTTGTGATACATTGTATATATTATCAAGTATTTATGAAAACAGCCTGAACTTTAAGGAATGTCGCTTGTATTTCTTCTTCTTTTTTGCTTAATGTCAATTGCCCTGTTCAAAGAACAAATAAAAAATCCTAAATCTTCCGAAACTTCTTCAGGAGCTGAAATTAGGTTTCTCATGCCTGAGGCAATTTGTGTGATCTGCAACATAGCTCCTAACACTGCACTGAAAAATTATCCTGTAATTACGTACACAACCATAAACCAGCGTCAAAATAAAAGTACCCAAATATTCTTGCTTGCTATATGTTCCAGCACTTTACAGCTGTATACGTCTTGATTCCATGGAATTAAAAACATGTGAAACTCATCTGGCCGAGCACGAAAAATTACTCAAACGAAAATATCCTTTTCTACAGTATAATTGCACAAATACTTTAAATGGAGACCTCCAGATGATATTTAGCCTTCTGCATTCAAACATCTATAAATCGGTTATACTGGGTAGTTTCAGAATTTGTAGTGACTGCTATGAGGAATAAGAATGTTTTACAAATTCACAACAAATCAAATTGACTTAGGATGATGATTATACTGGTCTGTTACTGTATACGCCGAATATTTCATGAGGTTTTCATTTTCGTGAATTTCACGAGTCAGGTGCTATTCGCAAAATTAAAGACACGCAAAAACATGGACTCTAATCAAGCTGTGAATGTGACGTATGCGTGTACATTTCTTCATTCGATACAGGACTCCATAATCACAAATTCAACCACTCGCGACATCATCAGGAAGTTCCGATTTGCGAAAATTTACCCTCGCTAAATATATGGCATATACAGTATTTACATATCGTCTGTTGAGAATGAGAAGGGCGTTAAGTTGTCTCGAATACTATGGGTTTTGTGGTCACTTAACGCCCTTATCATTCTCAACCGACGATATGTTGTCTGAAATGTTCCTTTGACTACAATCATTCTCCCTACAAAGGACAGTCTTCACTCACGATCACAGCTGGGATCTGCCTCATCTTCCAGCGCCACGCAGTCGACATAGCCGTTGCACTTCTTCAAGTCGTCGATGCACGCTCCGGACTCCGCGCAGTGGAACTGGTTGTTGCCACACAGGCTGGTTGTTGGGCGGGCTGTCACCGTCGCTGCAACAAATGAGATTGGTGTGAAAACAATCAAGTGAACGAGTTCATTAACAAGTCATCCTAGCTTTGCTCGGCTGATTACAACTGTAGGTAAAGCATGTTGTATCTCAGTGGCAGATCCAGAGGGGGCGCACCGGACACACACTCCCTCTCTATTTTTGGTTAAAACAGAAGAAATAAAAAGAAAAATGGGGGTGGCACACGCACCCTCCCTTTAATTTTGTAAAAGTGCCTCCCCTTCACAGAATTCCTGGATCCACCACTATATCTGGTTACAAACTCATTTCCATTATTCCTTAAAGTTCTTGCTGAAGCATGTCCACTCATCCTTTTTCCTATCTCCATAGACTTAATACATAGAGCACCAGGTTCGCGCAGATGACAGGTTAAAATTATTCATAACACAATTTGTTGAGTTAGGATGATTGTAAATTCTGTAAATTCCAAATTATTGAACATTGTCATCATGATTTCTGAAAGTAAATGCATTATCATTGTCAAGGAGATTGCAATATACAACATATCTCTCTTTCCCTCTCTCAAATTTAGTGATGATATTGAGGTTGTCTGACGAAATCACAAATCAAACTGAAATTTTGTGCGATTTTAACATAATAGAGATAGCCAAATGTGTACAGAACTGAGATGAAAAGAAAAAGAAATCCTATGGCCTGTACTTGCAAATTGCACTGTATCAATGCATGTACATGTAAACAGCCAAAGAGAGAGAGAAAGAGAGATAAGTGTACAATGTAGATGAACATACAGCATAGTAGATTAAGCACAATTCCCCCAAACTGTTTGAGCCTTCAATATAAAGCTATCTTGTACCTTCTTAAAGGCGCATTTTAACCCGTTGAGGACGAGGTCCCGAGTATACTCGGGCACGGGTCTATGGGAAATATGTGTTGTAGCAAAATCAGACCATCCTCAACGGCTTAACTTCAATGAAAATGAATGAGAAATCTTTGAAGAGTCAAACCAAGGGGAAACTCACGACAGTTGAGTTCGTCGCTGGTGTCTGAGCACTGGTAGTAGCCATCACACACATCGCTGATGGGGATGCACTTCTGTCCGTCCGCACACTTGAACTCGCGGACGCCGCACGTGCGCACAGTCGTCGGCACGTATGGCGTGGTCGGGACACGCGCTGTCACAAAATGGATGAATAGATCATTCATTAAGGATAGCCTTGGGGCATTCCTCTCAGATATTGGGTAAACATATCTTTATATCAAATGAGTTCTAGAGCAAAATTCTATCTACCTACCAAGGTTCATGTTGATATAACTGCATACAATGGCACACTGCAAGCTGCACACTGGCACTGGTCCGACTCTCTCTGACCAGTCAAAATCACTGTTGGACAAGTAACTTTTTTCAGAAACTGGCCAGAAAATAGTGGAAACACTAGGTCCCTACTGGTGAGCCAGACAGGTTGAACCAGTAGAAAATTTGGCGTGTGTGCAGCCCTGCTGTATACTCCATGCATTCAGCAAAGCCTAATTTTTTCAAGAATCAGGACTTCACAACAATTTTCAGAGTAGTTACAAATTGTAAATTCGCAATTGTGGAGTACAAGTAATGAAGGAAGAAAAGCATGCTTCCATGTCACATTCATCACTGTAGGAATCAGAATAGTTTTGCTTGTTGCTAAATTTGCAAAAAGAATTCAACTCATGATATTTGCGATTTCTGTGATTATAAGATTGAGGTGTACTCCAACAAACATGGAGGCTGCACCAGAGGGGACTCTTCTCGTACAGTGAAATTTTATGGAGCCGATGTTAAAGGCACACTCATAAAATTATGCGAACATAGGAGAAATCTGTAGTTTAGTTCGAATGAAACACAAACATTACAAACTATAAGTTTCTGACAATCTTCTTTTCAAATGTTTTCACTAAAGCAATGACATCAGTCATAAATCAGAAATGACTTGATGCAATGGATGTAATTTGTTCATTTTGATTTTATGCAAAAACATAGAATTTGTGTGCAAAGACTTGTGAGATGTATAAAACATCATAGCTCCACCTTACACTTGGATATGTGATTACAACTGGTTTCAAAGTTTTCAACAAAAAAAAAGTTTGAAATTGATATTTCACAATTTTACCATTTATGATTAATTTCGACAACACAATATTAAAGTGTTTGTTCAGCTTTACCCCAAGACTCCTTAGCCTAAATTCACAGAGGCAGTTTTCATTTAGTCCAAAAGATTGTTTGAATTCAGACATTACCAGGACTGAGACACAGAATACTGTTGTGTTCAAATAGAGGCTCCTTATCACGGGCGTCACACTGCCCAGAAACCGAGCGTGCATGGACACACGACAGAGGAAGACATTCAGTTTCGGCTCTGATCGTATCAACACCAGGTCACTCATGAGGGCATCTTTAAACACTTTACGTGCCATGTTCGCGTGTCCGACTCAGTCGACGGCATGCCAACTTCGCATATTCTGCTCAAACACACAAACCTGCCTAAACCGATCGATTAATCGCCAAATGCCACAGTACAATGAAAGTGTTTCTCACGCTTCCGTTCCTTTCACATATAGCTTGCATTTTATGCGATTGACTAACAACCAGTGTGCCCTACTCGATTTACGAGTAAAGTTTCTGTCACTGTTTTGCGTGCAAAAGTCATGCCTTTACAGTAATTTTAGCTACAAGTCAAGTGAATAAAAAAAACAATCATGAATTTGTCATACAATTCTACATCAGAGCAAAGCTCGGAATCTTCTCACAACTTTAATCACTATTATGTCCACCTTAACAGAAATCTATAGAAGTAACATACATTGTAGATATAACAGACGTTGGTGTCTAAGAATAATGTGGCACACAGTGGGTTTCCACCATGGCACATAAGGAGTTAAGCCATCGTATCACCGCTGGTGGAGTTTCTCCGGCTCCGCCAGCCACTTTGTGAGCAGTGGCAAAATCTTTGGCAAGCCAATAAATTGCCCGAAGATCTTGTGAAGGTTGATACTCTTGTCAATTCAGGGACAGCCTGACAACATTTCACAAAGAGTCTCACGTGAATTCATCTTTTCTCCAATACTCACTTCCACAGTGGTCCTCATCGCTGCCGTCGGAGCAGTCTGCCTCTCCATCGCACTCGAACCATCGCCAGATGCAGGGCGGCGTCGCACCAATGCCACAGGGCACATGGAAGAACCCGCAGGATGGCGGCGTTGCGGGCATTTCCGTCGTAGCTACGGCAACAAGCACGTACATGTATATCAGATTTTAGTAGAGAGGGCATGTATCTCACCCTTCCCCCATGATTACATGTACATAATTTGTACTTTATGAGGAGAAATAAACTGGTTCACTCAAAGTTTAAAGGTCCAGTCTAACTTTGGGAGCAATGATTTAAGAAACGAAAAATCAAGATATCACATCTGATGGATATGTCTATGTGTGTTGTATCACAAAATATCCTGACATATAAAATTTTCGAAATAAAGCCTAAAACGTAAGGAGAAATCTCTGTTTTTCTCAATATGAATAAACCATAACTGCAGACGGTTTAATCTGGAAACATTTCTATCATAACTATCGTTCACATTCTGTATACTTAACAGTACTTAACATTGATTATACTGATTCCAATTTTTACATTAGTTGTATCTATCCGTAACTCACATCTTAGAACTATTTTGAAGCACTAATGCTGGGTTTTTGTTTTATCTGCAAATAGCAAATTAAGTTCATCCTGATATCATACTGCTTTGTATGAAAACAGAAAAATCGAAGAAATAGATCGATGAAAATTTTGGAGAAAAAAAATAAACACATTAAAAATGTTATGAGCAGAGCTGATAAAGTTTAGAGAGCATGACAAAACTGGCAACTCTGTGCGATGTACGTGTCGAGCACCTCTCCATTTGTTTTGTACACAAAATTTAACTCATTTCCATTTTTCACAACTATTTTGGCACAGGCAGACCTTATCAATCTGCTGAGGAGATCACACAAAAAAATAGATTTCTTTTGTTAATATATACCAAGAATAAGCTTATCCTCATGAGAAAAATGGAAAGATTTGTGACTTTTTGTGTACATTCGGTACTCGCAGAGCTACTCAACATCTACGTTACACAGAGTTGTAAGCTTGTGTTGTCCTCCACACTTTGACAGTGCATAACTTTTTATCTCGTTGCTAATTTTCTGCCCAAAGTTCCACTGATCTACTTTTTTTTCTTCTGATTTTCTGTTTTCATACTAAGCAACATAATGTCACAATGTAACTCCCCTTTGAAGATTCCAATTCTACAACCGTAGTTTGGGGAGAATTTGAGTACTTCTTTAAGACCACAAAGCTTAAAAACAAACAAACAACACAAAAGCTAATAGGAGTACTGAAAAGCATCCTTTCTACTTTGCAGACATGTAGCACAGAGTGCTGATGGCGAAGTCATACAAAAGTTTCAACGAACAAATAGCTGACGAAAATATCCACGAAACATTTACAAAACGAAGTAGGTCACGGATTCAGATATCCCAGAGCTTCTTTTTCATTCTCGTCTTTTTGTCTTCTTTGTGTGAACTTTCTTCTCTTTTTTTTTTCTTCTTTTCCTCGGTTTCACTTACTGCCGCACGTGATTTCGTCGCTGTTGTCGCCGCAGTCGTCATATGCGTCGCACTCCCAGTACCACGGGATGCACCTCCCGTTGTCACACGTGAACTCGCCAGAGCCGCAGGAGCCCGGTGCAATCGTCGTGTAATCGACTGTCAAAAGGTTAACGGAAAAAGATTACAGATGACGAAGAGCAGCAACAACAACAACAATAAAGATGGATGGGATAATCCACTGAAAGGTACAATCAAGTAAAAAAGTGCGTTCGTTTTTTTTTTTTTTTTCACATCACGGGCGTGTGACAATTTCTACTTTAATGATATACCATACCATTTGTGGTGCCATATATGGCCACTAACTCCCCCCCCCCCAAAAAAAAAGCCATGTTTATCGTTGCCATCTGTCTTAAAGCAGGCATTTCCCACCCTGCTGCTTAATTTGAAGTTAACTACAGTTCATTTTGTGTCATAGTCTGGCACAATGCAATAGAACCAGTACCTGCTAAAAGAATAGCTGCCATAAGCACAAAGGATGCACTTGGAGCTACTGTACGAATCAAAACTTTTAACCAAGATTAGATTCTGAACTCAGCATGTGAGCACAGCGTGCAGAATTATCAATAGTAAGTCCTATCATATTACGTATTTAGAGCTCTACACATTGCATCTGGTCCACCAAAATCTTTCAATAACAGGAGAACTCTGCCTAGAACACAATTACTGTAAATATCTAATCACTGGCCACTGGCAGTGGAGTCGGTACGAAGGCCGTACGCTATGCACAAATGAATAAGGTGATCTAACGCACCCAACATTCCGTGTTCAGGCAGGGTCATCGTTTTAGGATTCATTTCTGCACTATTGGTGATACAGAGTTTCTCTAATACACTGTACAAAAGGCATGAGCAGTGCAATCCTGTTTTAACAAACACAGTTATAATGAAATTCCAGTTGCAACAAAATGAAAATTCAGGCCGCAACATTATCTACTACAGTGTATATCTTTATTGTTTATTTGTTCGGATATAATGAAAGAAAACTACCAGTCCAGAGGAGTCCACCGTATATCCACATTTCATTTTTCCCTTTCATTCTAACAAAAATATTTTCACTTTACAATAGAAATCCACCTTCAGAGGTTGAAACTTTCTATTTCTTTTCCCAACAAGTGACAATTGCTGTACAAAAATCTGTAAAACTGTATTAGTTGGAGATTGAGATAGAAATGCACCATGTTTCTCTTGTACGACAAAATAGAGCTCAAATTGTGCCGTGACACCTCGTTGCCCACATATTGTAACAGAAATCAAACAGCACTGCCATTCTTTTACGTTCATATGCAATAGGGAGAATTGATCAATCTCCGCCAGCAAGAAGAAGAAAAGAAAGAAAAGACGGAGTCCACCTACTGCAGTCGTATTCGTCGGATCCATCGCCACAGTCGTCGTAGCCGTCACACTTCCACCAGTACGGGACGCACGTGCCCGAAGTCAGGCATCGGAAGTCACTGCCCGAGCAAGAGAACGGGTTGACGGTGGTGTAGGACGGGTATTCTGTCGTCCCAGCTAGAAAGGGTTTGCACAAAGAGTTTAAAATTGTATTAAAGAGACAGGGATACTAGAAGTTATGTAGTGTATGAGGTTACAGGAACTAAATGCAAATGCGCATTGACCTGTGTTGATCCGTGATAACCACAAAATCACTTTTCTGGCCAAATGATTATCTTTATGTGCCCATATATTTAATAATGGTGTTTCTACTAACCTTCTTCAGATTGTTTGGATATGCCAACAAACAGCCTTTTAAACCAAAATTTTTTCACTGACATCATCTGTTAATCATTACTAAAAGTTCTAGTATTAAATGATTTACACAAGACATTGAAAAGCATTTTCACCTAGACTGAGCATAACTGACAAATTTCTATACAATATCTGTAGTTAATCACGTCAGTAACATCGAAACATGAAAGTTACAGTATGCTCAGTTCAGGGGGAGGTGCATTCCAATGTCTTTTATTAATTAATACTGTGAAGCAAGATTTCTTCGTGGCGTGAAATTTTCACAAATTGTCACTTTCATTCAATGAATACGGTGTCTATTAGAACTTTTGCGTGTATCTTAATTTTTGCGATCTTGGCTCTCACAAAACTTGCAAAATTAAAATGCACATGTAACATTCCTGGTTTTAAAGTAATGTGGCACACAGGGGGTCCACAACACGGCCTACTATGAGTTAAACCCTCGAGTCATCATTTTAGGTTTGCTCTGTCTCCTTGGCAACAACTTACAAGGACAGTTCCTCTCGTCGCTGTTGTCGCCGCAGTCATCATAGTCGTCGCACTCCCAGTAGGCCGGGATGCAGTGGTTATTATCGCACTGGAACTGATTGCTGGAGCAGGTCAGGCTGTCACCTGTGTGTAACGACAAATCACAGATTGAACCCACAATATGCGAACACTCTAGAAAAGTGTGAATTGAGAAAAGAAGCTCCAAAGTATACGGTTTAACATCTTCCCTCTGAGCACTGTAACCGCACCATCCCTGGAAGCCTTCTGCCATCAGCGGACGGAAGGCATTGGATAAGTCCCTGCACTGTTTTTACTCTCACCATCATATACTAACACATGCATACTCTGCACCGTGCACCTGAACCACTGTGCTTCACACACACACTCACACATCCAAAGTTTGCGAGGATCATCAAGTTTAAAGGAGGCAAACTGAACCAGAAAAAGAAGAGGAGCATTCACACATCAAAATAAGGACGATTCCGTGGTGTAATTGGGGAAATACACGTACATGTACCTGTGCGCTTCATTCAATCTAATGGGCAAAATTAATGATTTCTAAAACAGGGAAGCTTTCATTTTCTCTCGTCAGGACATGGCAAGATAAATTTGAGTTATCTTCTGCAGAATAGGAGACACTTGGCAGCCATGGTGAGAACACAGGTATAGACCAGTTCGTAATTCCACTTTGCGCATGAGCAGAAAAAAGGTCATTTGTACCAACAGGCATTTTGGTTTATTAATTCACTGACATAAGCATCTGTAATGTGATGATTATTCATGTGATCCTTATCCAAATAGTGCTTGCCAGCACATCCACCTGAGAGCAAGAATGGTATGTGGCAATATCAAAAGAAAAAAGTTGTTATTGCATTCAATACGAAACAATGAAGTAGATGCCTGCTAAAGTGTCAACTGACGGACTATTCTGGTCACCTGGTCTAAACACAAGTTCATACTTTGTTTGAACACAAATTCCATAAATTGTTATGTTGGGCAGCTGATGCATCATACCGCTTTGAAAATGAGTGATGTGCTTAACCAACTGAGAAAAAAATAAAGGTCATTTGTACCAAGGTGTACATGAGCTAATTACAAACTGGCTTATTGAGCTGGAATATTAGAACTCTTACTGCAAACACTGAATGTCAAAATGGAGCAGGAGGTATTTCATTTCCTAGAAGTGTGGTCCATCCATTTTCATTGCCATTCTCTTATATTTCATCAACTACTGTACATGTATCAAACAACAGAGTTTAAATTTCACAATTTTACGATGTTCACCAAGCGCCAGTCAGCATTTATGTTTGCCTTTTGTTTTGTTTTGTTTTGTTTGTTTTTCTTATTGTTTGTGGAGTAGTATTTGTGGAGAGCCACTAAGGTTTAGTGGTTTAGACCATAGACACTCAAATAGTGGGGTTCCTGGTTCAAGTCCACTGGCTGCAGCAGTCAAGCAAGGCACATTTACATCATCTGTAGTTCCAAACAAGGGTCAAAGAACCATCAATCCCATAGCACCCACTCCCTCAGCTTGCCTATAAGCATTCATCAGGAGCCCTTCCAAGGGGTCGCAAAAAATTAATCCGAACACTGAAAGACACGCACACACATTTGCATCACAGAAAAATTGAATACATCTAATAATGACCTTTTATAACAAATTAACACATCAAAAGACCTGGTAATCATGGTGATACCATAGGTTGCGAAGGGTAGCCTGGCTCAAATACATGTTTGAGAATCCTAAATAACAAATTGGGTATACAATTTGTAACATTATATCACTGGTCTCTGTATAAGCATGCATACTGTCGAAGAATCTCAACTGTATGCACGTATTTGCTGACCAGCGCAATTCATTGTTTTTGACTGCACGTTAAATAGAATTAAATTGGGCCCGTTAACGATCGCCCCGTCACTGAACAGGCATGCTACCCTGGAAACATTGAACTGCACATTACTTGAATATGAGACCATTCTGAAGCAAATCATTTTCACACAACAATAGATTTACAATGTACTCTGAAATGAATCCCATAAGGATTGGAACAATCGTCCCCCAGCATTCCCACTGATTCCCACTGACCAGTTACTAGCCATACCCTTTAAAGATTCATTTTTCTCTGAATTCTTTCTGCCTATGGAGCCATAACAAACAAATTGAACTTAGAGAGGTGTATCTCTTTAAACTTGATGCCAAGAAAGAAAGAGAAAGGTAAAGAGGAGGGCCAAGGCTTACAGTTCATCTCATCCCAATTGTCACCGCAGTCGTTGTCCCCGTCACAGATCCAGTTCTGGGGGATGCAGTGTCCGCTGGGGCAGGTGGAGAAGTTGGCAGGGCAGACACCGGCAGTTGTTGGCTCAACTGTAAAAATATCAAACAGCACAGTGTTGGGTTTTTGTGTGTGTGTGTATGTGTGGTTTGTTCGTTTGTTTATTATAAAATGATATTCATAATTTCATTTCATTTCATTTACATGTGTGGTTTCTTTGTTTGTTTGTTTATTATTGAAATCATATTCATAATTTCATTTTATTTCATTCATTTTTCCTCATCCAAATGAAACAAAATTGTTACGAAGGAACATCATTTGTCCAAGCAAGTGAAAAGGCATATTGACATAACGCAAAGACCTAAATACAAATATGTACAGTGTACATGAAACAAATGTCAAATATTAAAACCAAACTGTACATGTACATGAATATTATGTGTACATCCTATACACAAAGAGTACACACATAGTATGCATAAACATTATGCATAACATAAGAGACATGTCAATCTTTGGGCAGTCACGGGGGAATCAAAAAGCACTGAATATGTAGTGTACAATTAGCAAGTTCCATAAATAATATAGGAAAAGGTTTTACTTCTTTTGATTTGAAGAAAAAAAATTGAGAAAACAATCCATAATCATGCAAATACACTAAGATACATTGTAAAATGTAAGTACAGAATATACAGTTGTAGAATGCTAAAGAGCATACAATTCCAAGAGGAATTCAACATTTATTTGATGAAAATTGGCTTTGAAATGGCTTAGATATCACACAAAGAGATCCTAAATAAAAGGCAGGACCCACCTTTTATTAGGATCGCTTGGTTTTTGATTTGTTTTGGGATTTCTCAGCCATTTCAAAACCGATTTCCGTCAAATAAACTTTGATCCCCTCTTAGAATTGTATGCTCTTTAACACTTCGTAGAGTGGTTTCTAAGTATCTAGCAAAAAGTCAAATGCTGAATCCTCACCTCAACCAATGCTACAGTACCGACAGCAAATTATTTTCCACATATTCGCGAATGTTTGCGCATTGCGCACATATTCGCGCATAGTAAATTCACGAATATTTGCGAATATTCACGCATTGCAAATGCGCTATGTACTATATTTCACTTCTGATATCAAGCGCTAATTATTTCCAAATATTCCCGAATATTCGTAAATGTGCGATTCGCAAGTATTCGGAAATATTCCTGAATGTTCGAGTGAAATAATTCGCTGTCGATACTGTATGCCGCTCCTTTAAATTGTTCCCTTGTCTAGACACATGTGATTCACTCTGGGGAAAGGTTAAAGGAAACCAAACCCAAAGAAAAATGTGGATTGAGTGAAAGCAGTAACATTCATAGGACACATCAGTGAAAGTTTGAAGAAAATATGACAATCGATGCAAAAGTGATGAGCTTAAAGCTTTGGTGTTGGAACAGCTGGATGAGGAGACTACTAGAGGTTACGACGTCATGTGTGGACAACAATAAAAAGAAAATATACAGGGAATTCCACAAAAATCATTTTTCATGAAAATTACACATTCCATCATATTGATACTGACATACATAAAGGCTAACAATTATTCGCCCTTCTGAAAGCTGTTAGTCAAGTGCTCTTTCATTTTGGTAGAAAAGTGAATTTTTGTGGAATTCCCTTTATATTTTCTTTACGTTGTTGTCCACACATAATGTCATAACCTCTAGTAGTCTCCTCATCCAGCGGTTCCCACACCAAAACTTTAACAATTCATAACTTTTGCATCAATTGTCCGATTTTCCTCAAACTTTCACTGATGTATTCAACTAATGTTGCTGCTTTCACTCAATCCACATTTCTCTTTGTTTTTGTTACCTTTAAGAACAGAGGAGGGGCAAAGCGAAAGTAAAAACAAAAACAAAAATAACGAGAGAGAGAGAAAAAAAGAAATGGCTCACTCGTTGAGTAGCAGTCTTCTTCATCCGATCCGTCCCAGCAATCATTATCCATGTCGCACCGGTAAGACGCCTGGATGCAGCGTTTGTTATTGCACGTGAACTCGTCCGTAGCGCATGTGGGGAATGCTGGAGAGAGTAGATTCCAGATAGAGAGGTTCATCCATGCAAGCATGCATACTACAAAGTGTATGTAAACTTTGGCATGTCACATAAAGAAATTTCAGCATTAATCATTTTGTAAACAAGGCTGATGACACAGATATTTTTATAAAATGTCAACATTCCTTGTTCTTGCTTAATTGTAGCATCTATTGTGAGAAAATAACTCAATAATATACAGTGGTCAGCACAGTGATGACAATTTACACCTTTGTTCAATGGCATACAAAGCGTGACCTGAAATTCACGCAAAGAAGATGACTACCAATTCCATCTAAACTACGAATAGACCACTTCAATCTCCTGAAATGATCAATATGCAAATCAGTATAAGTCGGGAAAACACTTTTACACAGATTTTTGACAGTATCGTGAAATTCAGAGAAAATAATGTACATGTATAAATCACACACATATTTGTCACAGACAATATTTTTTTCTACAGGGAAACGAAAACAAAAGAGTGTGTATCTGACATCAAATCTTCAACAAAGGCTTAAAAAGGGAAGGACAGAAAGCATATTATACAAACTTATAATATTTTTTTCGTACAAAGGGAGATCCAGGTGATTTTCATGATTTCACATCATGTTGTATATAAATTGACAGCTCAATGTATACCTAGATTTGTGGAATTTATTGTGATCCTAGAACAGAGATACCAAAACTCTGAGAGACGCAAAAGAAATTACACTAGGCGTTTTCACATCAGCCCGATGTTTCGAAATAGCGCGCTATTTTCTGACATGGGAAATTTTCCCGATAGCGAAATAGTGCGCTATTTGATAAAAATGTGAACACAAATTAACGCGCTAATTGTATCGCTCTGATCAAGAAAATTTCTCAAGTCCAACTCGGGAAATTTCTGGATTAGCGGGATAGTAGCGCGCTATTTGATAATGTGAAAACGACTTGAGAAATTAGCGCGATGCATCCCATTATGCCTAGCGTGTGTGACCCAATCGATCGAGGCAAACTGCACACAAATCACAAGGAATTTTTGAGAGGGCACACACATTACTTATGCTGTTTGCACATACTCAGCTGTCGAATTAGCTCGACAAAAATTGAGGCTGATTCTCTTTGGGCTGAGGTGAATAAGAAATGAAATAGCGCGCTAACTCGCAATCGCGAAAAATTTCTCGAGCTTGGAATTTTAACGGGCTGATGTGAAAACGCCTACTGAACAAGGATGATGACATAGGAGGCTCACATATTTCAGAAATGTAACAATGAATGATTCCATAACAAGACTGCTTTCTTCATAGCAAATTCACCTGTGTAGAATCTATGCATGCTTTCTTCTATTGTTCTGCTTCCTTGAGCCCCCACCATGCATTCTTATGGTGAAGCTGCCATGTCATCATCCTTGTTCATTGTGATTTGTTATAATTTTGTGAAAACATTCTTATTCTTCATCCCAATAACTACAAATTCTGAAGCTATGCACCCAGTATAACCAATTCATAAACATCCATTTGCAAAATCTGAAAATCTTCTGCAGGTACCCTTTAAAAGACTTCATACAATCAACCGTAAATGAGCTGGGGGAGGGGTCTCTGCAGGGGCAACCCCTTCCAGACTTTGTTCCGCTGCCTCGCAGCTTTCAAATTCATCTTTCATGACTACTTTTTAAGACAACTTTCTCTGCCATTTTCAACATATCTTGCTCTTATTTTTATCTATTTATTTATTTTCTTTTTTTTTGGGGGGGGGGGGGGGTGCATGCCTATGGTTTGGACGTAGGATTACAATAACTGGTCATGTGACCATGAACAAGCATGTCACACACTTGCTCCCCTATACGTGAAGAAATACACAATCAGAGATATACATCGAAGGTAAATCTCATCTGTCAGTCCTTCGTGCGGACCGACATAAAAATCACTACGTCACTCAGCACTCACTGCAGTCCTTCTCGTCGGAGTTGTCGCCGCAGTCGTCGTAGTGATCGCATTTCCACGACAGCGGGATGCAGGTGGACCGGGACGTGTCGGGATCCTTGCAGTGGAATTCGTCGGGGCTGCAAGTGTAGAATGCTGTCGAGACGAGAGGGCAAAAGAGTCGCAAACCAACAAAATAAATTTTTAAAAAGAACATCGTCATCCCATACCACTTGTCTCTATCTGAACATTTATCCATCTACAATCTACATGTATATAATTTATCTTTATACATGTACACATCTCGATCTACATTGTATATCTACATCCTTATCAAAGCTTAAAGCACAACTACAGTGTAAATAAGTCTTAAAGTGACTGAGTAACACTCTGTCATCACATATGAACTGTACCATCGCTGTAAAGGAGGAGAGACCTTGAACAATTCCAGAAATCATGGCAACATATATTCCAACATACGGTAGATGAAGGGAAAAAAAACTCAGCTCAATGAAAAAACAAAACAAAACAAAACAAAACAAAACACTCCTTGGCTGAAAATAACTCATGTTAAGCATGCTACATTCTATATTCAGGGTAAAGACAAAAAAAAAACAAAAACAAAAACAAAAATGTACATATATCTAATTATACATGTATACATACATACAATGTAGTTCATTTAATATAAGGCACACTTTTCCATTTTTTTATGACAAAAAAAAAGGACTCCACCTGTTCTCATGATAACCTGTTGTACCAGGCTTCCAAGAAGTAAACAAAAGTGTCTTCACTGGAAGCCTAACTTCTGGGTTACTTATGTTACTCCCTTGACCAGAAGGATGACTTTGACTGAAGGAGTAGACTTTCTTCTATCAATATCCATTCTTCCTTTGTGTCGAAACTATGTAATTTCTGTCTAATCTACCTTTTTCTACAGAAGTAATGGGCTTGTTTTGCTACAAAACCTATATAAAGATGTACAATTGTACGTATAAGTGTAGCCATCAAGGCTGAGCTCACTAGATTTGGACTTTTGCTGACCCCATGCAAGTTTCCTTATAGCGTATAACAAGCAAGTTCACAAGCCCATCAGCGCACACTCTATTCATACCTCATGCCCTACCAACGTGTCACATCTGTTCAATGGCACATGTAGTTGACCATGGAAAAGGGAAACATTTACGCTGGACTGCTTTCCCATAGGAGGATTACCACCCCCGCCATTCTTTGTCAATGGGCAAAAAGGATCTTGTTTGGGGAATATTGGAGGTTCTCTTAGAATTGCGGAAGGAACGGGTTAAGGTGAAATGGGGGGGGGGAGGGGGGATAAAGGGGATGACTCACGGCAGTCCAATTCATCAGAGCCGTCCTCGCAGTCATTTTCATGGTCGCAGCGCCAAGTGCCAGGTAGGCAGCGTGACTGGTTCCCACCGCACAGCCACTCATCGGTGGCACATGTGCTACCTGTAAGTGAAGACATAACATGCCAATGAGTGAGGTTAGGTGATTCAAAGAATTACACATAGTGGGAGGAGGAGGAGGAGGAGGAAGAGGAGGAGGAGGAGGAGGAGGAGGAAGAGGAGAAGGAAGACGAGGAGGACGAAGGGGAAGAGGAGGAGGAGGAGGATTGAGGAGGAGAAGGGGAGGAAGTAGAGAGGAGGGTGAGGAGGAGGGGGAGGAGGAGGGGAGGAGGAGGAGGAAGAGGAGGAGGAAGAAGAGGAAGAAGAAGAGGAAGAGGAAGAGGAGGAGGAGGAAGATGAGGAGGAGGAGGAGAAAGAGGAGGAGGAGAAAGAGGAGGAGGAGGAGGAGGAGGAGGAAGAAGATGAGGAGGAGGAGAAGAGGAGGAGGAGGAGGTGGAAGAAGATGAGGAGGTGGAGGAGGAGGAGGAGGAGGAAGAGGAGGAGAGGAGAAGAGGAGGAGGAGGAAGAGGAAGAGAGGAGGAAGAGGAGGAGGAGGAAGAGGAGGAGGAGGAAGAGGAGGAAGATGAGGAGGAGGAGGAGGAGGAGGAGAAAGAGGAGGAGGAAGAAGATGAGGAGGAGGAGGAGGAAGAGGAGGAGCGAGGAGGTGGAAGAAGATGAGGAGGAGGAGGACGGAGGAGGAGGAGGAGGAAGAGGAGGAGGAGGAAGAGGAGGAGGAGGAAGAGGAGGAGGAGGAGGAAGAGGAGGAGGAGGAGTGGCGAGGAGGAGGAGGAGAGGAGGAGGAGGAGGAGAGGAGACGATGAGAGGAGGAGGAGGAAGAGGAGGAAGAGGAGGAGGAAGAGAGGAGGAGCAGAGAGGAGGAGGAGGAGGAGGAGGAGGGGGAGGAGGAGAGGGAGAGGAGGAGGAGGAGAAGAAGGAGGAGGAGGAAGAGGAGGAAGAGGAAGAGGAGGAGGAGGGAGTGGAGGAGGAAGAGGAGGAAGAGGAGGAGGGAGTGGAGGAGGAGGAGGAAGAGGAGGAGGAGGAGGAGGTGGAGGAGGAGGTGAATGAGAGGAGGAAGATGAGGAGGAGGAGGAGGAGGAGGAAGAGGAGGAGGAGGAGGAGAAGAGGAGGAGGAGGAGGAAGAGGAGGAGGAGAAGAGGAGGAGGAGGAGGAGGAGGAGGGGGAGGAGGAAGAAGAGGAGGAGGAGGAGGAGGAAGAGGAGGAGGAGGAGGAAGAGGAGGAGGAGGAGGAGGAGGAGGAGGAGGAGGAGAGGAGGAAGAGGAGGAAGAGGAGGAGGAGGAGGAGGTGGAGGAAGTGGAGGAGGAGGAGGAGGAGGAGGAACAGTAGCAGTACGAGGGAGTGCCACCCTCTCCATCACCACCACCACAATTCTAAATCTTTCTCTCATCAGTTGAGTACCTGAGTAGGCGTAGCAGTCGCCCGTGGTTATGTTCAACTTCTCGCCCTGGGGGCACTGGCACTCCTCCCCGCCGTCGGGCCGCACAATCTTCTGCATGTTATCCGGGCAGAGGCAGACACGCGTCACCGTGTCGCCGGCTCCAGGTTTGACGATGCACAGATGGGAGCACCTGCCGTTCTGGCCAGAGCACGGGTTCATGCCTGATGGTGTGGGGAGACAAAAACCAAGAAGGAAGCAAAGAAAATTGAAATGGAATCTCACAGGAAACTAGTTTTATGATTAGCCTTTTGGAATAGAGTTAACCAGTTGACATCAGACAAAGCATCAGTGACATCACACATTTGAACTATGACCACAAAGTTGCATACACAAAGACAGTTAGATTGCTGGCTCACGATAGCGGTTGTTTATGGGCTTGGGTGTGGTCATTCTGGTGACATGACATTTGCTCCAGCGACAATTGCTCCAGTCTTATTTTCTCCAAGGACTTGGGGTTAGGGTTAGGGTTGTGATAGGGTTTCAGGTTTAGTTTGATGTGAGGATTAGGGTTAGGGTTATGTTTGTGGGTAGAATTTATGTTTGGTTTTCAAAATAGGCGAATCAAGAATCAATAGTTTTTTCTTTGGAGCTGCACTCTGAAATTTAGGTCTACTGAGACTATGGCACGAGAGTTTACACGCTGTAAGGTAATTGATCAGAGGCTCAGATCTTGGCCATGAAGAGGAAATTTCTGGCCGTCGGGATGGCACCGTGGCTCACCTTGCTGCGATGCATTGTGGAAGATTTTCATGTCCATTGCACTCTGGAGGTCCCTCACGACATCCTTGACGTCCAGGCCCGTGACCTTGTTGGCTGACTGGATCTTGAGGAGCGACCAGTCGTCCCAGAAGATTTGTTGCTGCAGGGAGAAGGTACAAGGAGCACAATTAGACAATCAATAGATAGATGGGGGGGGGGGGGCATTTCACAGAGGTGTTCTGACAACACAATTGACATAGTGGAGGTGTCATCAGTGGCTGGGTAGAAAAGAGCACTCATCTCTAAATCATGAGTATGGCTGTGGTTTGGGTTTGTGGGTTAGAGCCCAAAGATGCCCAACAAGGAACTTTGTCCACATTGCTGCTCTCCACCCAGGAGTATACAATCTTGTAATAGGTACCAGGTAGGATTAGAATGTTGGTTGATCAGAATGTGAGTGCCTGAAAATGCCGACTGGCTGGAATGCTCCCCAATGAGTGGAGAGTGAGAACTGTCAGTGCTGGTTTGAAATAATGTATCCAGTGACTGGGGTTATGATAGTACATACATGCCCTAAGCACTCTACAAGGTCGATTTGGTCCAGTATATTAAAAGTTACGTACATGTATATTATTATTATCATCATTATCATAAAATAAAAAAGAACATTAACTAAAGCTAAACCATAATGTTACAAAAATGCCACAACATGCACAATGTCAGACACCTCATTAAAAGTATGCATCATTTCTGGGGGGAAAAAAAAGAAAAGAGAGGCTTAAGTAACACCACTTGAAATGTCATAACTGACATTGTTAAAAAAACACCAAGAAAGGAGGGTCTATGGATTCATATTTTTGCAGTCTCTCACGGTGAAGTTGCGTGCATGGTTCTGGGTGAATAGTGAAGTATAATGTGATGTTATAATGTAGTTTCAGTTTTATCCCTTCCTCTTCCCGTCCATTAAAGGTAGCAACGGAAATGTAAAGCTGGCTTGTTGCTACCCAACTGCTAGCCCGGAAACAGGCACATTAAAGGCACACTGCAAGACTTTACAAACTTGTACCAACTGGTCCACGGTCAAGAAATTTGGCATTGTTTCTAGAGAAGATTGCAACAAGTACAGGAACACACAGGTACAATGTACGGACACACATAGATACATGAATAATGATAGTAATCATAGGACCGTAAAAAAAGTGCAACTGGGTACCAATGCCTTTACATACAATACTTGAAAACTAACACTTGAATTTCTTCCACATAAACTGAACCTTTTCCTTATGGGAACCGTGTATACCACGTTCCAATGGCACCAACTCATATATGGGAACCTGGTATACCAGGTTACCAAAACTTTAGACAAGAGTGTGTGCATTCATGGCCTAAATTCATGTCTCTTTACATTTTCCTGATCAGAAAAATGACTGGTCGAATGATTACAGTTTGATTACATCTGTTCTCTTTCAGCACCAAAACTGCATGTATTTTGTCAAATTCACCATTTTCTGTTTCTTTGAGTTTTGTTTTGTTTTGTTAGTATTTTGTTGTTTTCTGTTTGTTTTCTGTGTTTTGTTTTGTTTTGTTTTGTTTTGTTTTGTTTTTGTTTTGTTTTGTTTTGGGTTTGTTTGTTGTTGTTGTTGTTGTTGTTTGTTGTTGTTTTTTTTTTTTGGGGGGGGGGGGGGGGGGTTTGGAGTGTGTGTGTGACAGTTTTTATAGTGTACCTTGTAGACAGCAATGGCGAAGGGGTGGGGGAGTCCCTCGTCGATCAGGACTTGCCGGTGGGATCCGTCCAGCCAGGCCGTCTCGATGCGGTCGTAGTGGGCGTCGGTCCAGAACATGTGGGCCGACTGGTCATCGATGGTCAGTCCGTTGGGCCAGTGAATGCCGGTGGTGATGAGCTTGGTCCCGTTGCCGCCATCCATGTGGGCTGAGGCGATGTATGGATTGTCCCCCCAGTCAGTCCAGTACATGTATCTACATACAGAGACAGACATACCATCAAACCACATCCATTGATGACTTTTGGTTTACTACTGAAGATTTTTTTGGTTTTTTTTAATCCTGTATGTATCAAAACACTTTATACTGTATGAGCTAAAACTTTTAGTTATTTCATTTTCATGAATTGATGTGAGGATAAGGATTAGGGTTAGGGTTATATTTGTGGGTGGTGACACAACATTTGCTCCTGCAACAATAGCTGTGATCCTATTCTCTCCAAGGACTTACATGTACGGTTAGGGTTAGGGTTGTGATAGGGTTTTAAGTTTAGTGTGATGTGAGGATTAGGATTAGTGATAGGGTTATACTTGTGTGTAAAATTTATGTTTGATTGAGGTGTGCAGATATTTCATGGGAGCTATTGCCTGAGAAGCTCAATGTCACGTAGCCATTCATGTACAATGTTTAAATGGCATGACAAAACGTTTATCCAGTGCTCTCACCCTTCTTTTGGATCCAGGGCCAGTGCTCTGGGCTGATCTAGGGTTAGGGTTATATTTGTGAGTATAATCTATGTTCGGCTTAGCGTCTGAATATTTCATGGGAGCAACTGTCGCAGAAGCAAATGTCATGGAATTATTCATATACAATGTTTAAATGGCACTCCAAAATACGCGGCAGTCCAGCATTCTTACCCTCGTTTAGGATCCAGGGCCAGCGCCCTGGGCTGATCCAACTGGATGTTGAGAGTGAGCGTTCTCCTGAACCGGCCGTCGTAGCGAGCCACCTCAATCTTGTCCGTGTTGGAGTCCACCCAGTAGATGTTCCGTGCCAGCCAGTCGAAGGCGAGCCCCTCCACCATGTCGATGCCGACGTTGATGATGGCCTGGTTCTGGTAGGCAATGTCATCTGGACAGAAGCGCTGCACGCATGAGCAGATATTGACAAGTTTGTTATGATTACCACCTACAGGGTGCTACATAACAAATCTTTTTTTTTTCGCCACATGCCCAGCCAGGAAAGCAGATTTGCAAAATTCATGTTTAGACGCTTGCCAGAACGCAAATTTTAATTGCCCACAGAGAGAGTCCAAAAGTAAGAAAACGATACAGAAAGACACTCGGTCCATCACTATTTCAGTGAACAGCACACATTGAAGTTGCTGAAATGAAATTAGTATGCACTGCATCATGAAACAGTCATTTAACTTTGGGTTTCTGTTTGATCACTCTGTGGGTTTAATGACATCATTTAACCCGTTGAGGATGAGTCCCGAGTATACTCGGGCAGGTGTCTATGGGAAATGCATGTTGTAGCAAAATCAGTCCGTCCTCAACGGGTTAATCAACATTTTGCTGTCTTTCATAACAGTGCACTATTTAAGACTACCATGGCTTAATTTATAATGTTTTCTACATCATGTGCAATATCATCTGAAAAAAAAAAACTCCTATAACTAGCGCGGATATCTCCAAAATTAATGGACTTTCTGCAAACAATCAATGAGTTTAATACATGACAGGTTCAGGAGAAGCGAGCCTTAAATCTAGAATGCAACGCTACGACGATGCAGCCTCCCAGGTCGGACAATGGAAACAAGTGCTTCACACACATGCAGAATACAAATCTTTGCCTTATCAGCGTCGTCTTTGCATTCACACTGCAGATTTAAAGCTTGGTATTTACCTTTTTAAGGTGTACCATAAACATTCTTTTTTTAATTGTGTTCTTCGTTAAAATTTTTGTGTGATAACAGCATGTTGATGAAATATATACATAAGATGATATCCAATAGGTCTCAAACCAGCAACAGGACTCTTTAAGAAATCGGACATCGTCACAAAGTAAGAACAGGAGCTGCGTTCCCAGTGCAATTGCTGTGCTCTTACGTGGATTTCGTCACTCATGACTTCAGCGTAGTAGTAACAATTGGCGTGGGAGTCGTAGTCCACCGCCGTGGCCAGGCTCAGCCCTTCAATGGGTAGTCGCTCATCGCGTCCGTCCACTAGGAAGTAGCGGTGTATTTCCGTGCGTTCGGCGTACAGTAGGAATTCTGGCCTTTCTGTGGCGGGAAGATAATTAATTTTTTTTTTCCAAATATTAATCAAATCCAGTCACAGCATCTTCTACATGAACCCGGATACACAGTCACAGCATGCCCTGAATTTATCACCGTCGTAATGCTTCAGGAAAGTTTCTTAATTATTCTCCTAAATGATACCATTTTTAATAACTACCACTACTGCTACACTAATGAGCAACCACAACAAACATAATTTAGTTTTGAAGACCTTGAAGACTTTCTCATGTCACCCGCCCCACTAATTTTGCCGTACGTCTTGACACAACACTGCCCTCGCTAGCTCACACACAGATGCATGCTGTCCCCCCACTCACACCCAACCACTCGCCAAATTATGTGTGCGTGCATCCATGCATAAGCTAAAGAGTAAGGTTGTACAGAGTGATGCAACAATATCAGTTGTGGGGGAGACATGAAGGAAGTCTTTCTCAAAGAAAATTCAAGAATAACCAAATATGCTTATCATCACACAGGTAGTAAACAGAACAGGAGTAAAATGTACTCCGTGAAGGCAAAAACTTACTTTGAAAACGAGCAGGTAACATTTGTTGTTAGCAATCCTATGCATTATATAAACTCCTCAAAATAAGTTCTGCAATTAAAGTTTGATATATCATATTTCTCTTATACCCGCATTATCTTCATTAAATATGACATCATAAGAAAGCCCGATTAATTATCTTTAAAATGACACCTCACTTAACATGATAGGGTGTTCTAGGAATGTGCAAAACAGCTGAGTATGGGGACAGATCAAAAGTGAAAAGTCGCAACATTTCTGTTGATAACGTACAGTTTGGACGAAAAAAGGCCACTGGAATAAGCAATGATGAAATGAGAGCTCTTTCAAAAACTCCCATTTCCTAGACATTAGATGACTGTTTGGTCAACCTTTGTATTTAATTTTAATCTGCAGATACTACTGCAGTTTTAATTCATGGATGAAGCCTGGAATCTAATGATAATCTCACAATGCATTCTTTTCAAGCACATTCCTTCCCTGAAACAACAAAGCAAATGGGAATTATACTGTTTGATATAACACGGCTTTATTTTGCAACATTTCACAATTGACCTTTCCTCATACTCAGTCGTACTGCGCATTCAAGGAATACATAATGTGAACAAGTGAGTTGTCGTTGTAAAGAAAATTACTCTGGCTTTCTTATGATGTCACATTTGAATGAAATGATGTAGTTTTAAGAGAAATATGATACATCAAATTGGAATTGCAGGACTTTTTTTGAGGGGTTTTTATATATATACACATTGTATTTCAATCCACAAATGAAGGACATTGAGGAGAAAAATAAAAAAAAGACTTGACTGACCTCCCACGGGGCAGGATACCTGGTCAGCTTCAAAGTATCTCTCCTGTCCGCCATGACAGGTGTCACCTTCGACCTTTCGATATCTGAAATCAGACGGGAATCACATTTTTTTTCTTTTGAAAACCTTGAAGCACGAGTATGTTAACCCATTAATGATGAGTCCTGAGAATACTCGGGCAGGTGTCTATGGGAAATGCGTGTTGTAGCAAAATCAGTCCGTCCTCAACAGGCTAACAGATATGTAAGCTTTTGAGAAAGTCAATAGTTAGGCAGGTTATACAAAAGTAAGTTTGGCTAGTAGGATATGTAGTATATACATGTAAATAGGTCAGTGCATTCATTTGTTTGCTGTGTTTGGTGGTTTGTTGTTGTTGTTGTTTTGCAAAATCATCATTATTTCTTGACATCTGTCTCTACTTTGCAACCAAATAAGACAAGACATCCATGCCTGTGTCCGTGAAGGCAAGAAACATATCCTTAACCCGTTGAGGACGAGTCCCGAGTATACTCGGGCAAGTGTCTGTGGGAAATGCATGTTGTAGCAAAATCAGTCTGTCCTCAATGGGTTAAAATTGTCTCCAGACAGTTGTTGTCACAAAGGGCTGAAGTAACACTCTGGGAATACAAAAGAAAACATACATGTAAATTATTTATTTCCCTTTACACCTGCATTCCCTTCCCTACGTACACCTGCATTTATAGGCTCCAATGATTATTAACACCTTTCTTCTTTTTCTTTTTCTTTTTTTTTTCTTTTTGCGGGGGTTGGGGGCATTGTGTTTGCATCCTGCAAGCCAAAGATATGTCCACCATTTCCAAACAAGGCAATACTCTGTATACTCACTTTCCAGTCAGCACCTAAATGTTTGTACCCATCAGTATCTACATAAACCACATAGTACAGTATTCATCGCATAATCGGGACAGGTTGGGAGTAGCAAACACGGCCCCTTTAAGCGAGGTGCCCGATTTCGCGATGAGTACTCACCACACACTAACGGCATACG
Source organism: Diadema antillarum (assembly GCF_040938485.1). NCBI lineage: Eukaryota > Metazoa > Echinodermata > Echinoidea > Diadematoida > Diadematidae > Diadema > Diadema antillarum. Next base: position 180,921 of record NW_027271125.1, on the reverse strand, counting down.
ACATGTACATGTAGTGCACACACACACACACACACACACACACACATGCATACTGACGTACTGTACATGTACATGAATACACAACACGCTACCCCTCGGCGCGACCCTCCAGCTCTCCCTGCATTCTCGCAATGATGTAGAGTAATCGCAACCGGGTTCGATTCTTCTGTCAAACACGCGTGTAGTGTACAATTGTACACGTAATCAATGTCAGCTCATAGTTTAGATTCATAAAACGTTACGTATTCGCACATACATTGAACCCTTCTCATCTTTCACGCTCTCCCTCCCACTCTCTCCCCCATTTCACTGAATACGTAACTGTTCATAGCCCTCATTTCAATCACGTAACTTTTGCCCAGTCACAACTGAGGAAGATTGTGACGTACACACAGATCACAGTGTACAGCTGTATTGAAAGTTGAAACCAAAGACAGTAGATAACAAGATACGAAGGCGCGCGATAACAATGGACTTTGCCCTCAGAGTGTATGACTGAGATTAAACAACGCACACAGCCTGGGCTGTATGAGCGAGGCATGTTTTTTATTGGATGTGAGTCGAGTAGGAATTGCAAGCGAGCACATGGCTTTGCTTATGTAGGGGAGAAGAATGTTCGCGAAGGCATGTGCTTTGCAATGGCATGGATACTTATACACGGCGCTTTCGTGGCTATGCATGTACATGTACTGGATGGACGGAGGTCAAAACACACCAATCCGAAGCTTGCTTTGTAAGTTTGTTGTAAACGACAACTGATACGGAATCTTTGAAATATTGTTGTAGGTATTTTGGTAGATTTCTGTGTAAAATATTCACAAAATCAAAGATCGCTTGAAGAAAAATTGTCCCGTTTATCAGAGGTCCCCGCCCGATTATCCAGTGAAAATAACGTGCGTTGGAAATGTTTCTGGGAAGCGTATATCATTTAAGCGAGGATCCCGATTATCAGATGCCCGATTATGCGATGAATACTGTACTGTAAAAGTGGTTTCTTTCGCATACAGAAACTTTCGCGGTTTCCATCGGTGCAGACTTTTTCGCGTGTGTTTGAATTCGCGGTCGGCAAAATCTGTGAATTCACAGTCGGAAAAAACTGTTTTATTTTCCACAAGAAACCCTAAAATATTATTCAATTATTCTTTTATTTATCAAATAAAAATTAAAATCAAATGCAGGCTTACCTGAAATCCCGTTTATCAAGTACTTTATAATATGCTTGTACCTACTGCGCGGTATCGCTGTGTGTGTGTTGGCCATCAATACACTCAATGCGTGGAATCTTCGTGTGTGCATGTGCGCAATAGCGTTGTAACAAGCGGCGAGTTCAAAACATTTTCACGTGATGTTAAATTCGCGGTTCAACCTCAAAGCGCGAAAAGCGCGACAATAAAACCACCACGAAAGAAACCACTTTTACAGTAATCAAACTATATTTCCATGACGACGCATTCACAGTGTACAGTAAGAGGATACCGTGGTACAGGGAACTAGAAATCTCGGTCACAGGTAAGCAACAAATCTGTCGTGTGTAAGTGTTATTTATTGAGATCATTGATGAGGGCCCAGCAAAAAATGGGTGCAGGGCCTATGGAACCAACATCACCACCACTCACCCCTTAGAGCGCCGCCAGAATGTACCCTCTGGGCAGGGGTCTGGCTGTTGGGTCGGGTCAACGCGGTCGTCATTCGCGTCCTTATCGCACATGTTGAAGTAGTTCTCCACAAAGCCGTAGTCGCTGTAGGTCGAGAGTTGCATTTCACAAAATGACAGGAGGAAAAAAAAAACTAGATATATCGCTACGGCGACTGATATGCCTCCGCCATAATGCATGGTTCTCCTAATAGGTCTATAGTACAATGTCTTGACAATGTGTGATGACAGTTTCAAACAATTGGCAAAATATTAAAATGACAGGTTTGACACAAATGTGCTGAATGTTCACTTTCCTAGAACTAGGTTCAATTGGATGAATGATTAAAATGTCAGAGTGCAGGTATTTGGGGAACTGATGATTTTTACTTGACTTTTGACCCTTTTATAAGTTTATGCATTGAGTAATTTTTCAAGGTATTGAGAAAAAGTATAATTTCAGTATCAAATGGGAAAATAGCATTATCTAAACCTGGCCTTTGACCTTTGACCTCACAGTTCCGAAGAGAATCACTGTTAGGTTGAACATGCATAAATATGTAAGTTTCATGATGATACCTTGAGTTACTTTTGAGATATGGAGGAAAAAGTGCAATTCAGCACTTTCACTTGACCTTTGACCTTTCGACCTTTGACCTTTTGGCAAGAAACTTCCCACAGAATATATATTGGGGTAATACATGTATACATCAAGTTAAAAAAAAAACCACCTTCATTCATTGCATAAATATAAGGAAAGTAGTGATATTTTGAGGAGCTGACCTTGACCTTTGACCCCTGACCTTTGACCCATGACCCCCAACTTCCCTAGATAATCACTGCCCATCGGTACAAGCATATATACTAAGTTCCATGAAGATACCTTGAACCATTTGCGAGATATGGAGAAAAACATGAAATTTCAAATTTTTTTTTCACAAAATAACCTGTGACCTTTGACCTTTGACCCTGTGACCCTAAAATCCACACAAAGTATTATCCCCCAAGGATATACCCTCATACCAAGTTTGATGTAAAACCATCTCACGGTTCTTGAGATATCGACAAAAACAAAACGGGACGGACGTACGGACGTACGGACGTACGGACGGACGGACGACCCGAAAACATAATGCCTCCGGCCACTTCGTTGCGGAGGCATAAAAACACGGATAAAAGAAGTGTGACGCACTGTACTCATCAATGTACGTATTTAAGAGCACGGAACAACCCAAATATTGAAAGACGATGCTGTCTAGGTGTGTCAGGTTAGCAAAGTAAAGCTACAGGGATATGGAAAAACAGAGGCAAAACATTTTTCATGTGTGCCAACATACACAAGCTGTCAACATGACCTATTTTTTAATTTTAAAGGACAAGTTCACCTCATAGACATGTGGGTTAAGTGAATGCAGCAATATTCGTAGAACACATCAGTGAGAGTTTGGGGAAAATCAAGCAATCCGTTCAAAAGTTATGAATTCTTAAAGTTTCTGCTCAGTCACGGCTAGATGAGAAGACTACTATAGCTTGTGATGTCACATGTGTACAACGATATAAAGAAAGAATAAAGAAAAATCAACATATTTTCAATTTTCTCGCATAACAAAATACTTGACTTCTCTCTTTCAGAAGGCAGGGGAATAATATTACCCTTAACATACGTCAGTAACAAGTCAAAGAAATGTGCGTTTTATTCAAAAAGTAAAGTTTTGTGAAATTCTCTTTTTATTTTCCTTATATCGTTGTACGCATGTGACATCATATACTGTAGTAGTCTTTTCATCCAGCAGAGACTGCGCAGTTACTTTAAAAATTCATAGCTTTTGAACTGATTGTCTGATTTTCCTCGAACTTTCACTGATGTGTTCTGATGATATTGCTACATTCACTCAATCCACATGTATACGAAGAGTGAACTTGTCCTTTAAGACCAGTTGATCTGCAAAGCACTGCCATGGTATGGCAAACATATATTTTCACTGCTTTTGGTTTAATAGGGAAAATAATGAAAAAAAAAACCCACACAAAATGTGGACATCTCTGCTCAGTAAGCTGTATCAGGAACGTTCACTTTGCTACACACTGATGCAAGCTCTGACGGACAAGCTTTTTAAAATACTGCAGAGGAACGGTCAACTGAGTTGTTTCTTTTGGTTTTTTTTCTCAGCAGTGTCCATTGTATTACACAGTATACCGCCTGAAAAACAATCCATTCAGTTCTGCCCTAACTTGCTAAACCTGGACTAAATGATATCCCAAAATGTCCACAGAGTACCGTCCTTGATAATACCTCTGAGCTGGTGTAAATAGAATAGAATCCTACAGCACACACAGGGATTGACTAGGGGTTGTACTGACCACTCAAAGTCGTCCCGATCGCAGGAGCAGTTGACCGACGAGATCGGGCGGTCATAGTCGCGGCCGTTGAAGCAGTCCGAGTGGACACGGCGTCTCTCGTAGATGGTCTTGCGCCCCAGGAGGCAGTTATGCTCGGGGAATTCCTCCCCGGGCCACCACTGCTTGTAGTCATCATCCTGGCATGTTGTGGCTACAACGGAAGACAGATGCACAGCAGAGTTTAATCATTATTACCAATGACCTATGACCTATGACCTGTGACCTGTGAGGAGGAATATAGGAGACAGTCTTTTCATCCTATCCCACTGGAGTCTTAAACATTGAGGACTTATGATCAAAATGATGACATAATAATGATAATAAGTCACTTTTTATTTGCAACAAAACCAACACCTTATTAAAATCTTACTGCTGTCTTTGGTGGTAAGAGAAGTGAAATATTTTCTGCCTCATAACAAACGTTGCTTTTAAAGCTTTCTTTTTATTTATCTTTCTTTCTTTCTCTTGTTTTACTCTTCTCCTCTCTTCTACCTGTCTTCTTTCATCTTCTTTCCCTTTTGTGGTCCCACCTTTTATCATGACCTCTTTGTTTCTGGATATCTAAGTCACTTCAAACCGCTTTCATCAAATGAACTTTGAATTCCTCTTAGAATTGTATGCTCTTTAATATTTCTTAGGGCTAAGTGGTTTATAATTATCTCATAAAAAGCTGAAATCTGAATCCCCATCTCGACTAAAACTATACCATCCCTTTAGCCTGTCGTTCATTATGCTTATAAAGACATCACTAACGGACAACAAATTTGTCCTCTCAGTTCAACAAACATCACTACACATCATTTGATGAGAGACAAATCCCAGTGCTCTTCCTCGAGGGACGAGAAGAGAGGTCAGGGGTTGGAGGAAGAACTCACAGAAGACGTCCCTAAAGTTGATCTGGACGATGAGCCACGAATGGGATTTGGTTTCGGAGCCGAAGACGGTAAAGGTCAGCGTCTTCTCCCCCGGCTCCGTCATCAGGCCATAGACGTAGATTTTTGAGTCCGAGAAGCTCTCCGTGTGCCAGGTTTCGCCCTCGTTGATGCTGTACCTGTTTGGGAGAGCAAAACACCACTCAGCATTAAATGAGACTATCATACTACACAGCCGTCAAAAACAGAACTTGTATCTTTCAACAACTAACTTCACAAAGCATTCATGGGGCTACAGAAGACTTTCTATTTCCAAATCCGCGAGAATTCAAAGCTTATACGAGGAAAATCAGTCTCGAAATGGCTGATCATGAGATATCCACACAAAAAAAAAGATCCTTATAAAAGGCAGGACCCACCATTAGTTTGGATCACTTTGTTGTAGGATATCTCAGCCATTTCAAAACTGATTTTCATCAAATAAACTTTGATTTCCTTTTAGAACTGTGTGCTCTATCATTTTTCATAAGCAATTTCTCATTATCTCACCCAAAAAAAGAAAGAATCTGAAGCCCCATCTCAACCAAAGCAACACCATAATTCCTTTAAAACACCATAGGGTGTGGATGATTGACATCTTTACTCCGTATAATCTGCAAGTGCGTAGGTCCATAAGACTGGTGCAGTTCATATGTTCTAGTCAAAACTAAATGCACAAGTCACAAACTACCAGATTTCAGACAATACAAAGTCTTGCTTAATGCTCCCTCACAATCACCCCATTACACTGACATCCAATACTGATATATGGTTATAAAGCCATCCACTCACTTGACAAAGTTCGTTGCTCCTCTCTGCTCCACCGCCGTCAACACACCCCCGTGGTCTCCAAAGGCGAAGAAATGGTTACCACTCAGTACCTGGAGAATGTACAGTGTTTGAATCAGGCATTCAATGACTTACCCCTTTACATACAATTGTACCAAGGCCATTGCAACTAGAACTTTAGGTGCTTTTTCCATCAGCATCATTTTTTTTCTTTTAAATCTGAACTTGACAAAGTTGTTTCTAAACTAGCCCACTTAGTTGTGATAATGTGTCTCAGTCCAACAAGAAGGCCATGGGTAACACAATAGGGAAAATAGGGATAAAGGAGACTAGGTAATCTATCTGTTCGTTGGCAATTCCTTTATACAGATATCTGTGCCAATCAGTGAAGAGTGAATCAGTGAAGCCCAGGAAGGGTTAAGAACACAAGACAAACTAAACACGAAAATAGCAGAAAGACCTCACTCAATATTTACTAAATATTAACCATGAGAATATGATATATTGCAGAATCAGAACAGCTTTATCAAAACTAGATTCTGCCATTTGCCACTCAAGAGTCAGGTTTAAGACAATTCTTCGCATAATAAAATTAGATGAATATGATAGTTCCATTTTGAACAGACTATTGACACTGGGGACCCATGTAGTGACAGTCTGTTTTCAACCCTACAATGCCATAACGATAAGAGGGGATACTCACCTCATACCACGAGGCGCCGGCAGAGGCCGAGACGTAGAGGTTGAACCTGGCCTCCTCGTTGCGGAAGATGTTGGCGCCCACCTCGCCCATGCCCAGGATGAGCCCTGGGGCGGAGGACTTCGAGAGGATGGGGTTGGTGCGGGATGCGGGGAAGACCTGGCCAAACTTTTGGGAGATGTGCAGGGAACAGGACGGCTGGGGACAGAAGAAATATGACAGAGTTCTTTCCAGTTTAAATATATGGAAACGAACGAATTTCAGTTGGGGTTTGTTCTTCTTGTTTTTACATTTTTGAATGGGAGGTTATTTACTGCTTGAATATGTTACAAACGATGAAAGCTGTAGACATAGACAAAACCAACAAAAAAAAATTGAATAACTACAAAAGCACTCCGAGAGCGCAGACCTCCGCCAAGCAGTTACCTTCTACCGATGATCTTGTTCTTCCATAGAGATCAGTGATTTCCATCCACTGAAAAATCGCCCGATTTTCCAATATAAAGCCTTTGTTACGTCATAAACCCTCAGATGTGTGGCGTGCCTTACCCCAGCAGAAACTAGAGCACGCACTTTAGTGCGCGCATGAAAACTTCAAAAATGCGCAGCTTGAACTCCCAAGTTCATTGACCCTACGTGGCAAAATATCAAAAATCCTTCATAAAACCCATAAAAACTTCCGGATCACTACCAAAATTTAATCATCTGTTCCTTGTGTCATTCTCAACCTTTCCTGCAAGTTTCATCCAAATCCGTGCACAACTTTTTTGACTTATTTTGCACACAGACAAACAAAGTAAGTAACTAACTAACTAACAAACAAACCAACAGTAACGAAAACATAACCTCCTCCCTTGCCGGAGGTAAAAAATAATGATAATAGCAATTTCTCCTATTTTGCTCATTAGGGGCATAGAGTACCAAAGTGATGACAATATCAGTCTTTTGTTACAGCCTGGGTTGAAACCAGGAGCACAATACACACTCAGGCCAGGTGAGGTTGTTTCGAACCAGTTTCCATGGCAACGAATGGCTCTGACACTTGGTACTATATTGTCCCATTGTCTGTTTTAAAACCCCTTCACCCTTCTTCATCCCAAACTTGACATTAATATATTACGTAACTTCATTTTAGCAGTCTCTCCTCTCTTCAGAGAGCAGTACATACAATGTATGTACATGGAGAAAATTACTGAGTGACTGTAATAGCAACAGTGACTTACCTTTTTCTTTTTTCAATTCCTCCTTTAATCTTCTAGGAAATCTTCCTTTTTTCTTTTTCTCCGAGATCAAAGTAGTTTAAATTTGCAACACTTTGTTTCTCTGAAAGTTACATCATGGACCATCATAGATGGGGCAGAACAGAACAGAGTACGGTACGCACCTGTTGGCAGTTATATGGACTGCCGGTGGAGTTCACTTCCGGGGCGGGGATGCGGAACCACTCGCCCCCCTTGTCGTAGGTCATCATCGAGATCATGTTGGCGTCGTCCAGGGACGTGGGGAAGGCGGACGTCGTGTTGAGCATGGTGGCGATGTAGATGCCGCGCAGGCCGTCCACCTTGTGCAGGTCAGCGAAGGGTTCGTCAGCATACTCCCTGCAAAGAAATATGATGTGTGATTTATGTATGATTGTGTTTGGGGGAAATGCACTCTACAAACATTGCTCTTTCAGAATTCATCCCCATTCCCAGCATTTTCATATACTCAAAATATTTTGATAAATTTCAATTACAACCTCCGCCAAAGAAGGAGGTTATGTTTTCCCCTTTGTCTGCGTGCAAAATATCTCAACAAGTATACAAAGTATACAATATACTATAAATGACGTATACAAAGGCTTCTATATTGGGAAATTGGATAATTTTCAGCATGTTTGTATGGGTGGAATCAGCTGCTTGGCAGAGGTCCGCGATGTGCACTCTAGAGAATGCTTTTCTAGTTGTACATTGTAATGCAAATTCATGCATTTATTTGTAAACATATAAGTTTATTTTATATGTTTCTGTTGGAAACAGGGGATAATGAATGCATATGATAATTGGGGGCTCTAGTTGTGAATGGTTGCATCAAATGAAGATGAAGGAGATGATGAGGGAGATAAAGAAGGAACAGAGAGGGGGAGAGACAGAAGGAACATAGAGAGGAGGAAGAGGAGGAGGATGGGGCAGACAATACTTGGGAGGGGAAAAGAGATAAGGGAAGAAAATGAAAATGAGAACTGGAAAGAAAAAAGGGGAAGGGAAGAAGAGGAGGAAAAGAAGGGAGAGAGAGAGAGAAAGAAAGAAAAGGAAGAGAAGCATAGGCAAAGAAAAAAGGTGAATGGGAAGGGGAGAAAGAAGAAGGTGAAAACAGAAAGAGGGGGAAGGAAGAAAAAGGAAAGGAAAATGAGGAAAGAAAGGTGGAGATCATGGAGATGGTAGGAACAATGAAAAGGGGAAGAAGAGAAGGAAGAGAGATGGATGGAGAGGAGAAGAAAGAGAAGACGAGAAGGGAGAAAGAAGAAAACATAAGAGGAGGTGATGGTAACCATAATGACCGGTGACAGGGATAACTTTGGAATGCTCCTTGACATTTACAGTTAATAATAAAACTATGAATCTCCAGTGCCACATCCAACCCCAGTGCAACATACTGAATTGCATCTCCATGCCATCATCTTGTCATGGTTGAATTTTCATGTCATGGTATCACCATTTGAGAATAAAAGTTGTATTACATGATACCGTATACGCCATTTACATGTATTTAGCGAGTCTAACTTTTCGGGAATCGAGACTTCCCAACAATTTTGTGAGTGGATAAATTCGCAATTGTAGAGTACAGTGTACTGAACAGAGGATTGTATGCGTGCATGTCACATCTTTGTCGGGATCACAGTTTAAACATTTTCATGTGTATTTAAATTTGTGAGTAGTACCCGACTCGTGAAATTTGCAAAAATAAAAACCTCGCAACGTATTTGGCCTAAACAGTAGATGCTTTTGAGGACATTAAAGTCTCACTATGGACAGGCATTTAACATGAGTGCATGCATTCGTGGCAAGATACAGTGTATAACCATAAACGTTGCCCTTCTGGGCAGAAATTGTTAACATCGCTTTGTGCATTTGAAATTACATGAGTCAGTGCATTTGCAGTACAGTCCGACCTCTGTTATTCGATCATGTCAGGACTGGTGCCCGTCCAGATAAGCGATTTGGTCAGATATGCAAGAAACAATGTTTATGTGTACCTATATATCAAAGTAGGCTGCCAAGCCGGTAGCAGGTATGTAGTACACACCACAACAGCAGTGTAATTTATGCCAGCCTACTTAAATTCATACTTATGAAATTGAAACGTTTTTACTGTAAAAGTCACAACATGTTTCTGTTGAGAATATCATAGGTAAATTGTGTGAAATTGTGAGAATTGTGTTTCTAATCACTTTCTTTCTCTTCTTTTCTCCACTGCTTGGAGGCGTCCAGATAAGAGCGGGGGTTGGAAATCAAGGTCAGACTGTAATTTAGATTGGTAGTAGAGGTGTTGCAATGGTGTTGGGGGTGTAGCAATGGTGTTGGAGGTGGTGCAATGGTGTCGGAGGGGTTGCAGTGGTGTTAAAGGTGTCGCAATGGTGATGGAGGTGTTGCAATGGTGTTGGAGATGTTGTAATGGTGTTGGAGGTGTTGCAATGGTGTTGGAGGTGTTGCAGTGGTGGTGGAGGTGTTGCAATGGTGTTGGAGGTGTCGCAATGGTGTTGGGGGTGTTGCAGTAGTGGTGGAGGTGTTGCAATGGTGTTGGAGGTGTTGCAGTGGTGTTGGAGGTGTCGCAATGGTGTTGGGGGTGTTGCAGTGGTGGTGGAGGTGTTGCAATGGTGTTGGAGCTGTTGCAGTGGTGGTGGAGGTGTTGCAATGGTGTTGGAGGTGTCGCAATTGTGTTGGAGGTCTTGTCATGGAGTTGGAGGTGTTGCAATGGTGTTGGAGGTCTTGCAATGGTGTTGGAGGTCTTGCAGTTGCTCCCTAACCTGAGGAAGGAGTCTCCACCAGGACCATCTGGGCTGTAGTAGAGGATCTTGGTGAGGGAGAGAGAGAAGACACTCCCCTTGGCCTCCGAGATGTACAGGTTGGTGAACACGTCGCCATGGTGGACACACACAAACACCTGCTCCTCCGACGCATCGGCGATGTAGAAGTCCTGCACGTTAGGGAAAGATTGTATGATACATGTATGAGTGAATGCAAGGTGTTTAAATATATAAGTTTGTCATGATTTTGAATAAACCTCCCCCTAAAAAACAGACAAAACAAACAAAACATTTATGTGATTTTTTTTTTCTTCGTAGCTTGGGAAACAAGATTTCTGGTAATCAGAGACCATGAGTCACGTAGAGATTCTGCCCCTCAGAAGGTCTCAAGGTGACAACGATGGAGGTATACTACAATAGTTTCAGGTATCTGGTAAATTCATGCACTATTGTATCTTGTAGGATTCCAGGGGGGGTGTTTCATAAAGCTGTTCTTAAAGTTATGAGCGACTTTAAAAAGAACGACTGGTTATCAGTTCTTGTGCTGAATTATTGAAATTTGATATTAAGCATAGAATATCAGAACATGTTCCAGTCGTTCTTAAGTCATTCGTAACTTTAAGAACAGCTTTATGAAACACCCCCCTGGTTTGTTAGTAGGATGGATATTTTGGGGACATTTTTACACACACACACACACACAGACACATATAAACACAGCTCTGCAGCTCTTAGGACCAACACTGAAATGGAGTCCCACAACGTTGTACATAGGTTCCGTTCTCTTGACATACATAGGGTTCAAGAGGTTCACCACAGTTTACTTTCCTTATCACACTTTATCAATTTGATAGAATGTCAATATCGTTTAATGACATATAATGAAGCATATCTTCAGTTTATTGAAAGATAAACATTATTCAACTATTTGTAGAGATGTATTGTGTACATGAGCTGAGGGAAAAAAATGGTTCAAAGTTTGCTTTTGTTTGGTTTGTTTTCTTTTATCCTACTGTGTTTTCTTCTACTTGGACTGTACATTTTGTCCAGTAATCCCCAAATTAGTGTTCAGTTTGTCTAGTTGACTCTCACTACAATTGTACATAACATTGTCTCCTCTGTATCATTTTATTGTTAAGATTTCTATCCAGAGAAAATAGGCTGAAGAGCAGTACTATGGACTTCAACATGATATCTGTTTTATAATGGACATTTTCATCACACACTGTAAAAATAACCTGAAAGCAAACACATTGTTGAAAAGTCCTGTTTACCTTTGGGAGCAGTGATTTAAAAAATGTTCAAGATATCACATTTGATGTATATGTAGAGTTCTGTTGTATCCCAAAACGTCCTACCATACATAACATTTTCCGATAAAGCCTGAAATATAAGGAGATATCAGTATTTTTCTCAATAAACATAACTGAAGACGGTTTAGTCTCAAAACATTTTATTATAACTATTGTTTACATTTTGCACATCGATTACACTGATTCAATTTTTTACAGTGGTCGTTTCTATCTCTAACTCACATTCTAAAGCACTCAATTATTTTACGGCACTAATGCTGGGTTTTTGCTTCATCTGCAAACTGTAAATTATGTCTTTAAGTGCTGTGTTGTGCTGTGCTGTGCTGTCACGGCATAAACGTCCACAACTTGCAGCATACAAAGTGGCAAGGTCATGTGATCAGACACCGAACGGCTCATCCCATCCATGCAGCGTAGCATCTGTGTGCTGCTGCCCTCCCTATTCAACACAGCATGAAAAGATGCCCACTTCCATTCTCTGGTAGGCAGACTTGTCGCCATGGCAACACTCCAATCATTCATGTGCATTCTCATGTGCACACCCCACCCTCCAAGCACGGAACCAATTCAAAGTCCTCTGTTGCCCTACATAATACATCTCCCATCCCCACACACACAGGCTTGTATACTAATACTGTATATGCATGTGTACACACATGCACACACAAACACACACACATGCCCAATTCAAATCCAGTGAAGTACCACACATGCATAGATCTCTATGCCCAATGTTTTACATGCTTCAAAAGGCATGTGGCATAGCGTGATGCACCAATATTGCACTACACTGGTATAAATTTCCGCTTTCATGACACAATACACTCCAGAGCAAACTTCACCCACAATTATGGAGTCAGTGTCCCATGTACTAAACAGCATGTGTTCAAAACTCCCTCATCTTGAGCACCAAAAAAAAATGACATTCAGCTTTATAAATGTCTTTTTGATTCACAAACTCTTACATAAATTGCAATAGGTACCTATCTCTAGAGGGGAGCATACAACCATTAAACAAATAAAATGAGTCACTTTATGACGAGACACCACACACTCTATGACAGCATTTTACAACTGCTGATTGATATGTATACAACATCTGCAATCACAGCCAATCATATGGAATTCACTGCATATTTTCCATGGTGGTTCATGAAAGTCAAGATCTCAATAAACACAGCAGAGCAGTCGGAAAGAAACTCTTTGCCCAGAGCCTAGCTTTTATTGAAAAGTTCCCGTCTATCATTCAGAGCCACTATGCGGCAATATAACGCAATAGGATATGATACATGTCTAGGACAAGTACATACACGTGGCTCATATCTATTATTACACTCTTTAGAGTAGCATGATATGACATTTGCTGGGAGAATGATTAATGAGACCCGCCTTCAAAATGCATCTGGCCATTTTATATTCTGATGTGTTCAAATTGATGGACATGTTTTGTTAATGATTCTTTTCTTCTACATGTATTCCTCTCTGTGTGAAACCATATAATGATTCAGTCAATTCATCTATAGTGGCTATTATTACATTTCAGTTAATTGGAACTCATTTGACTGCATTGGCCATTGCTATGCCAGGCAATTAGTGCAAGCTATCTGACTTGTAGTTGTCAGAGGTAGTGGTCTGAAGCATAAAAGAAAGGCATAAAGAATGCTTGCACACCAGTTTATTTGTTTGTTTGCATCTGTTCAAAATATGTTGTAACAAGAATTGCTTTATACAACAAGCACACATACCCACAGAAAACAGACAAACATGTTGACATACATTTAAACTACATGTGTAACTGTAAAGACACAGGAATCAGTCTCGACTTGCTTTTAATACCCCTTTCAGGTAATCGTGGATGCGGATCACAGAGCTACAAACGTTTGTACCAAGTCTCACACATTGTGAGTGAGACTCAAGCATTTAGGGTCTGTCTCACGATCTCATGCATGACACCCATTTTTCTCACGCATTGGGAGCATAGCTTAAAGAATTAAAGTAAGAGTTGCGATTTGAAGGCATATTTCCCTTTTGTCTTTCAAAATAAGTAAAAAATAGTCACTTAAGTATGCACCAGCTTCCACTAAAAATTGAAAAAGCTCCTAACCGTAGGAGGGCGGACACCCCCCTCCCACACCCTCCCCTCGCTCATGCACATACGTGCGCGCCGAGATGCCGAGTCATGAAAATCTCACTCATAAAAATTGTTTGAACTTGGCATCTATGGGATCATAGGAGCACTAAGTCGTAAAATTTTGATTACATGAACGGGAGAGGAGTAAAAAAGTGCGCATTATTTTGATGCTGCTATTATCCGCATTATTGCAGCATGAGGAGTTGATTGAGAATATATGAACGCGTTTTACTACTTATGCGCACTAACATTCCACAGTTCGGTCAAAGGTCACTCGATTTCCCGCACAACCGCTTATTGCTGAGCTTGAGCGAGAGCTGTGCATACACGTGAGTATATCACCGGAAACATTACGTCATTATAGAGGCGTGCGCAGTAACCATGACAAATACTCCCGTCTTTCGCACCGTTATATGAACGGGCGCTCGTAAAAGTAGTGCGCACTTCATGGGATATATGAACGCGATTTTGATTACTTCATCCGCATTATTTGGATGCGGATAATTGAACCGCGATTACCTGAAAGGGGTATAAGTTATAGAATAGTGAGTGGACAACCCTACCCAGAAAACAGTCAAGTAGACTGATACAGGAAATATTTCTCAAAATCCTCTTCATGGTCAAAATGGCAATCTTATCTGTATGTGGCAAATCAGGTGTAACTATTTCCTCATGGCGCAAGCAGACAGTATTTTGAAAAAAAAAAGAAAAAAGGAAGAAGCTGTTTGAATTACAGCCTGTATACGCAGTAAATTAAGTAATTAGCATTAATTCTCATTTTCATACATTTGTACTCTTGATATTCTGCAGTCCACAAAGTACAGAAATGTACACATATCATAGGATGCACATTATCTGGTACACACATAACATAGGTACACACAAACACAAAAGGGCTAACAAATATTTCTGCATATGGGACTACATAAAATTCCTAGCCACTTTACCAGGTCATAGACAATTTTCATGCACTGATTTTCTTTACAAATTTTATCGTTGTACATCATCCATGGGCGTATCAGGGCAACTACCCCCCCCCCCCCCCCCCCCCCCCCCCCGGCTAAATACTGGTTTAATAGTGATACGCTTAGAGTAAAGATTAGGTTACTTAGGTTAGGGTTAGAGATAGGGTTGGGGTTACAGCTTGGGTTAGGGTTAAGGTTAGGTTCAGGATTAGGATTAGGGTTAGGGTCAAGGAAGGGTCCAGGGTAAGTCTGTTACACAAAAACATGATATATTTGCGGCATGAAATTTTGGCTAATCGGAGCCGACTGCCTTTTTCGCGGCATGCACTTTTCGCACAAATTGCCACTGGCATTCAATACATAGTGTAGACAAGAACTTTCGAGTGCATTTTAATTTCACAAATCTTGGTGCTCGCGAAATTTGCAAAATTAAAATGCACGCAAAAATTCCTCATTTTACAGTAATTGCCCAGAGGGTAATTGCCCTAGACCCCCATGGGCTTCCATGTCGTGATTTTAACAAATGTCTCTGTACTCTCCTGTTTTGATAGGGATTTTTGCCCTTACTTTTTTCCTAAAATGGTTCCAGAAATCTTCCACACGAAAAAACATGAGCATTGCCTGGGGGAATACCACAATATGGGGTACATTTGACTATGCTTGATTTATAGCCATCATTTTCTCAAGGACTACTTACATTTCCAGATGTTTTCATATCATATCCTGGTACGCCTGTCAATTCATGGATATGTGATTTATTACATGCAGATTGTCCATGTATTTGGCCTAGTTGTTTACAACTTGGTGTTTTATTATTACACGCATTATCATATATATTTCCTTGTTTGTTTGTTTGTTTGTTTGGTTGTTTGTTTTCTCTTTGCATTTCACTCATGTTTGTACTCTCATACACTGTATTATCTTTCATATCTTTGTGTCAAATGCATAATCTGCAAGAATTGTATTCAGAAGGCTGCTATACTCGGTTACAGCTCGTTATTCCAAAGGTTCGTAATTCCAAAGGCTCTTTAGTCCGAAGATTCGTTATTCTGAAGGTTCGTTATTCCGAAGGCTAATAGTCCGAAGATTCGTTATTCCGAAGGCACGTTATTCCGAAGTACATTTTCGGATTAACGAATCTCCGGAATAACGAACCTTCGGAATAACGCCACAAATGTTCAGATTAACGAATCCCGTTTCATTTTCGGATTAACAAACCTCTAGGTATAGAGAATTTGTGTCTTTCGGATTAACGACCCTTCGGAATAACGAACCTTCGGAATAACGAACAGCAACCGTTATACTCACCTGTTATCTATATTCTATGTTTGTTTGTACTCTCATGTATACCCCTTAGAGGGGGTTGAAGGAGTCCACAAAATTCTATTACTAAAAATGTGTTTTCTGTCAATTTGTCCATGATGCAAAGTGACATAGATTTTCTTTGATTTTTGTGAGGTAAAAAGCTTGCTGAAATAACATTTGTAAAGGATATCATCATTTTGGCACTGAAATGGTCTGATCTCTTTAATTTGATGCATCTAAAGATTGATTTTTTTTTAAAGATAAAATTGATTGTCATTCAATATTTGTCCTTCCCACACTCTTACCATCTCACTGAATGGAATGCAACTGACGGCCAGATTGAAACATCACATCATTCTTTCATTTCAATGCATTCATCAGATTCATTATTTTATGAACCTTTCATTCTCTCAACAGTAAAGAGCATAGATGTTGCCATCCTCTCCCTCCCCACCCCAAACTGACAGAAAATTAATTCTACATCCACAAATAATTATGACATTCACATTTTAAAGTATATACAGTGCATATACAAACTACAACCTACTGAATTTATCCTTCCTGTATCTATCTAGGGTAGAAATTCAGATTCGTGTTGAATTTCTAAAACATAGCACAATTATCTCCAGAACAAAATGGTAGATGCCTTGTTTTTAAATTGGTCTTGAGGCAAGGATGTGTTAAAAGTGAACTTAAAATTTTACATGTTTTCCCTATTATGATCATTGCTCACCACTGCATCAATATTATGCAAATATTAAAGCTCATGTGAAGACGTCACAGACTGAAAAAAAATTTCCTACTTGTTTGTGCGAAACTGTCATCGAAATAATGATATGAGTGATTTAGCCACTACAATAATTCCCCTTTTTAATATCAGAATTTATGCCAGTGGTTCCATATACTTTTACAAATTATACAGATCATCATTCCACAAAGAACACACATGAAAAAAAAAATGAAGTGGGGGAGGGGGGGGGGGGGGGGGGGAGAGGACAAAAAGCACATGGCAAGTTTATCTTCAAGCTGCACAACCCATTCAACAGAGTATGCTATGCGGATCACGCACAGTGCCCAAAGAGCATTGAGCACAAAACCATTCGAAAATTATTCCCGGTACAGCTGGGGCGACATCAAAAATGCACAGCTCAGGGAATGAATGCATTAATACATCTTATCCCTCCGTTTGGTGTAGTCTGTTGCATACGGATCTTTTTTACACATCTCTCCCTCTCTCTCCATCTTTATCTCTCTATCTCTCTCTTTCCTCTTTTGTTGCTTTTGTTTCCTTTTTTGTGTGTGAGTCCTGTATTTACATCCCCATCCACTACGAGTCATGTGACTCTGCGCTGTGAGCACGCCGTTGGGCTAACAAAAGCATTCAGCAGAGCAAACAAGCACCAGTCTGTCCCTAGAGCGAGGGAGACATGTACTTTGGACTGTCCGTGACGAGTGAAAATAGAGAAAAACAAAATGGCTGTAATGTACGGTTGTAGGCCCCCCAAATCCTATCATAAAATCACTGCTCCAGCGAGCGTACGGTTCGAAAACGTGACACATGTCCGCTTTTACCACTTTATCACCGAAAATGAAATATAAAGCCCCAGAAATGTCCATGACAGGCTAGATGTCGTAACGACAACCCTTTGGACTCATTTGAAATACGTACTGTAGAAACGAGTGGAGGTTGTCTGCTACCCAATTAGGTCAGGACCAACAAACACACATATTCACAAGACAAAAACACACAGACACACACATACACTGTACATATACATGTACATGTACATACATCTTTACATATTGTACATACATATGTACATACATACATTTACATACATACATGTATGCATAATACTATGTTTAGAACTTTGTGTGTATGCACTGTACAAATGTTTATTTGGTTATAATGCATTCACACTAAATCTGTTTAAACACACACATGTTTTTTTCTATAGTTCACAGGTCTCTGTCATAAAGAGTTCACAATATAATAGCAATCAATGCCCTACAATGTATCATCCTACAATTATACATTTTGTGTTCATCAATACCTTGCCCTGACTGCAAATACCACTCCCATGTACATGCATACTGTATTAATTTGACATTTATCAACTTTAAATAGTTAATATTTATACAAGTTTCCAGATTATTCCATGATCTATATAATAAACACTAGACAATTAACCACAGCATTTGTGTACGATGCACATACCTGGTATGGAGAAGTGTATGTGTAGGCCTACATTATTTTTTATGTTCTATAACAGTCCAATGTACATACATAGTATGTACAATGTACCTGGTATGTACAAGTGTATACATGTGTAAACATATTATTATTTCTATACTGTTGTATTTCAAGCATTTTTATAGACACACAAAGTTGGAATAAATTGTCTGTAAATATTAATAGCTACCTTTTGGGTCCTGAGGAAAAGTCATACACTGTTACTAGAAGGTTGGAGACTTAAACACACACATTCTTAAACAGCAGGCAAGCCTACTCATGTGTAATGTGTGTACCTTCACAAATTCAGTTCAACATGCACAATGGACGCCGGCTGAAATCGATCATAGGTGACTGCAGTCAAACAAAACAAATGCATGGGACTTCCTTCTGTACAGTGCTCAATTTATCCCTCAGGACAACAACAAAATCACAACCCTTTTTAAAGCATATTGCATAGTTTGTTGACTCATTTTTTTCCCTTCATCTACTACTGTATTTCACAGTGTTTTCATTATATATATATATATATATCTCTCTCTCTCTCCTTATTATATTTCTCTTCTCACTTCCTTCTACCCGGAAGAGATTTTGCTTTCACAACTATAAAGTATTCTCAACATTACACCCTTAAGTACGTTTTGAAATAAAAGTACATCACATATGAAGCTGACTCCAGTCAATTACTTTACACTTACTGTGCTAATCGCTGTGATTTCTAGTTCCTTATTTTGGCAGATAATGACATGAAATAATCTTTTAAAAGTTGTTAATGTTTTGACTTTCGATGCTTCAAGTCTTACCAAGGATCAAAGAATAGGGCATTATTTGTGCATATTATGGTTATGCACCACACAAACATACCATGTACCATCTTGTTGTGCAATAACCAACTTTTGATTGGCACTCATTTAATGTTCACAAACCAAAACATTACAAAAAGTTCACACAGTATATATTTGTACGATGGATAACTGTTTAGGTGAAATTACCAACATAATATAATGTTTAAGCGAAAATGTATTTCTGTCTATTTGCCAGTTTGGGGAGAAACACAGTCAGTCATTCAGAATGAATCTCTTTTCTACTTTCATTCAATCATACAGCATAATGCTAGAACATAAAGGCCCTAATTCATAAAGATAGCATGATGTAATAGTCCGTGGATTATGTACACTGTAAATTTGGTCTATAGATGTAAATGTGTGTCAAAGATTGCTGATGCTGTGAGACACCAACACAATGAATGCGAACCAATACACACCCATAAAGGTGTGTCTATTATGCGGTTGTCTCAAAGTTAATTTGTAATGAATTCAAACCACTGATTTCATTCAAACTACCTTTGTAAATACCAGCTAAATGTCAAGCCATCAAAAATGTGACAGAGTTTTGAGAAGGTGGCGTACATACCTTATTTGGGTAGTCGAAGGGAAATTCAGCCAGTGAAAAGTCTCCTCTGTTATGGGACACCCACAGCTCATACTCATCGGTCTGTAAAAATAAATTAATAAATTAATAATATAAACAGAGATGGAAATAAGACAGATGATAAGACACATTGATTGTCAGATATACAGAGTAACACATTTATAGATAGAAAGAAAGAAAGATAGATAGATAGATAGATAGATAGATAGATAGAAAGATAGATAGATAGATAGAGATAGATAGATAGATAGATAGATAGATAGATAGATAGATAGATAGAGAGAGAGAGAGAGAGATAGAGATAGATAGATAGATAGATAGATAGATAGATAGACAGATTGGTGAAAAGGTAGAGGGTGGTCAAAATGAAGTGTTAAAGAATATTGGGGAAGACATTAATCATCTGTACAAACAAATTTAGTATCACTTGGAAAAATTAGACGTTTCCTGCATGGTCATTCATTGAATACAGTAGTGTAGCATTGTATTACTGCAAATTCTCATACATTTCTACACATTTCTGCAAATGTACTTGTTATGACTATGGCTCATGCTGATATCCGGAGTTGATTTACAGTCACAATACAAGATCAGTTTCAATATCAATTCCTTTTTTTAAAGAGTTTTCATCAAAAAATAACAATAATACAGTGTACGTGTATGCCATGAACACTACAGATATTTTTGTTACTTTAACATGAATGATTTCATGGAAATACTGATTAAGGGAGGAGAATGAAATGCTTGTACACACATGAATGTCTCCACAAAAAAAATCAAGGAAATGCAGTATAGCTTGAAAAGCAAATGAAGTCTGAAGGCAGATTTTGACACCTCTCTTTTAAATAAAATGTCACTTCTGGGCACCGTTTCATGAAAGTTGTCGGCCCTGACAAATTGTCAGTTTCTGACAATCACCGTGGTAACAGTCAGACACCAGAGCTTCTCAGCCAATCAAAACTAAGGATTTTACTGACCTTGTCAGAGACTGACAACTTGTCAGGGCTGACAACTTTCATGAAACGGTGCCCTGTTTTTCTTTCCCACTGCAAATATATGTATACAGAGTTGACATCAAAATCCTGATGATGAACAGCCATTCTGGGCATAGTTACTATATAAATGTACAGTGCATATCAACAAACAAAATCATACACCCTATTCCCTGAACAATCTGAAGGCCTGTGTGTGTAATAAAAAGTAGCATACAATAGAGTTTCAATACTTTGAATGCAGTGGCACTGATACAATTTTGAATGGATACAATGTAGAAGAGGTTTCATTTTCATATATTCTTGAGGCTGTGTTGAAGTGGTAATTATCAAACACAATGTATTTTTAATAAACGGTCATTATGAACAACCATGATGTTTAAAACATACAATGTTGAAGGGATACAATGTACAGGGTGTCTCTAAAAAAAGTAAACCCAACTTCAATGGCAAATTTTTAGAAAACTATAAAATATTTACACATTATTTTTTCATGGTTACACAGTCCAATAAGTCCTCTATCCAATGATACCACGTAGGTTATGTATCTCTCATGCATGACTGAGCATGATTCAACTTAGTGAATGGGTGTGAAATCATCACTGTGGCAAGTTCCGTGATCAGCATACTTTCTCACATTGTACCAAATGGCTCTTTGTGTTGGAGGCTGCCTGTCGGGGAACTGCACCCGAAAAGCCTCTTGATCTTCCACGCAACTTCTTGTTTCCTGGTATCGAGTTACCAGGAATACTCTCTGCTCAATTGTCAACTGTACCATGTTTGGAAAGCATGTGAAGTGTGCCTGTGTCAGGAACAACCTTTGCTGACAAAAATTATGCCCTGAATGCATGACAATAGCAAGAAATAACTTGCCACAGTGATGATTTCACATCCATTCACTGAGTTGAATCATGCTCAGTCATGCATGAGAGTTACATAACCTATGTGGTATCATTGGATAGAGGACTTATTGAACTATCTAACCATGAAAAAATAATGTGCAAATATTTTATAGTTTTCTGAAAATTTGCTGTTGAAGTTGGGTTTACTTTTTTTAGAGACACACTGTACATGTAGAAGAGGTTTCATATTCATTGTTCGAGGCTGTGTTGATTTGGTAATTATCAAACACAATGCATTTTTAGTAAACTGCCATTATGAACAACCATTTTTGACTCGTTGAGGACAAGTGCAGAGTATACTCAGGCAAGTGTCTATGGGAAATGCCTGTTGTAGCAAAATTAGCTTGTCCTTTACGGGTTAATAGTGGGGGAAATACAATATGAGAAAGTAAAGATACACCATTGTACATTATACAGAGAATATTTTATGATATATTAATGAGGGATTATGAAAAGACCGCAGGCTAAAGATAATCCTGGGTGGTCCCTGGATTGCGTCCGCTGGTAGCAGGTCGAGGCTGTACCCCTCAGCAAGGAACTTAATCCTCACCATCTTTATCCTATAAAGAAGGATACACCTGTAAATCCATCCGTCCTATTGTAGCTTCCATTTAAACCCATTCCATACTGAATTCTGAAATGTCCATAGACTTAATACGCAGGCCATCAGGTTCCCATAAGGAACGGTTTATAGAATACAGAGTTGTGCTTCCTTTGAGTGGTTACTAGTACTTTAAATTCCAAAATCATATGAAAACACGAAAGCACACACACACACACACACACATATATACAGTACCCTAGTAATCAGTTTCATATCCAGGGAAATGCGCATAGATAGTTCAGAACTTTATAGTCTCTTCTCACGTTTTCTTTTTTACCATACACGATTGGAAGTGTCTGAAGAACTGATGTCTAAAGCTAAATGCTGATGAATGCATATATTCTCATGCACCATAGCTATGGGAAAATGTTATGCACACAAATCATAGAACAGCCTCAACATCGCATTAATGATGAGTATCCTTGTGAATTTGTGCCTTGGTTGCTGTTTTATTTCTTCTGGTTCGCCCTGTCCGATGATATATGCATACTTTACTAGCATCAAGTGTACCCAGTGTACTGCCTTTTGAAGGCACTGCCGACTTGAATTATTCACACACAAATTTCACCCTGTTCTACAATATGCCTACTTTCCTAGCATCATGTTACCCAGTGTACTGCCTAAAGCACTGCTGACTTGACTTATTCACACACAAATCAGCATGATATTTTGTACGATGAATGCATCAAAAATTCAGCAGCCTGTTCATGCAATTTCTGTCACAAATACATACAGTTAATACAAATGTATGTATTCACACTTGATACATGCGTACCCTCTATTGCCATGCCTGTAGTCTGTACATGTATGTCAATCAATTAGGAAAATACAACACGTAACTCATGTACTTGGCTTGAAATATATTATTTACTAAAAAATAAAAAATAAACCAAAAAAAAAGTTACAAAATGAATTCTTAAAAGAAATGTCTCGTTTCCTGGAGATACAGTACTGGATGTTGAAACATGCAGGTCACCAGGACTAGGCCAGTTAACTTTAAAATTTGTATAAAAGTGTATTTATGTGCATTGAATCTCTTTACTTTAATTTTTTGAAGGATCTTCTTGTACAGTAGTAGCAAGGTACACTCCATTCATTTGTACTTAATACCAATTACTGGTACTAATAAAAATGATATATGACATAAAGATCCAGTCTGGGGTGCATCTTGCTTGCCAGTTCAGCGCAAAAACATCGTTCAAATATATGTGACAGGGATGTGTCTGAAAAGAAGCATCGCACTGAGTAGAGCTTGCCAACCAACCATCCCAGGTCATGTCTTTCATCCAGGGGTATGTCTTGGCTTATCGTGTGCTCAGCACACTGTGGCACTGCAGGTGTCAACCCATGACAGTGGAGGCTCACTTCAGTCAAGTTGAAAATCTCTAAACTCTTTTTTTTTTTTTTTTTTTTTTTGCCAAATTCGAACCAAGAAAAGAAAAAGTAGCAATGAATGAAATGCATACAGTGATTGCGCTGCATCATACATTGTATATCAAAATGTATGTGGATAAAGATGTAAGTTGTAGAGACAAATGAGGAAGCTACGATGCCACAATGCTATCACACAGTGCATCTGTGACAGCTAAGATCTACACCTTGGTGCTTTGCAGACTGGCAGTACCCCACATTGTTGCTATGTAGGGCAAGCCTTAGACAAGCTTTCTGGTAGTTTAGGTACAATGTCTGTCAAAAGGCATGCATTGATTTGAATGCAAAGTTTTATACAGGGTATGGATACATTTGTAACCAAGAGTGCATTTATGCTTCCATTTTGAGGGCCAAAATCATGCTTTTGAAACGTGATTAGTGCAAAACGCTGTTGCATTCATGCTCACTTCGATAGAAACGCTGATTCAAAACGCCGATCCAAAACGCACAAAAAGCTGCGTTTACGATCGGCATTTCTGACTAATCACGTTTGACAGGGAAGCATGAATGCAACAGCGTTTCTCTACGCGTTTAGAGTGACGTCATCTAAACACCTTTCCGGTTCACGTGAAAAAGCGCGTGCCTGGCCAGCCAGCTACCCTGGCATGTGACCCATGTACTGTGCATACGTATGTCCTTCCCAGCTGCTCTCTCAGGCCAGGCCACCGATCGCAGCGCGCACCCCAATTTGACCTGCCTCTGCTGAGGTCAGCAAAGCAATCGCAAACGCTCTTTCCAAGGTTCGAAGAAAGTGAGCATAAACAGTGCTCCCGTGAACGACATTTTGAATCAGCGTTTTGAATCAGCATTTCAAAACGCTGATTCTGCCTTCGCAAACTGAGCATAAACACACCTCAAGTCTACAAAGATTGAGCACTGTAAAGGGATATCACATAATGCACAAATCTTTTATACAACAGCTGTTACATGTACATCATACTGTCTGCAGAAGACATTCAACACCTGGTGCAGAGTGTTTGCAATCATATACACCACAGCAGGCAAACCTTTAAAAGGACAAGTTCACCTTCATAGACATGTGGGTTGAGTGAATGCAGCAATATTAGTAGAACACATCAGTGAGAGTTTGAGGAAAATTGGACAATCCATTCAAAAGTTATGAATTTTTCAAATTTCTGCTCAGTCACGGCTGGATGAAAAGACTACTATAGCTTGTGATGTCACATGTATCATACGAAAGACAGAATAAAGACAAGAGACCCGCGGGTCTAGCGCTCACCTGAGTATCGCAAGTTCACCTTTCACGCAGTCACTAATCTAAATTATTCACAGCTCTACCAAAATTTGACGAGGCATTCTCAAGTGGAAGATGAAAATGTACAATAAGGGCCCAATTTTTTCAAGATTCCTTAATTTGGGGGAATTGGGGCCCCCTGGGGCCCTCTGGGTGGGGCATGGTGCCCAGTTTGATAAATTGAGATCCTGACCACCTAGGGATGCTACCTGCCAAGTTTGACAAAAATCCATCATGAGGTTTTCAGGAAGAAGATGAAAATGTACAATTCAGGCCCCCATTTGGACCCTTCCAACCACCCCCCTCCCCCTACCCCCAAGAGGGGCACCCCTGGATCTCCTATGAACAAACTTGAAACTACAGTCATTACTGTACTCACTCATAGTATTATCTCAGCTCTATAACTTCTGATTCTAGAGAAGATTTTTAAAGATTCCTTCATTTGGGGGGTTTGGGCCCCCTGGGGGCCCCCTGGGCGGGGCATGGTGCCCATTTTAACAAATTGAGATCCTAACCCCCTAGGAATGCTACCTGCCAAGTTTGGTGAAAATGGGTCATGGGGTTCTCAAGAAGAAGATAAAAATGTACAATTTAGGCCCCATTAGGACCCCTCCTCACCCCCCCCCCCCCCCTGGGTCCCAAGGGGGGCACCCCTGATTCTGCCATGAACAAACTTGAAACTACAGTCATCAATGTGCTAACTCATAGTATTAACCTAGCTCTATCACTTCTGGTTCTAGAGAAGAAGGTTTTTGCGGATTCCTTAATTTTGGGGGGTTTGGGCCCCCTGGGGGCCCCCTGGGTGGGTCATGGTGCCCATTTTAACAAATGGAGTTCCTAACCCCCTAGGGATGCTACCTGCCAAGTTTGGTGAAAATGGGTCATGGAGTTCTCAAGAAGAAGATGAAAATGTACAATTTAGGCCCCATTAGAACCCTTCCCCACCCCCCTCCCCTGGGTCCCAAGGGGGGCACCCCTGATTCTGCCATGAACAAACTTGAAACTACAGTCATCAATGTACTAACTCATAGTATTAACTTCGCTCTATCACTTCTGGTTCTAGAGAAGAAGATTTTTACAGATTCCTTAATTTTGGGGGGTTTGGGCCCCCCTGGGGGCCCCCTGGGTGGGGCATGGTGCCCATTTTAACAAATTGAGTTCCTAACCCCCTAGGGATGCTACCTGCCAAGTTTGATGAAAATCGGTCATGGGGTTTTCAAGAAGAAGATGAAAATGTAAAAAGTTTACGCACGACGCACGACGGACGACGCACGACGGACGACGGACGACGGACGACGGACGACGGACGACGCACGACGCACGACGGACGCCGGACGAAGGGCGATCGCAATAGCTCACTTGAGCCTTTGGCTCAGGTGAGCTAAAAATTCAATATATTTTCACTTTTCTTGCATAACAAAAGAACACTCGACTTCTCTCTTTCAGAAGGCAGGGGGAATAATATTACCCTTAACATACGTCAGTACCAAGTCAAAGAAATGCGCACTTTATTCAAAAAGTAAAGTTATGTGAAATTCTCTTTTTATTTTCCTTATATTGTTGTAGCATGTGACATCACACACCGTAGTAGTCTTTTCATCCAGCAGTGACTGCACAGACACTTTAAAAATTCATAACTTTTGAACGGATTGTCCGATTTTCCTCAAACTTTCACTGATGTGTTCTACTAATATTGCTGCATTCTCTCAATCCTTATGTACGATGAAGGTAGACTTTTGTCCTTTAATGTTAACACTTGATTAAAGAAGACTGCCAAGCAAGTACATGAAATACACAGATCTGTATTTCAAATAAACATGTCTGAAATTACAGTGTACCACAGTACGTAATGAAAGGTCACACAAATAAAAAATCACCTACTGAAATGTTAGATAGTGGTGCAATTATCTAGAAACAACATTCGCAGTTACATGTAATAGCTGGAACGGCATGGTATCTTTCTCAAGTTTTGTGGATAATTATGATTACAAAGATACAAAGATAATTAACTCCCTAAATCCATAATTTCCTCTGACCTTCAAACTGTAATATACACTTATGGAAAATGTGTCCCTCACAGATGCAATACTTTAGGGGGCTGCTACACCTCCAATATAAAACGTACGCAGTACAAAATTGTATTTCATACTATGAAAATAGTGCATGTTACATTGCACAATGTACAGAGATGCAAACCTTGTACAGGTGTAAATATTGAAGTCTTCTGAGGGCTGAAGTATGCATATTTTGGCTTTCAAAAAATTCCAGTATTTTTATGTTTCCTGTCATAGAGATGTGTATAGTACAGTTTGAAAAAAGTAGTCTTTTCCATGAAACCTTGCCTGCAGTACTTTTGGCCAAAAAAAAAAAAAGGACATAAAATACTGCAAAAGGGTACATACACTTTGTACGTAACAGTTGTCATTTCTGTTCCATGTGAAAAATCCAACAGGTATTGTTGCATGCTGCTGGACAAGGCAATATAACCTGTTGCCTTTTTAAAGAATACCTATCAAGGATGGGCTTATTTTGCTACAACATGCATCATGCATTTCCCACAGACACCTGCCCGAGTATTCTCAGGATGCATCCTCAACGGGTTTACGCAGTAACAGCGATGATAATACTGATATAAAAAGACAATAATAAACCAAAAAGAAGAAATAAAAATAGTGTTTTTCTCCTACTTATCTGAATGGGCATTCTGATGTGGCCCCATGCGTTTTTTAAAGGCCTGGTCTCACTGCCCAAAAGTCGCGTAAATGCATGAATCACGCAAAGAATTTGGATGTGCGTGCTTGTCCGTCAAGAATTTTTTCTGATTTACGCAATGAAAATCACCGATGAATTGCGCAAGAACTACGGAAAGGTCACGCAAAAATCACTAACAAACCACACACTTTCAGTGCATAGGCACGCAACGGCCCCAAATAGGGCGAATTCGAGGTTGTGCGTGACGACTGAGGTCCACGGAAAACCACGCATAATCTGTGCATTATCACTAATGAATTGCGTATGAATCGCGCATGATTCGAGCATGAACACGACAGCGGCAACACTTTTGCGAATGATCACTGATATTCCACGCACATTTCGTGCATTGTTCGCATAAGAACTACGCAAACATCACAAAAATTACGTAAAACGGCGCAATACTGCGTAAACTTTTACGCGAAGCCGAGCCTTGAGCTGCTCAAAACCTGGAATCGCGTAAAGCGCCGATCCGGCGCACATCAGCGGACAACTACAGCGGTTCCACGTCAGACAAACTCATGAAATGTGCAAATCGCGCATATATTGTGAAGGCTCAAATTTCTTACATTGTATGTGATTCCTGCGTTTACGCGACTTTTGGGCAGTGTGACCAGGCCTTTACAGGCAAGTGCCACTCCCTTGTACTTGCCCAGACAGTCAGTTTTACTTGCCCCCTGCAAGTGCATACAATTCTAACTTTAGGGGTTAAAGTAGGTTTACAAGTAGCACTCCGGAGCTGCCAGCATTCATACATTAGAAATCAAGGAGGTTGCAAAGAGCTATAGGGGGCTACATGTATACTGTAGGTTAACCATGCACATCAAATAACGGATGCTTTGTTGTTGTTGTTGTTGTTGTTGTTGTTGTTGTTGTTGTTGTTGTTGTTGTTGTTGTTGTTGTTGTTGTTGTTGTTGTTGTTGTTGTTGTTGTTGTTTTTAAGTCAGAACATAACCCTTTTCCTTTTAACCCTGGATCCTTTTCCACAAAACATGGGAGACTTAAAGGGACTGTACAGCACTGGTTGAGGTGGGGAGTCAGGTTTATAACATTCCTAAGTGAGATAATAAGAAACCTCTTATGAAATATAAAAGAGCATGTAATTTTAAGAAGGATTCAGCATTTATTTGATGAAAATTGGTTTTCAAATGGCTGAGATATCCAAAAAAGTGATAATAATAAAAGGTGACAGGCCATGCCTTTTATTAGGATCTCTTTGTTTCACCTTGTTTTTGGATAAATCTCAGCCATTTCAAAACCGATTTTCATCAAATAAACTTTAGATACCCCTTAGAATTGCATGCTCTTTGACATGTCATAGAGTGTTTTCTGAATATCTCCCAAATGTTAAAAGCTAAATCCTCACCTCATCCAGAACTGTACAGTACCTTTAAAATGTAAGTGTGTCATAGTTTTTTTCCCTTTTTTTTCTTTCTCTCCATTTCTTTCTTTTTCATATAAAACAAGTTTAACAATTCCTCCCCCCCCCCCAAAAAAAAAAAATAAAATAAATAAATAAATAAATAAATAAATAGATGAATAATAAAAAAAAAAAACATTGTCAAAGACTCTATAAAGAAGTCATACAATACGTACAGTCGATAGTACTCTAAAATGTATTCATCAATCTTAAAAGGTTAAGAGGAGTGCTCCTGGGAATTTCCCCACTAGATCTACAACATTGTAGATTAATTAATTGACTGATGGCCTGACAGGGCAGACATACAGTATAAAAGGTTGCATACATTTTCTACACAAAATAGAGAGGCAAGTTTCCTTTTAATACTCTCAGTTCCCTGACAGTAATTTTATAACTTTAAAGGGTGTGTACAGTTCTGGTCGAGGTGAAGATTTAGCTTTTAACGTTTTGCGAGGTATTCAGAAACCACCCTATGAGATGTCAAAACGCATGCAATTCTAAGGGGTATCAAAAGTTTATCGATGAAACTCGGTTTTGAAATGGCTGAGATATCCAAAAACAAGGTGAAACAAAGAGATCCTAATAAAGTTGTGGCATGTCGCCTTTTATTATTAGCACTTTTTTGGATATCTCAGCCATATGAAAACCAATTTTCATCAAATAAATGTTGAATTCTTCTTAGAATCACATGCTCTTTCATATTTCATAAGAGGCCTTTCATTATCTCACTTAGGAATGTTCAAAACATGAATCCCTACTCCAACCAGTACTGTACAGTCCCTTTAATCCATTCTCTACAGAAACCTGGCAAGTCTTGTGTTTGGTCTATGCAATTTTGGGATCTCACTTGGAAACGAGTTGCAGTTGAGCATCGAACAAAGGTACATGTGTACATTGCATCCTATCAAAGTCAATTCACAATTAGCTCATGTGCACATTGGTACAAATGACCTTACTATTTTTTTCAGTGGGTCAGGCACGCCACTAGTTTTCAAAGCCACAAAATGCATGAGTTTGCCCAACGAAACAATTCATGGAACTTTGAATATCAGTCATGTCAAACAATAGATGAACTTGCGTAGATCAGGTGACAATGGTCCATCAATGATCACACTTGGGAAAGCATTCATTTCATGTTTAATAAACTTTGCATTGAATGCATTTCAAAAAACTTTTTTTTCAAATAATTCCACATACATGTACCAGGCTTGCTGTAAGATTAGCATCATTTACTACATATGTATGCAGGCAACATGAGGAATTATTACACCTACATCATTGATGTTTATCGCAGTGAATCTAAAACCAAAACGGCCAATTGAATGAATGAGCTTTTTCTGCTCATTCGCAAAGTGGAACTGTGAACTGGCTACATGTTTATAGCTGGTTGGAAACACTACAGGGCGTCACCCAGACTATAAAGCTCTCAGTATTGTATTAACATACAGATTGTGTGTATTTAGATAACTCTGTGTCTTCTGTAGCGTCCATACATTGTAGTTTAAATGTGTGCAAATTATGCGTAACACAATGCTCTTATCCCCAGCGCTACAGGCATGCATACATGTATTCATGCATTGTATGCATCTACACTGTAGTTTCTTTCCATAATTTGTTCTTCTTCTTTTTTCTGTGGGTGGGGTGAGGGATTGTAGGGTGGCAGGTCTCTGATCGAGCGCTCTTTTCCTTCAACAAAAATTCTCCAAAATGTTCTCCTCGCGGCACAACGGCTCGCGCCTCCCTGACGTCAACAAGACAGCAATAACAATTTGGCCGGCCGGAGCAGCGCGATTTGGGTGATAAATGATGATATCTCCAAAGGGAGAGGTCTGATTTTCATATTGTATGTATATTTCCCCACAGCCAGTGGCACAAAATCCATACAGCACAAAGTCAAATACAATGGCACACTCAATGCATAATTTGCATAATATTGGAGCTCTCTATTCACAGTGGTTATGGTCAACTTCTCCTCTTTACCAAGGTAAATGTGTACGAAGGGTATTCCCACTCATCAAACATCATTGACACCAAAGGAATCCCGCAGTATTCAGTCTTTTGATCTACAAAAGTGTACTGTATAACCAACCCATTTCACTTTCAACAAAACCAAAGCCTAAAATATCAACGTGGATTGAGTGAAAGCAGCAATATTTCATAGTAGAGGACATTTGTGAAAGTTTGACGAAAATCAGACAATCTATGCAAACGTTATAGTTTTTACACTATGTTCTGGGACCAGCTATTTAGCTTGACAAGAACATCACTGCATTTCATGACATCCTATTGGACAACAATATAAAGAATTTGATATTTTTTCAGAAAGGAAATTCAACATAATTTCACTTTTCTAGCATAAAAGTAAAAGGAAAGGGCACTTGACTCACCTCTTTCAGAAAGCAGGGGGAATAATATTACCATTTAATGTCAACTCAGTGTTATAGGTCAATGGAATGTATTTTCTTTTCTCCTGAAAAAATGATATTTTTATGGAATACTCATTATTTTTCTTTAAATTGTAGCCTAAAATAACATCATGTGGTGTAGTAGTCTCATTCTGAAGCAATGACAGCACCAAAACTGTTTAAAAAAAATCATAACTTTTGAAACAATTGTCTGATTTTCCTCAAACTCTCACTGATGTGTTCTACTATTAATGTTCCTGCTTTCACCCAATCCGCAATTCAATAACAGGCTTTGGTTTCCCTTAAAACCACATTTGCTTTTCTTCTTTTCTATTTCTAAAGCTAAGGGCTATTTACAACCAGCAAGCAGATCATACATTTGTACATTATTCCGCTCTCTTCTGCTCTCAAAGTGAAACAATGCACTGCTGTGAAGACAGGTTTGGGTAAAGCTCACATCACGAATCGCGCTGTTGCCATCACACTAACGAAACCCTTAACCTTTCCTAATGTGCACTGTCGGACGCAAAGCGATCCCTTATACAAATCTGTAAAGCATGCCTCGCAAGCTTGCCGCAAGCTTGCGGATTAGCTTGCCACAAGCTTGCAGGCCAGATCTTGGCAAGCTTGCGGCAAGCTTGCGGCAAGCTTGCGGCAAGCTTGCAGGAAGCTTGCAGGGTTCCAAATATTTAAATGAGCTGCCGAAAATTTGCATACTAGCTTGCTGCAACCTTGCAGGGCTAGCTCACATACCTGCAAGCTTGCACAAAGTTTTTAGCTTGCCGCAAGCTTGCCGGCCAGCTCGCTGCAAGCTTGCGGGCCAGCCTGTGGCAAGCTTGCAGCAAGCTTGCAGCAAGCTTGCAGGGTTCCAAATATTTAAATGAGCTGCTGCAAATTTGCATACTAGCTTGCTGCAACCTTGCAGGGCTAGCTCACATACCTGCAAGCTTGCACAAAGTTTTTAGCTTGCCGCAAGCTTGCTGGCTAGCTCGCTGCAAGCTTGCGGGCCAGTCTGTGGCAAGCTTGCGGCAAGCTTGCAGGGTTCCAAATATTCAAATGAGCAGCCGCAACCTAACATGCTAGCTTGCTGCAACCTTCCAGGGCTAGCTGACCTGCAAGCTGGCACAAAGTTTGAAACCTTGCATATTAGCTTGCCGCAACCTTGCAGGGCTACTGGTAGCTGACCTGCAAATTTGCAGCCTTGTGTATTGACTTCTGGCAACCTTGCAGGGCTAGCTGACCTGCAAGCTTGCAGGGAGTTTGCAACCTTGTGTGCTATGCCACCAGTTCGCGGAATGCCTGCTGCTAAGCATGTCGCAAGCCTTTGCAAGCTTAGTTTTTTACAGAAATTAAGAAATTTGATTACTATAGAGCGCTCGCACAGGAGACCTGTTCGAGCACTTGAAGAGTTTGTTCGCAAAAACCGATAAGTCCATTTTTGAAGATTTTGAAGTACGGTTTCTGTTATAAAGTACAAATTATACCCTTAAAATGATATATTGGTCCTTACATATAAAGGTACATTTTTGAAGTTACGGTCAAAAGAAGCAAAAATTTCCTTATTATTCTCTTTATTTTTCTTGACCTTTAATCGCAAATATCTCCATTTGGTAAATATGGACTTATCGGTTTTTGCGAACAACTCTTCACATACATTGTATCCCCTGAACCAATCTCCCATTCCCCATCTGGATTACTTTAGGCCAGAATGTTGTATAATATGGCAACTGTCGCAGGATACAATAAAAT
The DNA here is from genome assembly GCF_040938485.1 of Diadema antillarum. Classification (NCBI taxonomy): domain Eukaryota; kingdom Metazoa; phylum Echinodermata; class Echinoidea; order Diadematoida; family Diadematidae; genus Diadema; species Diadema antillarum. The sequence continues at coordinate 147,595 of NW_027271125.1, read as the reverse complement.
CTGACGAGAAATGAGGCTGGTATATAGCACATACAAGGAATATAACATGTCATCCTATAAAAGTTTGAACAATGAGAGCACTGGCAATGAACATTTTTGTTACCTAGAATAACTCCCCATAAACCTCAATAGCAAGTTTGAACAAAATTCAACAAGAAATGTGGCTGATAGAGCATGCACAAGAAATGTGACTGGCATCTAAGTTGGAGCACTGAGGGCACCACCACCACAAGCTGTTGTGTCCTACATGTACATGTACAATGATCATTCGTTTACCGATCCTTAGCAAGTCTGAATAATTAAATCCCATAAGAATTGAGGTTACATGTAGTACCATACAGCACATACAAGAAATATGACATATCCTTAAAAGTTGGAACAATGAGGACGCTGTCAATGAAAACTTTTGTTACCGGTACCTAGAATAACCCCCCACAAAACCTCCATAGCAAGCCTGAATAAAATCTGACAAGAAATGTCGCTTCTAAATAGCTTACGAATAGAGCATATACAAGATATGTGACATGGCCTCCAAGTCGGAACACTGAAGGCGCTGTCACCACAAACTGTTATGTGTCCTTCATGTACAATGTAGATTGACCACCCGCACCTCCTTTAAAATAGCAAGTCTGAGTAAAATCCAGTGAGTAACGATCAAGTCATTGCATAAATATTTAAGCATTTTTGCAAATTTTGACATGGTCAGGGTGACCTTTGAACCTGTAAAAGCTAGAACAGTGAGGGCAGCATTATCAATACACTGTAGGTATAGGTGTATAGATTTGACTATGATACCTTTACATACCAAATTTGAAAAAAATCGGTCGAGAAACAAGGCCAGCATCACACACACAAGCAGACCCTGTTGAATTTACCTTTTCATGTATAAAGACGGAACAAGCGAGGGCACCACCACCAAAAACAATAGGCACCATGATTTCACTATGATGCACCTTTTTGCCAAATTTGAAGAAAATCTAATAAGAAATGTGGCTGATAGAGCACACACAAGAAATGTGACATGGCATCCAAGTCGGAACACTGAGGGCGCCATCACCACAAACTGTTGTGTCCTTCATGTAGAATGACCACCCATACACCTCCTTAGCAAGTCTGAATAAAATCCGTTGAGTAACAATCAAGTTATTGCATATATAAGCACATTTGCAAATTTTGACATGATCAGGGTGACCTTTGACCCTGTAAAAGGTGGAACAGTGAGGGCAGCATTATCAATAGGTATACACGTAGGTGTATAGATTTGACTATGATACATTAATACATAGGCCTACCAAATTTGAAAAAAAAAATCGGTCAAGAAACAAGGCCAGCGTACGTTGCACACACAAGCAGACCCTGTTAAATTGACCTTATTTTCATGTATAAAGACAGAACAAGCGAGGGCGCCATCACCAGAAACAACAGACATCTTCGTTGTACCATAATACACCTTCATGCCAAATTTGAAGATGATCTACGAAGAACTGCAGCCAGTAGAGCGCTCTCACAAGAAAATCTCTGTGGCGGACGCGGATGCAGCGGACGCAGCGGTGCAACAAGGCCAAATCCATAGTATCCTCCGAACTCTGTTCGGGGGATACAATTAGGAAATTTAATTGAAATTTGCACAAAAGTGAAACATAAAAAAAAAAGGATGAAGTATAAATAATACACTCAAATCTGTTATACATTCATTTATTTTACTATTAAAAAAAAAAAGAGGTATGCAGAATGTACCGGTATTGAGTTATATGTAACAATAAAAATACCTGTTAATACACACACAAATTACAATGGGTGGGACTGTATTGCACATTTAGGGGAAGTTACTATGATTACTTTGTTAAAATGTGTAGATTATTGAGGTTTATGGGGAATGAAAATATGGTGAAGTTATTCAGCATGTTAATGCATGCAGTTAGTTATAATAGTATTAATCAATTTCATACCTTTAACAGAATTATTGTCCTTAAATCTAAGCTGCACACAGAAACAGTCAAACCGCCATTTTGAATTTCAGAGTGAACAAAGTAACTTTCTTTTTTGTAACTGAGAGGGCACCAGGCAATTTTCTCTATCAATTAACCTATAAGCTTGCGACAAGCTTGCGACAAGCTTGCGACAAGCTTGCAAAGATTTTGATTGTGGCCATACAGTTGCAGTAAGCTTGCGGTAAGGTTGCAGAATTTGCTCTAACAATTTACCCACAAGCTTTAGCTTGGGACAAGCTCACGAAGATTTTGACTGCATTTTGCATTCTTGCGAAGTTCTAACCCGCAAGCTTGCAGCAAGCATGCAAAGATTTTGATCACAGTTCACAAGCTTAAGTAAGCTTGAGGAGTTTTCTTTAACAACCTGCAAGCTTGCGACAAGCTCACAGAAATTCTGATAATGGCCTGCAAGCTTGTGGTAAGCTTGCGGAGATTTCTGCATTACTTGCAAGCTTACGGCCAGCTTGCAGAGCTGTTAGTTGTCTCACCGCAAGCTTGTCATAAGCTTGCACAGCTTTCATATGGTCTTGCAAACTTATCTGCAAGCTTGCGACACAATCTGCAAGCTTGCGATTATTTTTGCAATCATATCTGCGACCTTGCAATCGTCCACAAGCTAATGGTAAGTTCCTGCAAGCTTACCGCAAGCTTGCAGCAAGCTTACCGCAAGCTTGCAGCAAGCTTACCAGGGGATGCCAAGTTTGTATCATGCTTGCAGTAAGATGGCAATAAGCATGCGCAAGCTTGCACTCTTTAATACAAGCTAATTAAGGTTGCCGCAAGCTTACCGCAAGCTTGCTGCAAGCTTGCCGCAACCTAAGATTTTTATAAGGGATCACACTGCAGCCTGCAATCATTTTCCAAGCTGCTTCAGCAGAAAGACCCTTCTCCCACATCTTTCCTAATACATACATATACAGATTTGCATGGGATAACCTATCCACAAGGTCTGCTTCCAAGAAACTCATGATTTCAAATGACAAAGCACACATTGTCTTCGACTGTAAACAGAATTGACATAAAATTTATTTTAGTGGGGGGTTTTCCATATTAAAGTGAATGCTAGAATGATGATAAAGCTATATTTCACTGTGACTTTCACAATGTGTAATATCGTATTCAGTCGTTATCTATCAACTGAAGTAAATTTGAGTTACACTTCATTTGCACAACAATAGAAACATTGAGTTGAGTTTTGGTTTGATCTTTTTATTTCAATTTTTTATTCTTTATTTGTTTGTTTTTTTGGCTGTCCTTCATTAACTCATTATTTTCTAGGAATGTGAGGATTCTCACTGGGAACATGGTGGAATCTAGTGCACTGAATGCTGTTGTTACAAACAAATAGCTTGTGAGAAATACTGATGTCCTATACGTCAAATTTCCAAGTTGGGATAAGTTCCGGAAAGCCTTGAAAATAAATATCCTTGCTTTTTTTTCTGTACAATTGTAATATCAATGAGATAAAATTGGAACTTTTGCATAACAATGTTAAAGGTATCAAACAAATGCCTGATTGGCACCACAAATATACTATTTAAAGAGAAATTGGCACTTTGTAATTTAAGATTAGGGGTATATATGTGATACTTTTGCAGACAACTGTAAACATGTACACATTGATCTGCATTTTTATGGTAGAGTATACATGACTACACTTGTTTTTGTTTTTTATGTAACCACATTGTTCCCATTTAGATTTCAGTCTTGTATACGTGTAGTTAGCTTTTTTACCCTTCAGACTATTACACTGACTTGAGACTGTATACATTTCATGACAGTCAACCAACAGAAATTAATGAAATCAAGAATAAAATGGGCAAACTGCTCAACAGGAAGCTAACGAATTGTTGTTGATAACATTGAAATTGGGTCTGGCAAGTTTTATATCGAGAAAGAAGGTACAAAGGTACACAACTGAACACCTTCAAAGGGGTCACCCTTAATATTCAAGAGCGATCACAAAGTGTTTCACACCAAACACTGAGGCTGAAAGGGTACAGTTAACGGCAAATCAGGACGAGAATAATACAGCGGTATATATGTGTCTCATACAGCACCACTCATTCGATACCTCATGCATCATACATTCAGCCTTATTCCAGTGTTGAAAAGCTCAGCTCACTTCGTTTTTATCTATTGTGAATGCTCAAAAATGTCAACTGAGCAAAAAAGCAGGTGATGTGCGTCAATGGCGTCTCTATTATTCGGGGGGGGGGGGGGGGGAGGGATGCTGAAATGGCAAAGTTTAGACTGGTTCTTGCTTCTAAAACTCATTAACCCGTTGAGGACGGTCTGATTTTGCTACAACACATATTTCCCATCTACCTAGACACCTGCCTGAGTATACTCAGGACTCGTCCTCAACAGGTTAAAGTACTGAGGCTGTTTTACTACAGTACCAGTCACCACTAAGTATTACACGTTTACACGTTTCGGGTCCGCTCACCCGTTTCGCGTGAGCGAATCGAGTGGAAGTGAACTTTACACGATTCGCTCGCACAGGCCCGCCCGCAGAGGGAAACGTGTAGCGTTCAGAACGTCACGATTCAGTGCCGATGTCCGAGCGAGGGATACGCGTATTTTTCTTCTACACGTTTCGGGCGTGTTGCATGCGTGTGCACATTGTGCGCGCTGATCGAATCCAGACAGCGCTGTGTTGAGCAGACGACGTTCGAGCATGGATGGATAGCAGCAGCATGCTCCGGCACACCGCAAAGATACTAATGTAGCTCGTTAGATACTACAATGTAGTTCGTTAGATATACCACTAATCAGGGAGGTGGAAAGAGACTACAGTATATCGTCCTGCTGCCATGTGCCGGAAAATTCTTCGTGCACAATATACAAAGTTATACACTAGTACAGCATGCACAGCTGCCTAAACAGCACTATCATCGTCGACTCGCGATGGTCGTCAAATTTGTACTCGTGGGCGCAGTCAATGGAATCGGGCAAGCAAAAATTTCGAAGCCACCTGTTTCCCCACAGCCAACATTTTCCTCGAACATTGAACCCATGAAATCACGCATACGCAAACCTAAAACTAACGCTGGCTGTCTAACGTTAGCGATGTCACGATTTCAACAACTGTCAGACACTTACTCAATTCAGGAAGGTGCAAAAGTCCATTTATATTCCAATACACAACGTGTGTCTCGCCAAATAACTGGTGGTAGTGTGTGGTGAACAAAGCCGAGTACTAGTATTTCGGCAGTAAAAGTAGCAGCAGCAGAAGAAAATGTCTACCACTTGCTGCTCGCATTATTACACTGCCAGCAGGTCAGTGGTAACTAGTAACTTGGCACGCTTCACATGAAAGTTCCCACGATGCCAAGGTGCCAGACTGGGGAATGGGGAGGGGTAGAGAGAGAGAGAGACCAATCGCCAGAAGAAACCGCGCGTACTGGCGCATTCTCGGAGGTCATGAACAGTCTGGGGTCTTGGAGATGAACAGAGAAGGAATGTTTAATTAAAGATAGCTCCAGTCGAAGACCCAGGATTACAAACGTTGATTCTTTTTTCCCTTTCATTTAACATGCCTTCACGTTTAGAAATGGTTGAACTCCTTAAAAAAACTCTCCTGCGATTTTTGTTAATGTAGCCGTTTAAAACGTCAAACTTATCATGAAAGTGTTACTACGTGTAATACAATAGTTAATACTATACCTATTGCTTTAATCATAACTTAATTATCTGTAAAACACAAATTTGACTACCAATGACAATAGAAAATACTTGCATTTGTTTTGTGCGGAGATTTTTTTGTATTTATCCTGACTAGTTTATATGAAATTTCTAATGTTTTTACGGCAGCGTCAACAGCCTAAAATAAATTACTGAGAGATTTATAAATTATGAAATTTTTGGCAACCATCCATTTGAACTTCAGGCATGAAAAGCTCCTGATATTCAGCAAAAACAACTCAAGAGATCAGAGACAAAGTTCCTTCAAATTTTGAGGAAGTAGCACGCAGATTTGCTGGGCGTGGTAGGGTCCATGCTTTGAGATCGTCACAATCGTGTTGTCACCAGGGAGGTGGAGTGTCTCTTTTCCATCTCCCTGTTGTCACGGAGTATCTGGAAATTCTCACAAACTCCAGGATCACCCCTCCCTGCCAACTCCATGTTGCTCCCAGGGAGGCGGGAAGAGTCTCTTCCCACCTCCCTGTTGCTCCCCAACGTGCGTCGTGAATGCATGGCGTCTCTTGTCACCGTCAGTACCCGAGGCTGCTTTGTATTTGTCTTGGAATATTCATTTCTTGTCATGACATGAGTGTAGTAATCTTTTTGCATGGCTATGTAAAAAATTGTGATACAACGTGTACTCAACTCGTCTTTGTGATTTTTTTCTTTCAGTCCAAAAGGAAGACAAAATAGTATCATGACGTTTGTAATTGTTCGAAAGGTCTGCTTTTGATAACTCACAGACTAGTAGTAATCATCCTTGTTTTTCCCGCTCCCAGGCCCTCCAATTTTATTGAGCAATCCACACGCGCGCGCAAATTCCTTTGCCATGTGGTTTTGTCAGCCAGCTGTCGGAATGTGCTTTGAAGTTACATTTCAGCCTGGCCTGGCTGGCATGAATGGGTGTCGAGTTTCAATCAATACCTACTGTTGTTTTATTCTTGTATTTGAACATGTCGTTTCACCTGACAACACACGGAGATCGGGAAGGTGTAGGGCTAGGGAAGAGGTTTTTGTTGTGTGTTGCAACCTAATCCGGGCAATTAACCCCAGGGAGCAATTAACCCCCCCCCCCTCCCCCGCTAAATACTGGTTAATGGTAAGGTTAGAGTAAAGATTAGGGTTAGGTTTAGGGTAAGGAGTTTGGGTTATGGTTAGGATTAGGGCCAGGGGAAGGGTCCGGGGTAATTGCCCAGGAAGAAAAGAGGGACGCGCTTTTGTTCTTGGTCAAATTGATTTTCCTAGGTGATGCTGTGGAGCTATAAAGGAATAAAAAAAAGCAATTATGATGTCTGGCGTACTTCCGGGACGTCTTATTTTTCTTGCACTCTGAAATTTCCAAATGTTTGGCGTTATCAATGTCGTTAATTGTTGTATAGTTACCCTCTTTCGCATTATAAACTTAAAGTCCATAGAACGTTCATACGCATTAAGATCACACTCGAAAAGCTATACTGGTGTATAGTTTGAACACAGCAAAATGAAATAACGAATATCCCGCAGATTTTCCAGAATTATGTTTCATGTGGGTCCATTCATATTTTTCTTTTTCTTTTTTTTCCATTTGTCTTCTTGTCGATGTGGGGGGTAGATTCAGGATATACAACTTTTCCTCTTCCCCTTTCGGCCCGGTGCGATTACTCCTGGTGCTGACATTCTTTCTGCTCGTCTTCGGATTTACTGTTGTTGTAAATAAATGCGCATGAAGCCCAAGCTGTATCGCAAAAAAGAAAAAAAGGTCTATCTAAAGTTGACCTGCAAATACAAGTAAAATCCGAATCAATTAGCCGTGGTACGGGTTCGCGGTTCCAATCCCCTCGAAGCCCGATATTTGCCCTTCAGCAAGACACTTTATCCACAAAAGACCAGGGCTCCACACTATAACTTTTATTTTGGTGGCCCGATCGGGCCACCAAAATGATTGATTTTTATTTTTTGGTGCCCCCCCCCCCAAAAAAAAAAGAAAAGAAAAAAAAAGAAAAGAAGAAAACCATCGGTCCTACTAAACATAGAAAAATAAATATCAAGTATTACTGAATGATACAGGTACCCACGTCTAAAATAAATGAATAGAAAATTTAATCATCTTATACCGTTATTCTGAATTCTAAGATTTCGCAAATATTGATATACACATAATAGGCTTATAGATTTAAAAGTTGATGCCACGGTCAAAATCTAGGTTTGAAATGAGAAAGTGGGAGCATTTGCAGACATTGTAAACATCCGACATTTGTTTTAGCATCGTATACAAGAGCCAAAAATTACCGTTATTTATTTTTGATGGAAATTTAAGCAATCATCCAGCATTTGCTTTACAAGTATTTGAACACCTTCCGGAGCCGAATGTTACCGTTAATCATTTTCAAATGTAAAACCAAGCAACCGACATTCATTCTAGCATGTTACGGACCTGAATATCATCCTTATTCATTTCCGAACGTGAAAGCAAACATCCGCTCTTTATTTTATCATCTAACTGAGCCGATTGATACCGTTAATCATTTCCAAATGTAAAAGCAACAATTTGTTACTTATTTTAGCATCGTACGGAGCAGAATATTACCGTTATTCATCTCCAAATTCAAAAGCAAACACCTGACATTTATTTTATGATCGTAAGGAGCCGAATGTTACTGCTGTCCACTTCCGAAAGTGAAATGAGTCATCTGACACATTTCAGCATCGTACGGAGCCGAATGTGTTATACATGTACTGTTTTTCACATTCAAACGTTAAGGCAGACATCCGACATTTACTTTACCATCAAACGCATCTGAATGTTATTGTTATTCATTTCGAAATGTGAAATAGCAAATGTCTGATGTTTATTTCAGCATCTTAATTATTGAGCAGAATGTTACTGCTATTCACTTCCGAATGTTCAAGCAATCATCTGACCTTTATTTTGGCATCTTCCGAAGCCGAATGTTATTGAGCACTATTTACTTTCGAACGTAAAAACGAACATTCGGCATTTATATCATCATTGTACGGAGCTGAATATCATTATTATTAGCATTTCCGAACGTCAAAGGGATCATTCGACATTATATTTTAGCATCTTCCGGAGCTGAATGTTATTGCTATTTACTTTCGAACATAAAAGCAAACATCAGACATTTGCTAGTATTTTTCATCGGACGGAGTTGAATACTATTGTTATTCATTCCCGAACGTCAAAGCAAACATTAACTTCACCATCAAACGCAGTTAAATGTTACTGTTATTCATTTCGAAATTTAAAAGCAAACATCCGACAGTTATTTAGCATCGCATGGAGCAAAATATAACTGTTATTCATTTCCGAACGTAAAAACAATCTTGTGACATTCTTTCAGCATCTTCTGAAGCCGAATGTTATTGCTATTTACTTTCGAAAGTTAAGGCAAACATCCGACATTTTTCTCATCGTTGTACGAAGTTGATTATTATTGTTCAATTTCCGAACGCCAAAGGGATAATTCGACATTTTACTTTAGCATCTTCCGGAGCTGAATATTATTTTTATTTACTTTCGAACGTAAAAGTAAACTTCCGGCATTTATTTTATCACCGTATACGGAGTTGAATATCATTATCATTTATATCTGACCGTCAAAGCAAACATTCGACATTTATTTCAGCATCATCCGGAGCCGTATTTTATCCTTATTCATTTCCGAACGCAAAATCAAATATCTGACATTGATTTCAGCACCGTACGGAGCTGAATCTTACCATTATTCATTTCCAAAAGTATAAGCAAACATCCGACATTTATTTTTGTATTATACGGAGTCGAATATTACCGTTATTCATTTCCAAAATTAAGAGCAAACATCTAACATTTATTCTAGCAGCTTAAGGAGCCGATAGTTACCGCTGTTCATTTTCAAAACTATAAGGCAAACATCCGGCTTTTTTTGGTGGCCCGGCGGGAAATGTCCTGTGATGTGTAAACGATTAAGTGTACACAACGTGATAAGAATGGTGCATGGATCACTAAAAAGTGGTAATAAACCATTTGAACTTGTGTTACGTAATGACGAAAACCGCGTCTCTCGTTAATCGTTTCGTTTCGATTGGTCGAGTCCATCCTTTCGCTGGAAGACATTTTGCAAAATCGTTGGCCCGTTTTATCCTGAAAATGTCAATGACATGTTTCTGAACATAAACATGAAAATATATGTTAAATTCTTGATTGTGAATGAAATATGAACATTATAATTTGATGTTGTTTTGTACGCATTGATGTATCGTCACATCAACAAGATTGTTTTTTTTTTTCTGATCATGTCCTGACATTAATTCGCTATACACAAGTAGCACATCCTTTATTTTTGCATTTCATGTGTTCCAATTTACATATCGTATCATTATAATCGCATGTGGTGGTTGTAGTATACGTACTGCTCATGCCGGTTATGTAACAACGTCACGAGCATCATTTCTGACAGTCTTCAGTGCTCTATAAAGAGACCACTAGTTTTATCAGGGTCCTCCCTGGTTTTATCATTAAAGAGGAAAACGTGAATGAGCCCAATTAACTCGGTCTTCTAGCTCGTGTTTCGCTCCTCGGCATCAACTATACGAAAATCGGCATGAGGGACAAAAAAAAAAAAAACCAAGAAAATATTCTCATTTACTAGTATTGGAAGGCAACACGGTCGACGATTGGAGTTGGTGATAAAAGACAGCGTACTAGCAGTCGTAAAGGTGTGAAGAAAGACGATCCTTCCAGAAGGACAGCTAATTGAGTGAGCGGCTAGTGTCTGTCCCGCACAATAGCACCCAAGCGGAACAGAGTGGACCCGCCTCTGATCTTGGAGATCAGTGCCAACCGAAGGCACTGGGATTAATTAAACACAGCTTTACACGGAGGTTTGGTATATAATGCTGATGATTTTCCCGCTGAAAAGAAAATGTGTCAGGTGCCAGTTTCTTCTCTTTGTCTCCCTCTACAAATTTTCTTTCAAGAAAATGTGTCAGGTCAGGTTGCACTGACAGAGTGTCTTACGTAAGAAATACACTTCATTTGTGAATTCGTATAGTCTTGCCTAGATCTAAAAACTGCCCGAGTACTTTCTTCACTTCGTTAACATAACCATGACATCGTATCATTATGATGATTCAAAACCTGATTTTGAATGTCATGATTCTGTATTTCTTTCTGTTGCTTTGAAATACAAACAGCAATTAGTCGATCAATGTTTCTGAGGTCGGGAATTGTAACTAAGACGGGCAGGCTTAAACTCCTTGTGCAATTTCATGAAATATTATTCTTGTATACTATCTTTGAATGGGCAGTTGAAATTAAGACATGTTGACACAATATTACACGTGCCTGCATACATCACATACAAATTGTACACCTGTCTGCATACATGCATATATCAATGTATATACATGTACTCATATTGTTTAACGCTAGATAGTAATTATCCTCGTTTCGTCATGAGCATGAAATAGTTCAAAGATACACTGACTCATTTTGCGTCCAGTCATTTTATTTTGGTTTGCTTTTTACTTGTACAACCAATCAAATTACCTCCATCGCCGTGCGCATTTACGTCGATGCAAACTGACAATCAGATGCAGCAAACATGTAATGACCAAGTTCCCGTTCATAAATACCAATTCAGTCCAAGGAATTTTCTTATATTGAATTAAAAATGTAATAATAATATGCAGAGCTGAATTTCATGCGCCTTCTTGCAGTTAGTGAGCGTAAGGATTACCAAGGTCAAGCAGATTGCGTACCTTCTGTATGGTGGTTTTTTGATTGGTGATGAGTTTCATATACAGTGTATGTTCCAGAGCGAGTACTTTTCCGAGGAACGGAAAATTTGTATTCCAAAGAAATACATAACTAGGCAAAATACTATTTTGAAAATGAATGCGTTACTTAATACTATAATAATACTAAAATATGAAGGTGCTGTTTAAACTTGCCAAGTTTGTTAAAGTAATACTACAGAAGTTAAGCTCATATTTTTCATAAAGTTTATACCCTTTTTATCTCAAAAGAAATAAAGTTAAAAGTTAAAAGGATATATGATGCAGAAGTAATCAACTGTTACGGTAATTGTATAAGGGACTGTGATTTTATCGGTGGCGTTTATGATTTCGTAACCTTCCCCATTATTGAAAAAAAAAATCATCATACATTATGAAATGGCGTGACAGTTTTTTTTTTTTTTTTTTGTCGTTGTCAGAATTCCCTACCAATATCACTTGATGCCACGACAGTTTTCAGATTTCACTTCATCATTTGTACTGTTGTTCTAATATTTGTAGTGCACATTATTTTCTTTGAAAGAGGTGCTTCATAAGAAATCACCTTTGATTTATGATTTTATACAAATGTGCAAGAACTTTCATCACTCGCCTATTTTTTTTCTTTTTATTAGCTTACTGTCATAATATTTTCACGATGGTATTTCTTCTGTCTTTACATAGCAAGATTGTTTTTTTTTTTTCATCCAGGGTCAAAGAAAAAAGTGACAGGAAGGAAATGAAAAAGAAAGTATGAAACACCTGCTTAGCAGGCGCTTTTAATAATATAGCACAATAGTGAATGCAATACATCAGAAATTTAGTAGAGTTCTAAATAATTTAATAGTGGGAAAATGAGCAAAGAAAATGGGATTTCATCGAGTTCTAAAATAGAAATTAAGTTAGCATTACAGACTGGACTTGAACAAACTTATTGTCTACAAATTAATTTGGGTGAGTTTCTACACCCAGAGACAGGACTTCAAAGACATGAATTTTGGGAGCACTACACCCGAGTGAACAGACGAAAAGAAAAGAAAAAAAATGAAGGTCTCTAGACCACCCTGTCCTGCGCGGGCGCACGAGCGAGCGGGCGTCATGTCAGCCACTGCCCTACCCTGCGCCTTGCGCCTGCCCGCCTCTATATACACTTACAGGCCCATCTATGATCTAGGCTACTCGTACTCGCCATCGTCAACGTCATCATATCGGTCACTCGAAATAAATTGCATCACCATCAGAGCTCGTACATCAATACCACCACACTCATTATCATTACTATCATTACAGCCAATCTTATCCACCGCAACTTAAAATCATTCCCATCAGAGTCACTGTCACAAAACACATCAGCAAACGATTCAGACATCGCAGACCCTACGACTAGCTAACGTTAGATCTTACAAAAATGAAATGGAGGTGGAAAACTATGATGGATACACGATCGATAATGGCATTTTACCGCAGAAAAAAATACACAGAACATCTTGCACCGGAAAACAAAATGGAATTGGAAAACCACGATGAGGAAAACCAGGGTGAAAACATGAAGCTTGAAGACGAACGACGAAGACACTTTACGGTAAGAATACTACCGGTACAGCTTATAATCAACAACGTTGCAACATCGTTCAATCAAACACTCGATCAAAAACTCACCTCCATAATTGTTGCTAACGAGGTAATCACGTAACAAAAAATGAGCAAAACACTCTCAGAAGTACGATTGTACTCTGAAAATAAAGGGATATAATGATACGAAAGCAAAAGAGAGAAAAATGAGAGAAAATGGACTGGAAACCTGAGAATTTACGCCACTCTAAGCTAACGTAATGTGGCACAGCACAGAAAACCGTTACTGTATACATATATACACGGCATACGATCGGATTGCCGGTGTACTCGCCACACACATACTGTACTGGTACACCGAGTCGAAGAGCGCGCGCGGACATATCGTGTAAGTACTACACGTTTCGACGATTACACGCTTCGCGCAGGCTTCCGAACTTGCGTGTAATTCGCACGACTACACGTTTCCCCGCGAGCGCACTGACTCGGAACACCTTTTGAAACGTGTGATCGTGCCAAATACACGATACTGGCGTCTGTGTGGGTACACGTTCGAATCGTGTAAACGTGTAATACTTAGTGGTGACTGGTACTGTATTTAAAAGGAATTGTCATTAGAATGATTAACCTGTAAAGTTTACTACCTATTCATCCTGTCGACACCGCAACTGTGCAATATGCACAATTTTTTTTTTTTTAAATCAAGCAAAAACAATACAATGGCAATATGAAACAGAAACAAGAACTACAATCCTCTTAAAAATAAAGTGTATGTAGCCAATTTACAGATCATACAGATCATTAATCCCCAAGGTTTTTGCATACGTATTCTGCAACCAAACAAACCTATACTTGTGCATACATGCAAAACAAAGTTCAAACAAACGAAACCTTTCATTTGTATTACTCTGTGTGACCAACAATACAGGCAGAAACTGAGACAAAAAAAAAAGTATGAATTATACAGCACCGAACCTCAAAAACATGGCTCCTGTCAGAGATCAAATGGGTATGAAGGAAAAACACAATTTCCATGTCATTATGCCTCCAAAAGCTTGTCAATTTTTGCTCTTTGAAAATGGACAAGCATGAGAAATGTGTGAAATGATGCTTTGATAATGTTTACCATTTCTGTCAGGAAACAACAAAAATTGAGAAATTTTATATTATAGCCAAAAGGTACATTAGCAGTATTTTAATCTGAGAACACATCCAATCAAGACTGCCATGTGTTATTTTATAATCAATTATTAATATTTTTAACAAATCGGGCCGTGGATCTCCAGCTTGACAATGCATCACATGCATCTTGTTGGGGAAATACTACTGATAAGGCATGATTGATCATCACACAATTCTCCACGGTGTACTGGACCTTTGAACCACTATTGCAAAGAAAGAGCACTTCAAAAATAAAAGTCGGTTACTCCTACATGTATAGATAATAATGGTACACTTTTGATCTCAAAATACTCCATTTAAACAACTTACTGTAAAACGAGGAATGTTCGCATCCATTTTAATATTGCAAATTTCGCAAGAGCCAATATTCACGAAATTAAAATGCACACAAAAGTTCTTGTCTAAACTATTATGTATTGAATGCCACTGGCAAATCGCGAAATTTCATGCCGCGAAATAGGCCATCGGCTCCAATTAGCGAAAATTTCATGCCGCGAATATACAATGCATGTTTTACAGTAAGTATCCTGGTAAATCGCTTCAGCCAGATAAGTTTCTTGGTAAACTATTTCCATTATAATGCAAACAAATTCCAAATGGTAGAATACACTGTATGAAACTGAAAGCCCTTCTGAGAGATACTGTATGGTGTTAATACCTTTATTATAGAAGCCTGAATACAGTACTTTTAAAATGTCTGCTCCAATAGAACATAATGGCACACAAACACGGATGGATGGAGCCGCTATCGTCGTTAATGCATATTTCACACTATGTGCTGTATAGCTGTATACTTGTAGATGCTTTAATATTAAAATGCATTTTACTAATGAGATGGAATCAGGGGCAGAGGATGTGATGTACATGTACAATGTACATTGTAGAGTGAAGTTGTATCATGTTTGCACTAATGGCAAACCTTCCATTTTAATATAAAATTCTTCTGTTGCCTATTAAAAACATGATTGCAATAGACACACATTGTACAGGCCACTGTAAATCTGATACTGAACTTGTCACAATTTTTCTTGTCATTCTCACGGAAAATTTTGTATTTCAATATTGCTATGATTTCTCTCTCTCTTTTTTTTATTACTGATTAGTGGGAATCAGTGGGAATGCTGGGGGTTGATTGTTCCAATCCTTGTGGGATTCATTTATAATCATGAGTACATTTATCTATTGTGTGAAAATTATTTGCTTCAGAATGGTCTCATATTCAAGTAATGTGCAGTTCAATGTTTCCAGGTTTAACGATTGCCCTGACACTGTACAGGCATGCTAACCTGAAAACATTGAACTGCACATTACTTGAATATATGAGACCATTCCGAAGCAAATAATTTTCACACAACAATAGATATATAATGTACTCTTAAATGAATCCAACAAGGATTGGAACAATCATCCCCCGGCATTCCCACTGATTCCCACTTACTAGCCATCCCCTTTTTAGGTGATACGCTATCAGCGTATCACCTATTGTGATTGTCAAAATCTCTCTTTATTTCTTTTTATTCTTCTTTCTTTCTGGACAATTTTGTGTCATCAATATCTCAAGAATGACATTACGGAATAACATGACATTTTCAGGGAACATGTCTCATGACAAAATCTAGCCACAATAAGGTTTTCATGACAGTAACATATCTATGACGTCATCTAGGCGCCATTTTGTGATTTTCGGACCATGTTACATGATCGATCATAACTTCATATCTAAAGGTCATGTCTGTATCATTTTCGGCGGACATTAAGTTCAGGTCACGCTCTATCATACATTTTAATGCTAATTACCTAAGACATTATTACGCGCGCGTACGCGCGCGTCAAACTTTTAAAAGGCTCAAAACAACTTACCAATGGGAAATCTCGAAGTTTCAGACAATTTTAAGCGTTTCGCGCGTTCGCGTCCGTCCGCACATTTTCGCGCGTAGTGCGCGTAAGCAAACTGAAAATGCACATTTTTTGACAGATTTGGATTCCTGATACATTAAGTAACAATATCCATTGATTTCCGATCAATTTTGACCTATAACAAAGGAATGCGTTGGCGTCAAAGTTGAAATTTCGTGTGCGCGTCTTTGTGCAAATATAGCGAAAAACATGTCTTTGTTTATTTCGCCATAGCTCTTTAAAACGTCTGGTTACCCTATGTTTTTATTGCATATTACAAAAACATATGAATTGGAAATAACGTTTCAAGTATTAATATTTCCATAATTACATTATGACGTCATCATATCATCATCTGAAATCAAAAAAGTGGAATTAATTTTTTTGAGGTACTGTTTCTGACATTCATTTGCTCGTATCTCTGTTGTTTAAGCTCAATATTATCCCAAATTCAGATATGTTGTACTTTGAACATTTGCCTTTCAGGTCCATGTCATGGTTTTGAAATTTAATGACGTCATCATACTTTAAATTGTGATTAAAGGTAAAGACGCAAAATCGGACAAGTTTACGTGTTATGTCTATGGGAGGGGATCTTTTTTAAAACCATGCATTGACTTGACAACGTTTAAGCACCTTTATCTCAGCTGATTTTGCTTCATTTCCTCTGAAACTTTAGTATGTTGTAGCTGAGACAATAAGCTGCAGTAATCATGCATTTTATTTTTTGAAATCTCATCATCAGGTTGACAATTTTGCAGTTTAAAACTGAAAATGAGAATGGAATGTGGACAAAACGATTCCCGATTCAGCTTTCACATACATAAGTTTACGTTCCTCATATTTTCTCGCCGAGACGTATGGCCGAGCGGTTAAAGGCGACGTCTCAGAGACGTGAGGTTGCGGGTTCGAACCCCGCAAGATCACGAAACAAAATACTTAGCTATTTTACTTTTTTTCTTCAATTTTGTATTACATATTCGTCCATGTAGAAATCACGTTCGTATATAAACGCACCTATACACACACACAGACACACAGACACACACCATATCCCTCTTTTTTGTGTTGGAGACCACATTGCTTCGACTGCTGCAAAACTTTGCAGGCTGACTTTGTCAAACCGATCATAGTATGTAATGACGACGACTGAGGTGTTGTACTTTGAAAAAATGTCTTTCAAGACCATGTCATTGTTTTGTACTTTGATGACGTCATCACACTGAAAATTGTGATTAAAGACAAGGTATCAAAACCAGCCGATTATAGGCTTTATGTCTACGGCGCGTATTTTTCCCAAGTTGCCAGAAATGGCATAGCGACATCAGTCGTTACAAGGCCTCATTTCCGTCTAGCAATGCAATACATGTTCACGCGGCCACGATTGTTGAGTGGGCATTGACTTTTTCTCCCTGTCATATCTATACATTTCTTTTTTGCCTTACCATTTCCGGGGATGTCCCGTGGCCGAGTGGTTAGAGAAACGGTTTTGCATGCACGCTCAATATAACTTCAAGGTGCCTATATCACATTCTTTTCTTTGTCGATCACAGATGACCGACACCTGATGACCCCAAGCGTATCACCTAACTCGTCAGCGTGACGAGTTTCATATCTCGTAATAAATGTTAATTTTACTTTTATTAAACCTCTCATCAACTTCCTCTTGCAAAAATGCAAATGAAAGATAGCAACGGACCTGAATCATGTACATTGTAGTATTTGTATAATGACTGCCTTTAATCTGTTTTGGAGTATGACATCATTCATTGGAGAATCAGTTGATGTGCCAAACTCATTCACTCAAGCACATCCACAAGAATTACGACACACACGCATTGTGCTCACATAAAAGGCAGACAAATGTACACTGTACAAGATACCAAAACGAGGTATAAAGTACATACAATTGTAATGCAAGAATGATGAAAAATAAAACAAGATGAAATACATAGGGCAAATATGCAGCTTCTGAAAGCTGGATCATTTCAATGTCTTTTTTGGCAATGATATATTTCGTTTGAATATATGTTTACAATGTGCACTCCTTTTTCAGCAACCACAGAGAACTCCTCACTGTTACTTTCCTTCCTTATCCATTATATACAGGGCTCCAAACCAACATTTTTTTTTCTCTCTCTCTAGTGGCCCACTCTGGCCAATAAAACATTTCAATAGGAAATTTTGGTGGCCCAAAAGAAAAGGAACAAACCACTTTGAATCTCAGTCAATCTGATCCAATCGGGCCACAGAAAGATAAAGTTGGTGGCCAGACACCAATTTATAGCACTGGTCTCTGGCCACCATCAGGCCCCTGCTAGTCAAGCCCTGCAACATATCATATGAGTGTTCTTCTTTGTGGTTTAACTATTACATTTCATAACTGCTTCCTCCAGTTTTTCAGTATTACATCAAAAGTCAGGATCATTAGATTATGTAAACTTGTATTGTTTTCAAGTAAAGCTGGCTTTCTTCTTTTTTATTCTTCTTTTCTGCTTGTCTTTTATAGTATGCATCCTACATACAGGCAACTTTAATGACAATGATAAACCTATTTAGCAAAAATCACACACACACAAAAAAAAAAATGAATTAAAGGCTCTATGCCCATTGAAGGGAAGAAAATACAGAAATAAAGGGATCGGACAGATATGACAGACAGAAGACGAGATGATTTTTTTTTTTTAGATACTAATACCGAGAACGAAGGTGTTTTGTCGGAGATTAAAATATTTTGTTATCAACTGTTGTAGATGTGTACGTGATAAAGTAGGGCCTAGTTCTTGCATGCACATTTCAAATTCATGTACATGTACATTGTAACTATCACGGAGGTTCTTGAAATCTACAAAAGTCTTATACAAGTTCAGACTTGAAAGAACACCACAAAGGTGATTTTTTTTTTTTTTAAGTAGCTTAGTACAGAATTATGGAAACAAGGCGAGTCAGTGAGTCACACTCACAGATGACTGACTATAGCTAATAGTCAGCCTTTTTGACACACAAGTTCTACACATATTTGTAATTGCACATAGTATATTTATGGATGTAAATTATGCAATGCAGACTGAGCAATGGCGATCGGCTCTGCCACACCAAAGTGATCTAAATGGCTGTGAAGACATCACTGTGGCACACCGTCAATTATAATACCATTTACTGTATCTACACAATAATCTCAAAAGAGGCATCTACTGTAAAAGCTGTTATTTTCGTTGAGGGTCTAATTTTGCAATTCACTGCAGGGCTACAAATTTAATAACTCTCAAAACTAATATTGCCACGCCCAAGAGAGCGGCATGCACTTAATGTACGAATGCCTCTATGTCAAATCTCGAAAACAACAGCTCACAAAAATGTCTGTGACCTTCTCATTTGCAAAATATCTGTACACAATTTAAACAACAACTTTTACAGTAAGTACATTATGTACACCATCTTTTTTTTTATCATGTAGAACAGCTCCATGACTGAAGTATTTTCACTTCATCTGTCATGTGTTTCTAATGGAGACACACATTTGTGAAATTATTTCCTTCACGGCGCATGAAAGTGAAATCGCAATTGCTGCGAGACAAATTGTATAAAAGCTTTGTGCAGATCAAAACGAATGCACGAAACACTTGATAAATGACAGAATGACAAAAAAAGAAGGTACTTTCATATGAGTTTTTGATACATGGATTTTTCAATAGCTGTGAAGGTCAGGAGAACCAAAATTGAGGGCTGACCATACATGTCCCAACATCAGATTCATGTCAAATACAAGTAATATCTTTTATCTCCATCAAGGAGGTTATGTTTTTATCGCCATTTGTTTGTTTGTTTGTCTGTTTGCAAAATGTTCAAAAAGTTGTGAATGGATTTGGATGAAACTTACAGGAAAAGTTGATAACGGCACAATGAACGAATGATTGAATTTTCGTAGTGATCTGGGAGTTTTCATTAATTTTTGAAGGATTTTTTTTTATCATTTATAAAATAGGGTCAAAAAACTTATGAGTTCAAGCTGTGCGCACTTGAGGTTTGCATGCGCGCATTATAAAGCATGTGCTCTGCTCAAGGCGTTGCGCAACACGCAGGAAGCTGATGAGTCAAACAATGGCTTCTTCCTTGAGCAATTTTCAGCATGTGTGTATGGGTGGACATGAGCTGCTTGGCAGAGGTCTGCACTCTCAGGAGTGCTTTTGTAGTTTTTAATAAAGCATTTGATGTCATATAATATTGAAAATGTAACATACAGTGTAGTTCTCCTTGTTGAGCCAAAGAAACCCTGTGAATTACTAAAAGTAGATATTGTGTAAAAACAGAAATTAACATTGATAATCAGATGTAATGAAACAAACACTTCCAATGAAAATGGCATTATACTCTATTTACTATGAAACATAGTCTACTCTGCCTGATATGAGTCTGAAATATAATCTATGAGACAAAATGAGACAATATGAGACAAAAAAAATAATAAAAATGTCGCTATGGCGACTGGTATGCCTCCGCCATCACATGGTTCTCCCAATAGGTCAAGAGTACGTCTTGACAATGTGAGACAACAGTTTCACATAATTGGCAAACAATTTTAATGGCATGTTTGTCACAAATATGTTGAGTGTTTACTTTCTTTGAACTTGATTTTATACGGATTAATGGTTAAAAAGTGCTCTCCACAAAAAGAGAGCAAATATTTGGCAATTGGACAATTTTCATTAGACTGTTGAGCCTTACAAGAAAATACCTTCAGGCATTGCAGAGATATGGGGAAATAGTGAAATTTTAAGAAGTAGACCTTGACCTTTGACCAAAAGTTGATAGGCACAACTTCGATGCCAAGTTTCATTAGCATTGCGTATCTCAAACGATTTTTAAGATACGCTGTCCAAAAAAATGATTATGGGTGGACAGACGGAAGGACGGAAAGACAGAAGAATGCACAGACAGAAGGACAGAAGGACAGACGAACAACCCAAAATCATAATGCCTCTGGTGACACTGGCGGAGGCATAAAAAAGAAAAAAAGTAATCTAGCATATTATTAATATTCCTAAACTCAGAACCAAAATAAATTGTAACTGAAAGAAAATTAAATGGGCATCCACAAATAAATACATTTATGACATAAACCATGTTTCATATTTATAAACAAAAATAATAATTTTTTCTTAATGATACTCACTTTTCCTGACTGCAGTCTCGTTGCGAAGAGGTAGTCGTCTCGAACCTCAAAGTCTTTCACTTCAGTTATAACCATCTCAATGTTGTCCTGGAAGAAGTCATCCGATTTCCGCACTGAGCTCGTCCCGTCCGTCTCAAGACGCTCGACGTAGATAGTGTCCACTGGATCCTTAGGCTCCACTCCCCTGTCGAGATAATGAATGGAATCACTTTTTAATGAAGAACTCACATTAACAGTTTCTATAGAACGACCTGAACAACCAGCCATCAATGCGCCTGAAATCCTACAAGCCAGTCGGGATGTCCCTTCCATCAATGGAACACTTTGACTCCAATTTAGTGAATGGCGCAGATGCTGGTCTGATGCTGTAGTGTTTCCAACACAACTCAAGTCATGTGCAACACCAACACTGAACCCGACAGCGAAGCCCAGAAATAGTGGCTCACCCTGAACCGCATCCGAACCCTCCATGCAAGGACAGGCCACCGTCTACACAAATGGGGGTTGGTTCTCGGCTAGCACGGCATGTGACTGCGGCCATCCTGACCAAACCCTGTGTCACAGTGCATGGAAAACTGCCACTTGCGGAAGTTCCCAGGCGGGTTTGAAGAACTTGCTCAAGCAGGTGATGCTGCCTTTATAAAACTGGATCCGCAGCTTAGATATCAACTTTGTCTATAACCCCTCACCCACTCCGTTGTATTGCATCATACAACAAAAGAAGATAGAATGGAGCTTTGCTGTGATAAACACTTCATGAAATATTGTTTTCATATTGGATGTAGTGAATGCAGAAAGGTTAAAGAGATGCTCTGAAAAAGTTTGAGGTAAATTAAACGATTTGTTCAAAACTTGTCACTTTTTACAGGTGTGGGTTTCTTCCATGTTACCCCCCCCCCCCCCCCCCCCCCCCTCTGGGAACTTGATAACAATTTGCGATGTCATGCAGTTTAGCGGAATACACAGAAATTCAACAAGAAAACAAAAATTATACAAACATTAATTTTTCTATTAGACAGCGACAAGGGCATTTGACTTCAAGTAGCTCATCTAGATGGCATAGAGAATAATTTTCAAACTACACACATATGTCAGCAACAAGCCCAGAAAATGTACTGATGTATTCACTATCTTTCAAACTGATAATATTGCTTGTGTCCACTTCACCTCCAACTTTATGAGTGTTTTTATAGGGAAGACTATAAATAATGTGCATTCCAAGAACACTCACAGGAAACTCTAAATTTAACATGGACAACTATCTAAATATGCAATGGAGAAAGAGACACTTTCACAGATCTAAAATACATTTTTTTTAAAAGCCACGCTTCCTCATTAACTTATTGAAATAAAAACCTAAAAACCACAAAACTTTATGACCACTGAGCTTTTTTTTGTATTGTACATAATGTACTTCTACAATGTATAGCAAGAGCTCAATTCCCCAACACATAAACATTTTGGGGCATTAACAATAGGTATTTCAAATAAAGTTTTAATCTAGCTAAAAGATTTAACACTTCAATATGGGCATATTGTCCTTGATGAAAAGCTTTTCTTTTTGAAAACCCTATTCACTTCCAAGATTTTATGACTGATTGAATTTTCATTGAATTTGTTGTGTTTTTCTCTGCAAGATATGCAATCAGTGCAACAGTTTTTCAAAGCAGAAAGTTTCCCTGTATTCTGAGAAGTATTTTGTATTCTGAGAAGTACATTTCCGTCTTTTTCTTTTCAATTGAGAAGACATGTGACAGTACTATGTGCAACAGTCACAGAACAGGATGGAAATGGGCAGTTCACAATGCCATCGGAATTCGCTCACTTCAAAGGAAACTCGGAGCAAGGCATTTGGTTTGCGGTTTGGGGGTCTGTGAATTTTTTTTTCTTCTCCTTTCGTTTTCTTTTCCGTTTTTTTTTTTTTTTTGGGGGGGGGGTTGCTGTTGTTCTTTTAGTTGCTTTTTCCTGTTGGAAGGAAGTACTGTACACCCATCTGAGGGCCATCACAGGTTTGGCTCTTAGCCTTCAGAGAAAACCGAGAGGAAATATGCACAAACTTGGTGTACATATTGTATATAATTGCCTTTTCTACAGCATTCTGCGAAAGGGTATGACGAAGCTGTAGATGGGAGATTAGACCTGGGGCCTGTTGCATAAAAGTTACTATTATGGTAACTTTGCCATCCAATGGTAACCTCCATGGAATTCTTGATTGTGATTGGCTGTTGAGTATCATTGCCATGGTAGTTACCACTGGATGGCAAAGTTACCACAATAGTAACTTTTATGCAACAGGCCCCTGATCCTCTTTTTGTGTGCTTCAATGCAAACCAGGATATTATACCTGAAGCACACAATCAAAGGACACATGAGCAGACACACATGATAGCAAAGAATTACATGATGTAAATCAATGCTCTTGACGTTCACTTTCAACCCCCCCATTTTTTCCTCACATTAAAGGTATTGTTTACCACTGGGAGCAGTGATTTAAAAAATGTCCATGTTATCACATTCAATAGATGCACACAATGTGTATGTAGGTCAGTTGTATCACAAAACATCCTACCATATATAAATTTCATAATGAAGCCTAAAATACAATCTGTAAATGGAAATATTACTATTTTTTCTCAATAAACTGTTCTGTAGATGGATTATTCTAGAAACAATGTTATTGTTCACATTTTGTATATTCAACAATACTTAACATTGAAATACTGATTAGTTGTTTCTATTGCTAACTCACATAAATTAAGAACTATTTCATATCTTTGCTCTTCACTAAATTCACAAAAGTTTCATGTAAACAATGCAACATTTTGGGTTTTACACTATACAACATGTACAATGTATCAGGGCAATTCCGCAGTTAGGTGGACATGACATGGATAAAAGAAATGTGCCTCTTTATCTTACTCTTTAATCTAGGTATCAACTAATGCCATGGATGTTCACCAATCATTATACTCTTTCAAATTCAGTAGATTTTATCTTTCGTATTTATTGATTTCGCGAGATCTAAAACCATCATTTAAAATGTACATGTGGGACTGGGGATGCTGAAATTCACTTAAATGCAAATTACAGTGGGTTCCTTTGAAATTTTTTCCTCAAAGTTTTGCTAAAGGGTAAAAGATAAATACATTTATATACTCTGGAAGTCATGTGACATTTTGTCAATTACAAAAGGGTGAAATGACCTGCGGAATTACTCCGGACAAATGTAACGTTACTAACCGTAACGTTACTAACCATGCTTTTGGGGGTCTAGCTAAGAAATTATTGGTCGAACTGCTAAAAAGCATTGTGTGAACATTTGTCATGATGCAATAATTGAAATTAATGCAACACTTTGTTTGAAGTAACTTGAATTTTTGCACACTTTTTGTTACAAGACTTTGATTTTTTTGTCATGTCCTTTTTTCGTAACGTTACTAACCAGCCCTTTAAGTTGCCATAGCAATGCTATTATTTCTTGGATTGTATTCATTCTTTTCTATATCATAAACCTGGGAATGATGAACATGTTTTTGACATAATTTTGGCTTGAAATGAATAAATGGTAATTTAGTAGTAAAAACAAATATCTAAATTTGTTCAAATGTAACGTTACTAACCGCGGAATTGCCCATCAGGACTTTGCACTTGACTTCCTTTCTAATTCTAGATACACACCTGTACCACACCAACAGCAGATGGCAATGAGCCATAGACTAAAACTACATGTACACTAGGGGGAGGGAAACTTACTATAAAAGGTCTAACCTCATTTTCATATCCGCTGATTAGAGTTGTCTAGTGTTCTGGATCACACAGAAAAAGGAAATGACAGCTTTGAGGAAGTCTTTATTTAAAACATATTTTAATTTGCTATGTGATGTCATATGATGTCATGTGATATCATAGTGTATCCTACTGATACACCTATAACAGTATTAAACTGGTCAAACAAAGATATGTACTGGTGGGACTAAGGCCTAAATGACTGCACACAGTCACAGCATGTACTCTCTGTATCCAGAGCTACCAAGTCTCACGCATTCTGCGTGAGACTCAAGCATTTAGGGGCCGTCTCACGATCTCACGCATGGCACCCATTTTTCTCACGCATTTGGCGAAGTCTGCAACTTGAGCCTATAATAAGGAGCATAGCTCAAAAGATTAAAGTGATGGTTGCAATTGAAGGTATATTTCCCTTATGTCTTTCAAAATAAGTAAAAAATGGTCACTTAAGATCGCACCATAAGGGCTAAAAATCGAAAAAGCTCCCTACCGTGGGAGGCCACAGGGGGAAAAACCCCTCCTACACCCTCGCTCGCATTCGCGCGCCAAGATGCCGAGCGATCGAGTCATGAAAATCTCACTCATAAAAAAAGTTTTGAACTTGGCATCCCTGTGTATCCTACACATTCAGTCAAAAAAAACCAATGTACATTTGTACAATGGATCTCCAATGACCTTCTTATGGTAATGCGACCCACACTGGCACTGAGTACTCTTTACGCAAGCTGGCCACTACAGTACCTCTGCCACTCAGCTGTGGTCACAAAAAGGACTGAAAACCCCCCACAAAATTTGAAGACACATCTCATCAGATGAGTCAACAGCAGAAGATACTAAACTAGAGAAGCACTTTGAGAGTGCAGACCTCCGCCAAGCATGCAGCTCATTTCCACCACTGATCTTGTTCTTTCATAGAGATTTCAGTGATTTCTACCCATACGTACTTATAGCATTGTGTGCTGAAAGTCGCCCGATTTCCCAATATAGAAGCCTTTGTTACGTCATAAACCCTCAGCTGCACGGCGCGCCTCGCCCTAGTAGAAACTAGAGCACGTTAGTACGCGCATGCTAACTTCAAATACGCGCAGCCAGCTAAGACTCCCAAGTTCATTGACCCTACCTGCCAAAATATCAAAAATCCTTCATAAATTCCCTAAAAATTCTTGGATCACTACCAAAATTTAATCATCTATTACTTGTATCATTCTAAACCTTTCCTGCAAGTTTCGTCCAAATCTGTTAACTACTTTTTGAGTTATTTTGCACAAGGACTGTAGGACAAACAAACACACAAACACACAAACCAACGGTAACGAAAACATTTATCTCCTCCCTTGGCGGAGGTAAAAATGTGTGATAGCAATTAATGACTATAGTACTGATCACACAAACTTCAAATGTATTGTGCATTGTGATAGAGACTGCATTTCTTTTTCACATAATCTCAAAACACCTACAGCGATCTTTTCGATACAGGCTCCTATACTATACATTTTGCATTGAGAAAGAATTATGCTGTAGGTGAAAACGTAACATTAATGCTCATGACAAGGTCCCCATTTCAAGACCCTTTTATTGAAAAAAAAAATGATCTTGATTTTTCCCATAGCCAAGAAAATGTTCTATCGTTTGTCGAGTCTGCTCTCAAATTCAGCACTGCCTTCTTGTTTAATATGCCACCACTAAAAAATTATGTCGGGTCACCAAATTTCCAAACAGGTTATCATTGGTTGGCCTGATCTGGCAACTTAAGATCAAAACGGATTGTTATTCTTCATTTTATTCTGGGTAAATACATTTCTTTTTGGGGGCGCACAAAACTTCAGATCTAAAGATTCTACTGGCCCAAACTGGCCACTTGAGAAAAAAGCAAAGTGTCAAGCCCTGGTATACAATTTATGTACATACAATGTATTGTAAATACAAATGTTTGACAAGCATGTTATAACAGTTTTAAATAGAGGTTGGAGTCTTCTTTCACACGAAGCAACACTTGGGCCGTGCTGCACAGAGATCATATCAATTGTGACAGTTAAAATATAAACATTTCCAATCAAAACAACTATAAATTCTGGCAACTAGCCAAATCCTGGAAGCTGATTGGCTCTTGCTTTGGGAGCTACCATGGTAACAAGACTGCCTTCTTCGCAAGAACCAGGTTATGATATGACTAAAGAGGTTCAGAGACGGAGTTTCAACTGGCCATATCTATTCAAATGTCAGTTTTTTGAGAATGTACAAAAGAATTCCACAGAGTTGTGCCTTTGATGATCGGGGTTCGATGCTGTCATCTTTCTGAGCAATCTGAAGAATAATTTTCGATGCTGAAGTAATATCACATATATTTTGCTTGATTGTACATCAAACAAAACTTTACCTCCAGATAAAGCATATTAAAAACAAAAGTAAATCCCATCCAGATATCTAAGCAAATGTGTGAATCTGAGTTGTATATTGGGAAAGTATCTGAAATTGTACCATCCTGCAACAGGCAATATGATCACTTCTTTCCAATTGGTTCTGACAAATGAAACTTATATGATGGTATAATCTTTGTAATATGTCAGATTAGTGTCCAGACATGTCACAGTCAAGTGTTATTAATCAATTTCTACTTCAGGATTGTTTGCACAATTTTCTATTCTCGCATCCCCATGTCTTTATCATAATCTACTGCTCATATTCTATATCGATGAAGGGATGGCAGAAAGTTATAATACCATCATAAATGACATTTATCTTCCTTTGAGAGTGACTGGTACTTGAGCAGTAAGACATGAATCCATTGTCTTCACATATTTGTGAGGCATCTCCAGTTTGGCTCATACTTCAAACATTTTTGAGTGGCAGAATCGAACATGGGATCAAAGAGAATATTAAAGGGGATGGCTAGTAACCGATCAGTGGGAATCAGTGGGAATGCTGAGGGATGATATTTCCAATCCTTGTGGGATTCATTTAAGAGTACATTATATATTTACTGTTGTGTGAAAATTATTTGCTCCAGAACGGTCTCATATTCAAGTAATGTGCAGATTAATGCCCCGTCACTGACCAGGCACGCTAACCTGGAAACATTACACTGCACATTACGTGAATATGAGACCATTCTGAAGCAAATAATTTTCACACAACAATAGATATAGAATGTACTCTTAAATGAATCCCACAAGGATTGGAACAATCATCCTCCAGCATTCCCACCGATTCCCACTGATCAGTTACTAGCCATCCCCTTTAAGACGGTTGGGACTCCATCTCCTGAACCTCCCTGATATATATGCCTTTGTTCACATTGCCTCACCAGTTGAAGCTCTTGACATCCTCCTCCACAAGTCTCCACGTAGCTCCAAAGTTCATTGACACGTACAACTGTAAAGAAAAGAATAGCACAGCAATATTGTTTGAAAATCTCTTCCTCGTACTGAGCAAAGACATTTTATAAGGGAAGCTGCAAGTTTCAATTGCATTCTAAGGACATGGATTTTCTTCGTTTTTTTTAAGGTTGGAAATCAGAGCACCAAATCGATATGAAGGCTAGCCTCTGAAAATCAACTGATGAGCAGAACCAATCAGTTATGTTCCCACAATACTCAAAGTCTGATGCATTAATTTCAGATCAGCCCCACTTACATGATTCAGTGAGTGTTAAAGGTAGATTTTTTTTATGCAAAATGTGCTTTGAAATTGAACAGCAATATAATATCATGTTATGATGTCCAATGCAGATGGCATCTTTATTGAAAAACTCTGCTCAGGAGAAGGGCAAATTACAGTCACCTTGGAAAAATGACTGATTCCTTCATTCCTACATGTATCATATCAGCCAATCACATGAGCTCCTTCTCTGTACGATGTACCACGACCCACGCATGCTGAATGCCACCAATTCAGCCAAAACATTTGGAATTCACATTTTAGGGCACTTAATATCTACAGTTGTACTGCAGTCTATGAATTCTGCTGGATGTTTGCTTAATGCATAATTTATGACACATCAGTTACGTTCAAACGGTGGAATCCCTAACCTCATGGATAGCTACAGGTGTATCACTCCTCAAGGCTAAGGATCACCATCTGAACGTATACATACAATGTACACATCTAAAATGTAACTACTGCATTGATAGCCACAGTGTAGATGTCAAATACTGTAATGTGTGCCTTGGCATGTCATACGTGCACATTATTACAGAGCTCTACAATGTACAGTATGTCAAGCTTTGAATATAGTCAATGGACTATTTAAACTGAATCTATGGTTTTCATTTTTAAATACTACAGTAGCTTTGTTTTGGCTATGGAGTTTCAGGCTTGCTCAATGACTTGTGAGGTACATACTCTTCATACATTGATTTACTTGAAAGCCAGCATTAATACCAAAAGCAAGAAAGAGAAGCAACAATGATTACAATTTAAAACTGGCTGATTCTGTAACATGATATATGGTGCTTCAACAGTCTTGGTTATTAAATGGCTTGAAATGAAAGCGAAACATTCAAGACCTCCCTATAAGTGTCTCAGTGAAGAGCTATTTTCAGATCTGCAACAATATTTAGGGCTTATTCAGTTTATACTGCACTCAAAATGACTGGTTTTGTTCTGTTAAAGCTTAAAGCTTATTAAAGCTAACTTTACGGCAGCACTGTTTTGTTCTACTGAAGCACCGGGAAACATAATTAATTTTTACTGTAGACATGAGTTTTCGTAGCTTATAAGCACAAGATGATCTATCTAGCACCTAATTTTCTTGACTGAAATCCATTCATCAATGTATAAAGTATTCACTACTGAGATTCAATCCCCTCAAAGAATAAATAAATCAATAATACACTTGTAACTATGATGATAATAATGATTACAATGACTTAAGTATTAATGGTGCTATTGATAGTAATATCAATGACATTATGAATGATAATAATAATAATATAACAAAAATTATGATAGTAATAATTTGAAAATGGCATCAAGGGGTTCAGCATATAGGATATGAATTTTAAAAATGAGTTCAAAAGCAGATCCTTGTTGCTTTCTAACATGGAAAATTCTGCCACAGGCATTTTCTTCTAAAGTACAACGTGTATTAAAACACGATGATGAAATCTCACCCGTTCACGTGCCATGCATCACAATGTGAAAGTACACAAACTGTAGCAGTGACTGGTCATATTACAAAGCAAAATCATGTGTTTGATAGGCAAAACAAATGACTGGCCACATGTAAATGCTCTCAACCAATCACATGATTAGGATCTGCTTCGTCATTTTTATCTTTAAACATAATCAATCCTCAGCTCGTACCCGTTTCCGTTCATCATTTTCATCCAGGCCGAGGACGATGTCGGGATTTGCAGCATGGGTGTAGATATTGGTGGGCTTGAATGGTGTGGAGTAGGTGTGGAACGTCTGCCCAAAATCCTCTGTTGTTGTGACAAGAGATTTGATGACATCGGTGAAGATGTACTGGAAGGGAAAAAAGAAAGAGAGAGGGAAAAAGAATATCAGTTTGGCATGTTGATTCACTCTGTAATTTCTTTTATTTTCAATTCAATTCAATTCACTTTGTAATTTCTCTTATTTTCTTTAATTTTCAATTCAATTTAATTTAATTCAATTCAACTGATTTCACATCTCTTAAAAATGCCCAAACATGATGGTAATCAATGTCATAATACAATTGTATACATGGAAACAGAACAAAACACACAAACAGTTCTTGGAATGTTACCATAAAATACAGAAAAATAACAAAATGGTAAAAAAAATGCAGCAGACAAAGAACTAGCTCCTATTGTATGAGACCAAATGCTCAAGGGTTGGGCAGCAAAGTGATTTTGACATTAGCAACAGGTGTCAAACAAAGCTTTCATTGACAGATGACAAACTGACAAATCCTATTTTCTAAAGCACTTTACATACCATACTGCATCAAGACTTAGTGTAGGGCTTACACGGTGTAGTTGTACTTGGTACAAAAAAAAAATACTACTATAGAACATGTAAAAAAAAATTCAAATTCATGAAATTCTTGCAATGATAGTTGCAACTGTTAATCAATTGCAACCATCTAAAGGTACAACTGTACAATATGCATAACTGTATGCATGTACATGTACCTGATCATCAGATCTTTACTGATGTACTTGACTGATCTTACACATTCAAGCTAAAGTGCACATTGATTTTTCTTTTTCTCTCTTCTTTTTTTTACTAACCACTTTCAGAGTTTGGCATCAGAAACAAACACAAATCATACAAGGCTTTATAAATGCTGATGAAATTTACCTACATGTACACTGTAGGACAAGAAGGAAATATCAAAGTTGTACTGTATGTACTTCAAATTGTATGTCAGTTCTATCTTAAACAATTTGATCATACAATATAAGTACACTGTGGGTTAGACAACTTGGTACAGTAGTACTAGTAACCAAGTTGCCATGGGTAACAATTTACAAAGGATGTGTAGTACATTGTACTGTACATGGTAGATCATTTAAATACTGTACTGCTATGAACCAGTTTAAAGTCGTAATGTACAACACAATCAACACTAACTACTGTACATGTACAACCCTATACAAGGATAGAGCCAGTGTGAAGAATATAATTCCCAAATCAGGAATATTTTACAATAATAAGCAAATAATCAACGTTGGTGAAGGTGATGGAACAAACTATCACTTCCGAGGCAATCTGGATGTAGCTATCTTTCCTCAGCTGCGCTTCGGAAAGATAGCGTACACATTCAGATCACCGAGGAAGTGATACAATACAGTACGCGCAATAAGAAACGCCTCCGTCAATTTCGTTTTCCAACGAAAGTTCGTTATCGATCGAGTAGCAACGAAATTTGGACGAAATTTGGACGAAATTTCGTTATCGATCCAGTAGCAACGATTCTGACGCTTTGTGGACGCATTTCACGCACGACCGCCCGCTCAATTTCGTTCGGCAAATGCGTTGCTCGTTCGGAAAATGCGTGTTCGGAGCTCGGCAGTTTCGTCCAAATTTCGTTAAAAGCGTCCGTGATCCAAGGCGCACATGGAATACAGTACACACGTGTGTGTGTGTAGTGGCCACATCCACAGCCGCTAGCCGGCAAGAATCACTGCAAGATTAGACTCAACAAGTACTAGTAGTAGCACAGCGGTCGGGAATGAGAACAGTAGACAGGCGTGGAATTCACCTGATTCACATAATACTATTAAGAATGGTAACATGTATACATACATCGATGCCGTTTTCATTGAAGCAATTTGTAAAAGTTTTAGTTTCCCTTACCCTAGCTGTAAGTACGGCACCGTTAGCAGATTATTCACTGCATTTGTAAGTCACCTGATACATCACATGTTGGTATGCGGGCTGCATGTAACCAGGGAATGTGCACGTGTGGGAAAGGCGAGTGCGCCGTATGTGCGTCGCAATTGCCATGGCATGGCTCGCTCGGCTGAACGAAACAGAGATGTACGATACATGACAAGACCCAGTATAAGGCCTACTAATTGTTCACGTGTTGTTTTTTGTTTTTTTACAAGCAGAAAATAAACAACTGTTGATCATGAAATAGACTAAATTACCAATCAGAGATCATTCGGGTTCATAGTATTTAAGAGAAATCACGCAATTTTGGCGAGGGTGAACCCACAGGAACCCACAGGAACCTTATCGTAGAATGCCGACCAAAAAGAAAATGGTTTCACTAAAATTGCGTGTACGTAAAATCCATTTGAGTATAGAAAGAAAATTAACCCCCAAAAAGAGAAAAAAAGAAATTAGAAGGATTTGTTCGCCGTTATTTGGTCATTATATATATTTTCTTTCTTCAGCAATTGCGCGTTACATTGCCCGTTTTTTTATTGAATCAGGGCCCTGTTGCATAAAACCCTTACCGCTGGACTTACCGCTCCTTTCTATGCGGTAAGTCTTAAATCAGCGGTAAATTTTATAATCATTGATGCTGACGGTAGTTTCTATTGAAATTCAATGGTAAGTTTTATGCAACGGGCCCCAGAAAAGCAAAAAAAAAAAGTAATATTCAAAACAAGACAATAAGTTTAATTCTTAGTTTGATATCGTTTATTTCTTTATTGGACAGAGAGATAATTCAGACGGTACGTGGAATTTTCAAAGCGACTAATTCAGACTGATTCTTAGTTTGACTTGGCTCTTTCTTTCTTTCTTTTTTTATTTTATTTTTTTTTTGGGGGGGGGTTTGAGGTTCATGTTCGTTGTACCCATGCACCCATAAGGTTCATTAGGACGAAAATGAAACATTCAGATACACGCGACTTCCCTACACGAAAAATAGATGTTCGTAAATGTGATAGTCAAATTATGATTCATAATTCGAAAATGCACGAATGTTTGTGATTGGATAGGTGCGTTATTGTCGGATTAGCAAACCTTCGGAGTACTGTAGTATCGAGCCTGTTGTATTCAAGGATAAACGAACTTTTGAAATAATGAATTTTATATTCAGAGTAAGACAATAAGTTTAATTCTTATATACCTGTAGTTTGACATCGTTTATTTCCTAGTTGTGAAGCGGGAAGCGAGAGATAATTCTGAAAAGAAGTATATATACAGTCATGCAGACGGAACGTGAAATATTCAAAGCAGCTATGAGATTAAATCTTAAGTTGTTTATTTGTTTGTTTGATTGCTTGTTTGTTGTTATGCTCAAGCGTTGGTGTAATTATATATACATTTTTTTTTTTTTTTTTTTGGGGGGGGAGGCATTTTTGTAGTACCCAATGTACGTAAAGTTCGCTGATGCGAAAGTGATAAAATGTTCCGTAACACGCAAATTCCTTACACCTTGTAGATGTTCGTACCTAGTGTGAAAATAAAATGTATTACTATTATTTTGTTTCCCCCATTGTTCGATGGGTATAGCAAACCTTCGGAGTGTCAATCCTTTCGTTTTCGGATAAACGAACTTCCTTAACTCACAACACCATGTTTCAGAGTAACAAACTAGTCATTATTTTATTCGGGCATTGGGAATAGTTCAGGAATAAAATATAGAAGGGAGGAAAATCTTTAAGGCAAGAATTACGATGGATTCTTAGTTTGAAATCATTTATTCATTTCCGTGGTGTTCATTATTCCGAAAAAAAGAAAACGGGTGCGCTATTCCGATGGTTACGGCGTTATTTCGAATCCGAAACACGCATATTCCTTGTGCCTATCCATGTTTGTTGATTCGAAAATGTAATCATGCTGCGGGTAATTGCTATAGGGGGCCATATATTGTTTTATTTCTGTCTATTGTTATATTATTATTATCATTATTATCATTATTATTATTATTATTATTATTATTATTATTATTATCATTATTTTTATTATTATTATTATTATCGTCTTTAACATTATTCGTCGGTGTTTTCACGAACCGACGCTATTTCGATTTTGGTCAAAATTTTCAAAATCGAGATATTGGTACCAAATGAAAGTGCTTTCAAAACTCTACCAAATCCCAAAATTTTAGATCACAAAATTAATCATTCTTAATTTTATCAAAGAAAGAAAAAAACGACGGTACTTGAAATATCGAGAAATTGAGAAAAAGGGGTTTCACGAACCGACGCAGTAAAGATACGCCGGTTCGTGAAACCCGAATTGCTAGGGTGAAGAGCAATGCGGGTTTTACGAACCGTCGCAGTTGTAATATTTTGAGCTTTGTTCAACTTACTGGCCTAGAATTAGGTTTTTGCCCTAATCCAGATCTCAGAGTGAGAACCAAACCTTCTGAAAGATGAATGACGACCTAAGCCAGCCCACTGTCCACGAGTGAAGTGAATGGTAAGCTATAATCCTATCAAAATCATGCTCAAAATAACAGTTTCAGTTGGACTACCATAACCATTAATTGCGGTAGAGTGTAGTCCCATGTATTCAATCGCGTGATGCTTATGAAGCCTAGTCTGTAAACGCCATCCAATTTCAAATTAGATCCCAAATCATATTATTTATAGTTTCTTTTCAACTTATGTCGTTACTTCTGAGACTACTGAGTACTGTAGTCGTAACGTCTGTGTGCAAGACATGCAAGATGTCAAAGTCTCGAAGACACTCATGGCTATGCCTTGACTTGAGTTGAAAATGAAATCATGAGATTGACAAAGTAACTATTATTAGGCCTACTAAACTAAAAAAAAAGTAAAAAGTCTAAAAGTAAAACTCAAAGGAAGAGTAAATAATAAAGTTAGACATGTTAGACTTTAACTTTCAAGTTTAACTATTAAGTCTAAGTTAAGACTTTACTTGTAATGCCAGTTAGGCTACTAAAACTAAGATCAGCTGAAGTCTAAGACCAAGTCAAATTAACACAGAGTCTATAGTTTAGCTCTAGATCTACATCTAGACTAGTGGTAATAGTAGGTAGAGTCCACCCATTTCCCCCCCCCCCCCCCAATTTTTACTGGTCCATTCCTGAAAAAGTTACTGGTCAGTGTCCAACAGTGATTTTTCCTGGTCAGGGACCGTCGGACCAGTGCCAGTGTGCAGCGTTGGTGTAGATGTCATCTATGACAGTAGACTGTCTATGTGGTCTAGTGATACTACCTAAACACTACGAGTAGTACTCTACAGGTTAGGTGGCTTTCCTGTACAGTGCAGTGTTATGGTATACTTGTGAATTCAGCCCTAGTACCGTACTGTGTGTAGATATGTGACATTATGTCTAACGTTAGTTCGAGTGGAGTACCTTTGAAGCACAGCGGTGGGGCTTTTTTTCCCTAAAACTTGTGAATGCGGCCCAACCAAATGGCGTTTACATATTTACGCGTGATTGATAGTGATACAGTAGCGCTGTCGATTTCCACAGCAGCCATACATAATCTTTTGTCCTTTCTTCTTTCCTTTTTTCCCTTTGTTCTTTCACCCTTTTTATTCTTGGAATCGAAGGACTTCTAAGAAATGTCTCTCGACTGATTTAACCAGGACTCTTGAGTCCTGGTAAACCTAACCTAACCGAGTAACCGTTAACATTTGTTAGGCCTAACATAACAGTAACACTGACTTAGCCCTGTATTGACTTTGTCTTTGGCCGACTTACTGAGATGGCGAGTCTAACTCTTTAACGTTAGTCTAAACGTAGTCGTTAGATCTGTCAGTGTCAGTGTCACCGGTTATTGTATGGTGCCATCTCTAACGTACGTTAACAAGTTGATGTTAGTTATCTATGTCAACTTACTGATTCAGTAATAGTGGTACTGTCATCCTGTTGGATATCGCCGCAATATCATTCGTGACGTGTTAATTTCGTGTCACAAAGACAAAAGTTGCCAAGATCTAATAGTATTAGATGTCTAGATCTAGATGTAGTCTAGATCTATAATATAAATTTTGTGAACCACTGGTAACTTAAAAGTGAATGGTCTAGACTTCACTTAGTCTATAATTAGACCAGACATTCATGAGGCAAAGGCCTGTTTAGTAGATCTATTATTCTATTTTAACGTCAATTCCTACTAACTCGCCACGTGTTATTCCTAAGGCCAAGGACTTCCGGGTTAGTGATTTTTTTTTCATAAATACCAAACAGCAGACGTGTTTCATTTGCATTCTTGTGCAGACTTCATGAAAATATGTGCAGTATCAAAGAAATATGATGCACGTGACAATGCCAGTGTTTTATAGGTGAATGGTTAATACCTTTAAAAGCTGAATGATAATGTAGAGTCTAGGTCTAATTAAGATGTTACAGTCTTTGATAAGAAACAGGTTTGATTGTCATAGACTGTTTCCCAAATGCAGGTACATGTAGTAATATTCAGCTATTTCAATGCAATGCCATGTTTACAAATACATGTAGATTTATACAAATGTATGTATTCATGTGAATGATAATTCAATTTCTACATGAGACATACTAAATGCTAAACATAATATCTTGCATCAGTAAAATGTGTAAATGACGAGACAATTTGAATATGCATCAAATACGAACAGCAGCATTTTTTGACATTCTTTGATCCTGCATAGGCCTACCATTTTGTTTTATGTTTAATATAAATAGAGCAAAATAATTTCAACTTCAGTTTTGTTGGCTGATTTTTTTTTTTCTTCTCAAAATTAAAGTTGTATCTTGTGCCATGATGTTTGATTTTAATCAAAAGTTCTTAATTTCTTTCTTTTCTTTCAGATGACTGGTGCCATGTAGTAGCGAAGAACTGGACTGTCTCAGAAAAGAAAAGGAAAAGTACAGGGTCGTGTACATCACCAACGGATGTGAATACAATGGTAATGTAGAGTCTAGGTCTAATTAAGATGTTAAAGTCTCTGATGATAAACAAGTTTGATTGTCGTAGACTGTTTCCCAAATGCAATTAGTAATATTCAGCTTTTTCAAAGCAATGCCTTGTTTACAAGGACATGCAGATTTATTCATGTGAATAATAATTTAAATTCTACATGAGACTTACTAAGTGCTAGACATAAGATCTTGCATCATTAAAATATGTAAAAGGCGAGACAATTTGAATATGCATCAAAGACGAACAGCAGTATTTTTTTGACATTCTTTGATCCTGTATACCGTTTTGTTTTATGTTTAATATAAATAGAGCAAAATAATTTCAACTACAGTTTAGTTGGCTGATTTCTTTTTCTCAAAATGAAAGTTGTATCTTGTATCATGATGTTTGATTTTAATCGAAAGTTCTTAATTTCTGTCTTTTTTTTTCAGATGACTGATGCCATGCAGTAGCGAAGAGCTGGACTGTTTCAGAGAAGAAGAAAAAAGTACAGCATCGTGCTGATCATCAAGGAATGTGAATACAATGGCTTAGGAAAGAAGACAATCTACAGATAGGATAGAAGGGAAAAATTGGGATGAAGGGCGACAACATAAGGACGGTATATCTACAGTGAAATGTGATTGTAAAGAGGAAACATGAAAGGAGATCCTAAGATTGAAGGTGAAAACAATGCATTCCATTCTGTGATGTCGTAATTACAATTTTGCTACACTTTAATAACACTACAGAGAGACATTTATATCAAGGAAAGCTTCATGTGGATATGGAATGTTAGATTTTTTTAAGTGTTCATTGGTATGTATTTCATGATAATAAATCTTGAAGGTTTTGTGTGGTAATCATAACCTTGTGATAAATCTTGATAGATTTCTAAGTGCACATTGGCAATATTTAGATGATGCTGTAATCAGATTAAGTTCTATTCTCCTTTATTCTTTTATTTATTATTTTGTTGTCTTCAACCCACTTTGAATGTGTCACGTATGATTCTTATAAACATGGGAACATGCACTCCATGTAACTGATAGGACTTATAACAAATTGACATAATTATTCAACCATCACTAGACAGTTCTGTTATAAGATGTTCTTTATCTAACTAAAATTGTAAATTATGATACGTGTATGTCCCCATGCAAACTCACAACAAAATACAGAAATTTGATTTCTTTTAATAATAATTCATTATGTCTCTAAATTTACAATTAAAGAAAGTGATTGCAATAAGGATGTCAAACATTGTATATTAAAATAATAGATTATTCATTTGTCTCCATCCGTAGTAACGCACGCAACTGCAGTGTGCAGTTTGTAGGCTGCTGTGAAAAAAAAAAAATCACAGGCAGCCCAAGCAGGATTCGAACCCACGACCTCTGGATTACTAGACAAGCGTCATAACCACTAGACCACCGGAGTGCCCTGGTGCTACCTTTACACATGAATAATTAAGTATAGAAGGGCTTGGGGGTGCTTCAAAGTTTACTGCTCTTACTAGTTTTAAATATGTACATGTCATTTGCAACTCAACTAAAGATGATTAAACACACTGAAATTCTTACTTTAAATGATATTCATAATCTGTTTTTTTTTTCTTTAATAGCTTGGGATGTACACTTTATACACTGTATCGGTCTACATTTCGCCTACAATATGGAATTCTTTACTTCGAGACGTTTGTTTTTAACAAACAAAAAATTAAGAGTCCTTTAAAGGTGCTGTAAAACAGTGGTGTTTGTTTGTTTGTTTGTTTTTTGGTGGGGGGGGGGGAGGGGAGTCAAATTAGCCTTGGCCCCTCTCCGCCGTCTTTTTTTTTTCCTTTAGCTGCATTTTTTTTAGTCATCACATGAAAATTCGTCTGCATCCACCCCGTAGTTTTGCTGATGACCTTTCTTTTTAATTATTTTAGCCACACACAATTTTGGCTGAATATCCCCACCCCTCTTGTGAATTTGCTAGTACATGTACTAAAACACATTTTCAGAATGTGTTTATAGTACTGGTGGATTAAGGATTCACAGGGGGGGGGGGGTCGGCCAAAATTTCTCTTTTCTCATATGTAACAAGCCTACGGGGCAAAAGGCTGATATTATGGGCTTTCTACACACATTTTTAGATGCTAATTGGTTAACATGAGCATGATCATTTATGTTGTGATTAATTTGTTTCCTTATATATGTATGACTTCTATTAGAGACTTAATTGGCTTGGCACTCCTTACATCGACCTATTTTAGACACCCATTTCCTTCTCTCTCTCGTGCTTTTTCTCTACTGTCCTGTGAATAGTGTAACTACATGTACATGCAGTACCTCTTCTCTTTTGTATGATATACATCAAGTTTTTATCTGAGCATATGGGTGTTGCAGCACTCTCAAGCTTCATGCATATGCAGCAACATCTTTGGGTGTTCATATACATAGTTATGCTTGATATATTAATTTGAGAATGTTATTCTTTCTCTTGTATATGTTCCGTCCGCACTCTATAGATGTAAATGTACGCTGTAAGATTTGGTGTGCATGTTCGAACTGTGTTCCTCTTTTTATGAACACACAAGAACTGATATAATAATGAACTTGAATTACACATATTCTTGAATCTTGATTCCATCTCCATTTGCCA
This sequence comes from Diadema antillarum, assembly GCF_040938485.1. NCBI lineage: Eukaryota > Metazoa > Echinodermata > Echinoidea > Diadematoida > Diadematidae > Diadema > Diadema antillarum. The sequence goes on along the minus strand of NW_027271125.1, from coordinate 107,657 downwards.
TTAAATATGTATTGATTTATGGAGCTCTTCCACAGTTGTTATCCTTCCCATTGTCATTACTCATCTCTGAATAATTCAAATTTGATATTTTATTGAGGACCTATGTTTCTTCGATTACATAATGTACCTCTTCAATATATTGCTGCAAAAGGCATAATAAAACATGACCATTATTATATATTTAAAATGAAGCTTGAAATTCTGATAGTGTTGATATTTATGTATTTTTAGGAGTTTATCAGTTTCGAAGAGTGCATGCAGGATGAGTTTTATGTTTTTATATGATCAGGTGCAGCTATCATGGAATCTGTTGAGCAGGAAAGAGAAAGATAGAAAATGAGGAATTATGAGTGAATTCGCATGCGAGCCAAATGACAATAATGACACTGATAAAAATTGTGACAAAGTAAATGTCACAAATATGTGGAATAATAAGAAATAAAGAAATTAATATATTATTTCAGAGAAAGAAATAACAGAGTGCATGCATGAGTATGAAAGATGAGTAAATACAAGTAATTATTACTGACTGGCACGTCTTTTTCCCAAGATTTAGCGGTATCCTTCATCTTAGAACAAACATTCATAACTATTATGAAAGAAGTGAACTGAATTTGAATTAAAAATAATGTGAAAAAATGAAAAAGTAAGTTAATAAAGTTAAAAAAAACAGTAAAAAGTAAAAAATATGAAACACAGTATACCGAGTACATGTATTACCAAATGATAGATGTCCAAATGCAAAAGTGTTAAATAATAATATATCCACAAAAAAGGGGGGGGGGCAAAGAAATCTTTGGAACGATCAACCACAGCTATAATAACAATACATGCGTGTACTAAATGAAGATGAAAACAATGACAACACTCTTTTTAGAACAATTAAGAGAAACTGGCTTGTATTATCATCTTTTATCACTAAATGTATTGTAATCATCACAACAATCATTACATGACAATTAATTTCAATTAATAAGGTTATTGTTGATAAGCAGGTATAGCCCTAATAGTATTTGTATGTAAACACATACGAAAATGAAATAGCGACGGTTCGTAAATACACGCGTATTGCACGTTACCTATTGTACAGGCCCTACAGCGCGGGTCTCACGAACCGGCGTAATACAACTTACGTCGGTTCGTGAGACCCGCGCTTAAGTACATAACCTATGGTGCGCGCAAGAAACGATGGATTTACGAACCGACGCAGTGAGTTTGAAGACAGAAATATCGTAAATCTTTTGAATTCACACTAAAATTACACTATGGATAGGAAGAACAACTTCCACTCTCATCACCCTGTCAAAATTTTCACACACAAGACAGGAAAAGTCATTGAAAACGTTGTCTAAAACTTGTGAGATCTTTAAACGCTATTTTCTCAGAATTGCATTTTCGCTCAAAAACGAAATAGCGTCGGTTCGTGAAAACGCCGACGTATTAACCAATGTTTTGATTAACGAGCATTTTGTGGGCTGTTTTTGTTTTGTTTTGTTTTTTTGTTTTTTTTTTTTTTTGGGGGGGGGGGGCATTGCCCGATTAGCAAACCTTCGGAGTGTCAATCCTTTTGTTTTCGGACGAACGAACTTCCTTACCTCAGAAGAAGAAATCAGTGTAACAAACTAGTCATTATTTTATTCGGGCATTGGGAATAGTTCAGGAAAGAAATATAGAAGGGAGGAATCCGAAACACGCATATTCCGTGTGCTTATACGTCATGTTTATTGATATGCTGCGGCTAAGGGCCTATTGGAGGTCGTTATACCTTTCGTTTGGTGTACGATTTCTTTCGTTTCATATCACTTTATTTGTTCCTTTCATATTCTGAAATATTTAAAGGTAATCTTTCAATTGCCTCGCACTGTGTATATATACATGCATTTTCGTAACGGCGATTTCGCGCTTTGCTGCAGTATTTCGAAGGGTGTTTGATGCCAGCCGCTTCGGTGTGCTCTGTGGTAATGTTTATGTGGTTGTCAGGGAGGTTGTTGATACTTTGTCTGTTGACATTTATTTTCGTACAGGCATGGGCGGATCCAGGAATTCTGTACAGGAGGGGGGAGGGGCGCAACTAATATTTCTAGTGCCACTTCCGGGTTTCACTTCTATTTTTTTTTTTCCACGATAAATAAAGGGGGCGTGCGCCTCATGCGCCCCCTCTGGATCTGCCACTGCTACGTGTTTATCTCGAGTGATGGTGATCGTGTTTCTAAATGTTTATAAAAAAAAAAGGACAAAATTATCCGAGTGATGCCTGATGATAGTGCAAGTGATGATAATCAACGATGCTGATGTAAAAGACGGCTTGCTGTGGATGCTGAGCGTACGTGCCCTTCGTTTATTTAAATAAGTTTTCCCTCTTTTACTCTTCTTTCCCCTCCCAAGAATGATAAAAAAAGAAAATACCTACACCTCACAACAAAAGGAACCACGTGTGAACAACCATCGTTAAGTTCAATCGAAATGTTCATTATTAGCAAAGAATAAGGGGAAAACACGAGTGACGGAAAATGATAGAAGCGACGAGATTGTCTTCTTGTGTATAATGCGGTCTCTTGGGATTGGAAAAACCCCACCCTCTCCCTTTGTGGAAATTTCCACAAAACCAGGTGCGTGCCAGACCCCAGGTGCCAGACGAAAGAATGCGCGCATTTGGTGTAGTATATCGATCGAAGAACTCGCGGGTGAGTTGAGTTAAAGGAATCATTGCAAAGATGTTCTGATGTTCTGGTTCCCGAACTGTAAAAAGGAATTGATTAATCACTCAAAAATGCAATCACAGATTTATATGAAAAGTCTCATATGCCTAGACAAATTCACTGAGATGTCCTATGTGATGCAGCCACCACCCGATTAAACGGCAAAATCATGACAATAAAATTTCACGCTCATCAAAACTGCCTATTACTTTTCATATGAATTTTGGTTATCAACACTCGTTCGTGGATTTGTTTGTTTGCATGTTTTGTGTGTATTATTCCTCGATCCTGAAAGACGTAATAATTATTCGCATCGAACGTAAACTGTTTACCGTAACTAAGCCTATGGCGCATTCGATCCATTCAACTTGCAGTAACCTTTAAGGCAGTACAACTGTAAGTAGCACATGGTGCATTCTTTTGAACCACGTGTTTCGCATATCGGCACATCCAAACACATTAGCGATCGTCCTTATGGCAAACTTTCCGATTACAGTCAGGGGAGAAGAAATCGTAATACTGTACATGTACTTACGAAAGTGATTATGCTTAAGATCAAATAAAATGAAGAAGTTTGAAAACAACTTGGCAACACTCAATCAAGTTTTGCATTCTCTCACACAAAAGCTCTCTTGAGAAAATGAAAGCATTCCCTCTCCCCTGCTAGATAATGGAAGTTTTCATTACTAGCCCAGCAAGTTTTGGGAGTGTACATGAATGTTTTTAGGATAGAGTCAAAAGGGACCTAAGTTTTCGATCATATAGCAGAATCTTCGTCAGAAGCAAAATGGCAAATAGGCAGAAAAAGCAACCACACACATGTAAAGCGACTTCACACAACAAGAACAGTCAGGAACAGGCAAGGGACAAGGAACAAAGAAAACAAAAGGAGAGGGTAGGATGTCAAGGGCAAGGAGCATGGGCAAGGGAGGGGGATTAGAGCAGGAGGATGGACAGACAAAAGGCAGGGGAAGGTTAGTAATGGTCGTGAGGGCCAGGGGGCAACCATTGAAGGAAAAGGATGAATATGGAGGCAACATCAAACAAGATAAGGAACAACAGAGAGACAAAGAAAGGTAAAGAGTGAAATAGCAACAGCAAAGGGGGGGGGGTGAGCAAACAGCAAGCCCTAGAAAGGATCTGTACAAGTACCAAGAGGAGGCAACAAAATGAAAGTTAGAGTCAATCAACAAATGCAATTAACCATATCAAAGTATGGTAATATTAATACAGCAATAATGATGATATTGACAAAACAAATTAGAATAATCATTAAAGCACATAAAAAAAAGGGGGGGGGACACAAAGTCCATGGGAGAGAAAATGTATACTTGCAAAGCAAGTATCAATAGGCAAATTAAATACGTTTCAAAGAGCTGGTTCATATGAAATCACCTTTGATTTATGATTTTACAAACAAGAATTTTCATCGCTTACTTATTTCTTTTATTACTTTAGTAATGTCATGATATTTCATGATGGTATGTGTTCTGTCTTTACATGGCAAGATAGGGTTTTTTTTTTTTCATCCAGGGTCAAAAGAAGAAAGTGATAGAAAGAAAACTGAAAGGATAGAATGGAACACCTACACAGCAGGCAACACTAAAACAGCCCCCAGGGCCAGGCCATGTCGTCAGTGTCACTCTCGTCTTAGATCATTACAGGCCTACATTGTACATGTATAGGCTACTCGTTTCGTACTCGTCATCGCCAACGTCATGATGGTCGGTCACACGAAATAAATTGCATCATCATAAGAGCTCTTATATCAACACCACTAGATAGTGTAGATTCATTATCATTATCACTATCATTCCAGTCGATCTCATCCACCGCGAAACCCTCAAAATCCTCAAAATCATCGTGGTTAATACTCTCACAAAACACATCTGTAAACGATTCAGACATCGTTACTGCGCCGTGCTCCCATAAAAGATCTTCATGTTGAACAAACGGGTGCCTTTGCGGCGCTATATTTCCTTAATTTTTCAACAGAAACTACTAGGAATACTTACATGGGTCGATGAAACCTAAATGACTATCATCGGCGACTGTTTGATGCATTTCATTGCTTGTGATGCACAAAATGATGTCTTATAAGCAGCTCACCGATGTTCACAGAATTCACAATCACTTGCACAAGCGCACACAGAATACTTGAACTAACATAAGCGAAACTGCGGGGAAGCCGCCAGGACCGCGCCTGGCGGCGCGGTCTCCGGGGCTACAGACATCGCAGACCTAGCTACACATCTTGCACACAAAAATGAAATGGAGGTGGAAAACTACGATGAATACACAAAAAATATCGACGATGGCATTTTACCGTAGCAGAAAATACACAGAGTATCTTGCACCGGAAAAAAAAATGGATGTGGAAAACTACGATGAGGAAAACTAGGGTGAAAACCCGATGCGTGAAGACGAACGATGAAGACACTTTACGGTAAAAATACTTACACGGAAACAAACGAGTGGGTACGATATTCTCGCACACACGAAGATAATCGACACATCGTTCAATCGAAAAACTCAACAAACACTCGAACAAAAACTCACCCCAAATTGTGGCAAACACGGTAATCACTTAATAAAAATGAGAAAAAATACTCTCTAAAGTATGATTGTACTCTGAAAAGAAAGGGAAACAATGATACGAAAGCAAAAGAGAGAAAATGAGAGAAATGGACGGGAAACCTAGAGAACTTCGACGAAAGAAGAGCTAGCAATTCGCGATTAGAGCTAACTTTCCTGTGTGTGTGTGATCGCGTGTAAAGGGTTGAAAGCGTTGAAAGCGCTGAAAGCGTTGAATGCGTCCACAGCTTCGGAAAAGCGTTCGGGGATTTCGTTGAATTCGTTGAATTCGTCCAAAATCCGTCCATGAAGTCTGGACGCAAAAAGCGTTGAAAACGTCCCCGACGAAATCAACAACGAAAAAAGCGTTGGTACGAAATTTGGACGCACTTTCGTCGGGCGTTTTCTATTGCGCGTACTGTAGTTTGTCTCATTGCCTGAAACTAAAAGTTGATTAGTTTGCTTTATATTCCACATCTAGGGTCCTACAAATTCCCATTTTATTCCACATCTGAAACCGTTTTACAATGTAGCTGTCTTTAGGTATCCTTAGGGCTATTAAAGGCTACCTGTATGCGTAGATGACAAAACAATGAATTTCCTGCGCGCTGCGCGCACCGCGCAGCACCGAAGTGAAAGTGCGTTGCACTGTGTACTATCAAGTGACCTAATTGTAGGTCATATGATAGTCCACAGTGCAACGCACTTTTATTTCACGCGTACTCATCTTGCATTATAGGGCTGTGTGGACTGTGTGGAGATCAGCGAAATAAAAGAGACTATCAACATAGAGTGTAACAAACTTTTCTTCTCAGGTGATGTGATGGGCAAAACTACGCTTCATCACGTGATCAGCTCTGGACCAATCCTATTGCAACATTCTTAGTATGTGGAATATACAATGTAAGATTCTCTAATCCAGACATGAAGAGAGAAAGAGAGAGAGACTATCAGGAAGTCTACAGCAAAATGAGGGAGACTATATACCAGTAGTCTGATCTCAGATAAGTTTCTGACAATAACCTGGTCATTTTCTGGGAATGCCACCTATGATAAATCACAGCACATTAAAGGGATCATACAACAGTTTTGGTTGAGACCTAACTTTAAGGTTTCTAACATTTTTGGTGAGATACTGAGATACCTCTATACATTTGTATGAAATGTGTTTTAAGAAAATGTGTTTTAAGAACATGTAATTCCAAGAGGGATTCAACATTTGATTAAAATTGGTTTTGAAATGGCTGAGATACACACCGTATCCAAAACAAAGCGATCCTAATAAAAGCTGGGGCCCACCTTTAATTGCAAACACTTTGTTTATTCTGTTTTTGGATGTCTTGGCCATTTCAGAACTGATTTTCAGCAAATAAACTTTGAATACCGGTACCTCTTTTTGTATTAAAACTCTTTTATACATTGTATTTCATAATGATTTCTAATTACTCTATAAAAACTTAAAATCTGAATTCACCATCCAAAACCAAAACTACATGTATACCATCCCTTGGGGCAAGTCCAAGATAAGGTCCCCTCAGAAGGCAAAATTTCATCTTTGCTCAATATTGATATGTTTGGTATCATTTTGAAGCTTATGAGTTGAAGTTTTGATTTCCATGGAGGAAAAAATTATATTACGTAAATTTATGCAAATTTCAAGGGCTTCATTTGCATAAATGTGAAACACAGCGTTACGTATGGGACATTTATAAAAATTCATATTAATTCAAAGGAAAGCAAATGATATTTGATTAATATGTGGACATAAGAAGTTCATCAAATAGTTTAACTTGGTATGAAAATTTAGGGATTATGCAAATGATTATGCAAATTAGCTCGTGTCCTATCATGAGATGTCCCATACGTAACAAATTGAGGTCATTTTTTTAGGTTTTTTCTGAAATTGCTAAGGTTATATTAATGCCCTTTTGGAAAGTTCTAATTTATTGTTTAGAGAAATTAAATACCATAGAAAAAAGAAAAAACAGTAAAAGGAATATTTTTTATTAGGCATTGAAATAATGTTACGTATGGGACAAATGCGTTACGTATGGGACATCCTCATACATAATGCATGTAAATGCATAGTAGCTAGCTGGGAAGGTCTCTCAGTACACAAATGGTCAATCATCCTGAAGAAAGCATCCCAACATTGTCGCTACTTTTTGAGTTATAGACACTTTAAACAATACATGTCCTTGATTGAACAATTTTCAGAAAGGGGGAGGGGAAAATGGCAAAATACACAATGAAAAATCAGCATTAAAGGGATGGTATAGTTTTTTGTAGAAATGGGGATTCAGTTTCCAACATTTAATGAGATGATTGGAAACCAATTATATGAATTACTAAAGAGCATACAATCCTAAGACTAGAGGAATTCAAAGTTTAGTGATGGAGATCCAATTTGAAATGGTTGTGATATAAATATTTAAACAGAATATAAAGTAAAATGATTTTTTTTTTAATTGCAAGTGATACACAAATTGTCCTTATTTACGTTTCAATAATAGCCACAACAAAATTCATGGGTATACATACTGAGGTGTGACTCGAATCAATGACCTGACTGCTAGACAGACATCTACTCGATCACTGGGGTTCCACGCAGCAGGTATTGCTTATTTACATTGTATAAAAATTAATATTTCTTGTGTCAAGTTGTTTTTTATTGAAACAAAATGGCAAACTGCCCTTCATCAATGGAAGTAAAGACTTTAAACTATTCAATTTTTCAGTAGTAACTATCCTGATAAAAATAGGGCATACATACTCAGGTTGGTCATAAAAATATAGAATATGATTAAATATGATTATGATGGTAAATATTTGGGGAATATTGTTCCCTTGTCAATCTGGATCAGTATTTGAGTAGTTTCAACTGATTCCATTTCAATAATTATGCAAAAAATTGTTTATGGGTATTTTGCAAAATTATTTTGCAAAATACCCATAAACATGTCTCTCCACACACTAAACGAATGGGGAACAAAGGGCATGCATACTCAGGTTGGTCATAAAAATATAAAAATATGATTGAATATGATTAATATGGTATATATTTGGGAAATATTGTTTCCTTGACAATCTGGATCAGTATTTGAGTAGTTTCAACTGATTTTACTTCAATAATTATGCGAAATACCCATAAACATGGTTTTTCACACACTAAATGAATGGGGGACAAACTGTCCCATACGTAACTGTCCCATACGTAACACCTCACGTCTGTCTTTAATTAGAACCTGTAATTAGAGCTTTTTACCTAATGACACAAAACTTACCTGTGATAATTTTGAGTGTTGTGACTTTCATCACAGTGAGTTACAAGTTGTGGAATGAAATACTTTTAGAGAATTTTGAGGTTGAAAAAAATGTTCAAAAAAACAAAATTTTTCTGGTCCCATACGTAACAGCACATATTTTCTCTTCTAGAATATAATTGTGAGGGTCGTTTTTCTCTATTTTTTGCATGATTATACAAGTTTTTTCTCCTAGATATCAATCACCATGATAAAGTTTAATATGATCAAAAGCCATTAACACTATTTTTCAGGTCATAAAAGTCTCTGAATGTCCCATACGTAACGCGCGTGTTATCTTGGACTTGCCCCTTGATAGACTTATACAAGGGCCGTGTACTGTTTTAGGAGGTCATGTTCCTACATTGCACGGGATCAGTTTGTACACGAGTGTTCCTCTGTTTTTTTCAGATTCAAAACTGCTTCTGAAAGGTCTCTATGCTGTCTAGAATGAAGCTACACGCTTTCAAATGAACTTGTAGGGGAGTTCTCCTTCAGAGTGGATTAAAAAAAAAAAAGTCATGACATGCATCACTATTCACAATGTAGAACTGTATAGAGATATTATTTTGCACTTCTATTGAGAGCACTGTACATCATGCTATTCTGACAAGCGAGGAATTGCAGACTCTGTGTAAAAAAAAATATAGCAAAATGCTCACTCTTGCATGAAAGACAAATACTGTATGCATGAGTTCAATAAATAATAAAGCACTCGAACTCCACACAATGGTATTGTAGTCTGTACAGTGTGATATAGTCTGTAAAACACTATTATATAGGAGAACAGGTACATGTACACAGTACGTGTATTGGTGTGCCTCATACAGTCTCAACAGGTCATTAAAAAAAAAATACTCTTGACATGTATGCAGATATCATAATCATTTTTCCATGTACATGTACCTACAATGTACATTAAGCTTTTCTATCAACCTGCACATACAGTAGTGATATGGCATGTACAACGTGTATGTGAGGCTGTATTATACGAGGAGCATACAAACAATGTATTGTACATAATGCACAAGTGTAATCAATGCACATGTATCAATACTTTTAATAGAATATAAACCTTGTAGTTCGCATGCATTACACCATGGTTGTTGGGAATACTTGCACATTGTATACAAATATGTACCTAAGGCAAGCCTCTAAGAAAGCTTTGTGGTCATTTAACAGTCTCTGTTTTAAAAGGTGTGTTTGACATTTTAATATCACATTTGTATTATAGCAAACTGTTGTCCAACCTGCTTCATTGTATCTTCCCCTTTCTTTACAACTGCACACCTTCTCATATCATCATACAGTTGCAGGCCTACATGTAGGAAAAGAGTATACATGTACTACTCTAAACACTTGATTCAAAAGAGAATCAACACATTGTGGCCAAAAGTTTTATCACACTACATGTATATACTGGTAATAAACTTTTGATTCATGACGTGAATTTACCGCTCAGAGTTGAAATAGGAAACAAGGAATCTACAGTATGCAGTACAGATTAAAACACACACACACACACACAAGTAACAACCATAAAACTGAAAAAGAATTAAATCATTTTACAATGTACGTAATTATACATGAATATTGCAATAATTTACTAAGCACTAGTTAGTAATACATAATTGATATTTGATGAGGTTACAATCCAGGGAATAATTTTCCAACTTAAATTTGATAAGCAATTTCATCTGATGAACAATATTTTAAATTGTATCCTGTACACTTCTATGGAAGAAAACTGCTACACAACAATTAATTTTTTTTTGTGCAAGGATGTAAAAATGCACAGTAAATTGCGATGCAGGGCAAGTCCAAGCTATTTGATCACACAAGACTGAAAATTCAAAATGGGTCAATCTACATAAACTTGGTATCATTTTAAAGCTAAGAAGTTAAAATACATGAATTTCAAAAAGAAAAAGTAAAAATCCTTCCGCATAACCAGCAATAAATTAATTAATCTGCATAAATTAAAATTTAGAGTAACGCGTGGGACATTCAAAAATTCTGCATTTTAAAATATATCTTTTAATTTTTACAAGTTTTTATGAAAATAAGTATGGTGACCTTAAGTCTGACTAACAAGTTATCATGACTGTGATTTTCAGTTTCTCAACTGATTAAATATGCAAATGAGGGATGGGCCAAAATTAGCATGTCCCACGCGTTACTTTTTTAGGTCATTATTTCTCATTTGCATAGAAGTTAATGATTTAATTGACCTGAAACTTTCAAAAGTCCAAATTCACAATGGACCTAATCATATCCAAGAGATAAAAAGTTAGTCTGATAAATCTCATACTTACAATTTTCAATTAGATTTAGTAACGCGTGGGACATTTTAGTAACGCGTGGGACGATTTGTGTACAAGTCAATGGAAGTGTACTAAATCTTAGTCTTCTATGGGAAATGTGTACATTATTGAGGGATTTTTTTTAATTTTCTGAATTCTGACTTGAAATTTGGTGAAAAACTCCACTTTGGATAAATAATTCACAAAAGATCATTACATGCTATTTTCAAGGTCACATTCAAAGTCAAATGTCAAAAAATAAAGGATAACACAGGCATTTCATATTTTTTATTATATCTATTGTTTTGGTGGGTCTAAATCATTTGAATTTGCAAGAATTTATTAGAAATACATCTATTTAGATAATCAGTACCCCATATTAAAGTTTCTCTGAGCAAATGTGCAATTCACATCACAATATTCATAGTGACAAAAATGTCCCATGCGTTACTTGTCCCACGCGTTACTATACCTATCTTTCTATAATTGACCTTGAGAGAAAACAGTTTCATGATTTTTTCTGAAATGTTTTGTTTCAGGTACAGTAATTGTTGTAGGAAAAGATGTTTGTAATGATTTTATAGTATACCAAGTATTTTCACAATAATTGAGATAAAAGTAAAAGAAGAAAAAAAGGACAATTTTTGTGGTCCCACGCGTTACTGGAGAATAAATTTGCATAAATTAAATATTGAACACGTGATTCTCATTATTTCTATTGTTTTGAATGAAGATACCTACTAGCTATCAAAAGCAACCCAACATATGAAGTTTCAATCTTCACAATGCAATATAGGGCTAAATCTTCTTGTGATGTCCCACGCGTTACTGGTGCAAAATAGCTTGGACTTGCCCTGCAACACCAGGAAAATTAGGTTGCAATCCCTGGGCCTTTAAAAGGGAGTTTACACAGGAAGCTACATACTGGAATGATACTGTATGTAAAGTGAGTCATCGGAAAAGGTGTCACAAAGTACTAACATGGTAGAGGCATAGCAGATATGATACATACAGTATGATACAAACAACGAAGTCATCATCATTAATGTTTATTCCTATCATTTCTTGTTAACTTTGATATCTATGTTTCCCTCACATGCGCATAGCATGTACTGAAAGGGCATTGTGGTTCAGTGTAAATACATTGTATGACCGTACATAACAGTGCAGATTGGGCCTCTGGTTCAAGTCCAAGGCCATACACTGATACGGCGAGGAACTTGGTTGTTATAATTTCCTAGTCCTTCAGATGGACTTTATGCCAACCTCTATTAAACTACATGTATCAATCCTTGGTATTTTGCTCAACCCGAATGTACACACTTGGATTGAGTGAAAGTAGCAATCAAGTACAGAAGAGCACATCAGCAAAATTTTAGGAAAATTGAACAATCCATTCAAAAGTTATGAATTTTTAAACTTTTGGTGCTGCCATCCCTGGAAGAGAAGATTAAATGTACAATTCATGATGTCATTTTCATATGGAAACAACATACGTATGTAAAGAACATAAAATTTCTTCTTTTTTAAAATGAAAGGCGTACATTCCCTCGACTGTACTGCTGTCTGAAAGAGGTACAGTGAAGTACTCTTTCCTTAAATGCAAAAAAAAAAAAAATGTGTAAATACAAATATTGAATGTTCTTTATATTTTCTTTACTTTGTTTTTCCATATTTGACGTCACAAAGTCTTGTAGGCTTCTCATCCAGCAATGGCTGCACCAAATCTTTAAAAATGTATTACTTCTGAACGGATTGTATAATTTTTGTGAAACTTCTCCAATGTGTCAGTACACATTGCTGTTTGAGTGCTTCTCTTTTAGTGGCCGTTATGGGAAAATATGTTGAAAGAGAATATTCATGTGCAATTTAATTTTGTGAATTTTGCGAGGGCCAAGATTCGTGAAATTAAAATGCACATGAAAGTTCTTGTCTACACTATGCATTGAATGTTATGAGGTAACTCGCGGAAATTTCATGCCGCGAAAATGGCTGTCGGTTCCAATTCACGAAAATGTCATGCCACGAAAATATCATGCTCTACAGTACATAAATTTAAAGCACACAGACTTACTCTTTCAATATCAGCCTTGCTGCTGTAGAAGCGGTCATAAATCGGCGCCACTCCTGAGTAGGAATTCGCCATCTGGGTGGTGACTTCATCGAAAGAAGCACCATAATCTGTGGAAATGTACACATTACTCGTCGAAGCTGCGGTTTGTGTGATGCTGCGTGTTAGGCACAGGATGACATCGCTGTTCTCCCCTGCCCAGTGCACTATTAGCTCAGGATGGGGGTCATTGATATCGGCCTGCAATGCAAAAAACAAACAAACAAACACACAGAGCACAATGTGATGCATTTTATATTAGATAGGTTGGACAAATCCACCACTAGCACTATTCATGTCATCACTTTTTATTAATTTCATGTCTTCTCAAAAATTATTTGTAGTCTAGGGTCTATGGAAAAAAACATTACGATTCTATCTAGATCTAAAAGCTTCATTATTAATGAAGGTACTGGTACAGTACATAGTACACCATTTACAAGCACGCTCTATCATGCACAATACACTGACTGGCACTACTGGGTGAAATAAAATGTTGACCAAGCAAAAGATCGGTCTGTATCTTGCTATTAAAGCCGGAGATACTTGGTATGCTCCACGAAGCGGAGACTGCTGCATTTGGCTTCGCACAGAATCCCCTAGCCCTGTAACATATTTAGTGGGAACCTAAGACTTCCTTGTGTAAAAATGACTTTAAATGTTAATGCTGGCAGAGGTTCCGAGGTTCTCAATCGAATATCAAAATGTATTGACTAAATTTTATTAAACATTAATTGTTACGATGCACTTCTTAATTAAATGACGATTCGCAAGAAAACACCTTCGGGGGGGGGGGGGGTAAAGCTGAGCAATATGTTGTTACACAATCAGCCATCACATAGACCTAGTCTAGATTCTATTACGAATTGCTTCCTGATTCTCCGACTACAGTGACTTGTTGACTAACCTTTGTGACACGAATATTGCTATTGTCATCGCCCAAACCCCCGGCGCCACTGGAGCCCGTGGCCTGCCGGGCAACACGAGATCGAGGACTGTCAACGGAGGCGTCATCATCGGCCGAGACGCTTCGCCTTATTCTCCTTATTCCATCATCGTCTGACTGGGGTGGGAAGTGTAAGGTTTTTGCTCTGGATCCGACCCGAATGGGATGCACTAAGGTACACGTTATTAGAAGAACGTGCACAAGCAGAGTCCACTTTGCAAGGTCAGTCGCCATCTTTTGCTCGTCCGACCCGGTGCAGTGGTATCATCAGGCAGCTTACTGTCTATGTAGCTTACAACACTGTCACGATAAAGCTGTGTATATGATGGTATAGGTATTGGTAGGGAGCGAGCTACTACTAGTATACCATCGATGGACCAGTCCAGCATGGTGTGCGTACACCGTACGTACAAGCTTTGACGTAATGCACCAAAATGCTAACCCTAGCAAGCTCCACACACATCTGTGCAACCGATGATAGCGGAGCTGCATGCATGCTCTCACGAAAAATAGGACGGTGGTGTTATGGAAGAGGATATAATGACGTCATGTCATGTTACTGCTCTAAAACTTTTCACTGTGTGTGCCACCATAAACAATCGCCATACATCCGCCTTCGAACTTCGTTCATGCTCAAACTGTACGGAAATATTCATTTTCCTTTTTTGAGATTTGCTAGATAGAAAGAGAAAGAGAAGAAAATCTAGGCTAACAGGAGAGAGATGGTTAATAGGGGGTATTTTCTTTTCTCGGAAAGGTGGACAGAGAACCTTCTCTGCTGGTTTTCCAGTTTTCGGCTTTTATACCAGCAGACGAGGACACACCCCCTAACCTTTGCCACATGCTCCTACTGAAACGGTGGTCATATAATTGTCGAGGAGTCGAGAGGTTGTTCTTGGTAACCATCGTACGGTTTGTTGCTTTTTCAAACTTCAACGACTCGGTACTGTGAGCGTTCGCGTGTCGAGGAGGCGCCGAAGCCTTACTTTAGTTTTTACTTTTACTTTTACTTTTTACTTTTACAGAACGATGGTGTGGGAAACTGTCTGTTCATTGGTCAAAATGACGTTGAGTAAATAGACGACAGCCAGTAACTTAACCAGATGAACAGAGCTATAACCCAGCAATAGTTAACTGATGAATGACATTTACTCTTGAGACAATATAAGGGCCTATATTACTCCCAAATATCTGCGCGCTAAGCTAAACTATCTTAAATTCTACCCGGGACATAACTCTGGCTAACCCTAATCCTAATCCTCACATCACACAAAACCTAAATCACAACCTAAAGCTTAATCCTATATAAGTAATTGTATACAAATGTCATGCTAACAAACGGATCTATGGTGTTGTGTACAACCTGCGAATTGTGAGGATATGCTTTCATGGCTATCTTCAAATTCATTTTAGGCCTATACTTTTGACAACGCTATCAAACAGTTGGCAGGCTCTTAACATCTTCCCTTCTTTACCTGGAAACAAAATGTATCGTTCATTTCTTTAATTTCATATTTCAAAATACTTAAAAGATTATTCTACAGTTGTGATTGTAATACTATGAATGTAATGTTTTATATGTGCATGTGTTGTTGTTGTTGTCAGATACGCGTGTCGTCATTTTCATATGATTTCCGTGGAAATATAAGTTATGCAGAAATACAATCAAACTGAAACTGAATGAAAAACACTTATGATTTATGATTCTATCCTTTTCATATTCACATTGGTCCAAATTTGATGGAACTTCCATCTGTTCGTCAGAAGTTACACTTTTTTATCGAGGTCAATTGGTGTATTCAGTGGTGTAAAATAAAAAATGATAATAATCAAACTCCCGGAAGGCACTAGTCATTATGTCACGTGATAGGATAAATTATGCGGAAGCGATTTTTTTTTTTCATCAAAATAGTCTATACTTGACTCAAATTTAGAAGATATCGAAGAGCTTACACTGGTCCCTTGGAACCATAAGTACGAGCCATATTATTCATGTCATAGGATAGATTATTCGGAAGCGACTTTTTTAGGTCTCCCTATCCATACCCCCAAAGGTATACCTGCACGCAGGTCTATATGGGGATTAGTCGATTTCGATTATTGTAACCACAAAATGGTCTAAGTTTTCAATGTCTATCAAAGATCATCACCTCACAATTTTTCATTGTACAAAAAAAAATAGGGGCGAACATTTTAAAATCTTAATTTTCTAGTATTTCAATGCAAAACTTAACGTTATTTCTGGCTTACTACCTTAAAAATAATTATAGTGATCAATCAGATCTATTTCCAACCGTGGGGCAAATTCCGTCACTGTGCGTTTGATCAAGAAAGTGGAAATTCCATGACTTTGTGTGCGTATGTATACTGAAAATTAGAGCAACCTCACAGTTTCATAACTTCCCTAATTTTCATCTGATTTGACTGACTGACATCTAACTCTTCAAAATTATGGTGTGTGTGTGTGTGTGTGTGCGTGTGTGTGTGTGTGTGTGTGTGTGTGTGTGTGTGTGTGTGAAGGTGAATTTATGTGAAGGTGAATTTATGTGAAGGTGAAGTAACTAAAAATGAATGTTATGAAGTTTTGAAGGAAATGAAAGTTAATAAGTCTCCGGGAAATGATGGATTTACTGTGGAGTTTTATAATACTTTTTGGCCAGTTTTAGGAGATATTTTAGTTGAAACGCTAAATGAGGCATATAATAGGGGGAACTGTCTACATCTCAAAAGCAAGGAGTAATTACACTTATAGAGAAGGAAGGTAAAGATGGTATGTATGTTCAAAACTATAGACCTATTACTTTGTTAAATGTTGACTATAAGATTTTATCAAAAATATTAGCTTAAAGGATTCAAAAGGTGTTACCGGAAATTATTCATCATGATCAAGTAGGCTATATGAAAAACAGAAATATCGGAGAAGCTGTTATAAGAATAATAGATTACATTCTTTTTCATGCATTGGAACATCCTTGCGGTTATCTAGTTGCGGTGGACTTTGAGAAAGCATTTGATTCGGTAGCGCATATCTTTTTATTTAAAATTCTGCAATTATTTGGTTTCGGGAATTCATTTCAATTTTGGGTTAAAGTCTTGTACACGGATATCAGTAGCTGTGTTATGAACGGTGGAAACTCAACGGGGTACTTTAATATCAAACGGGATGTGAGGCAGGGTGATCCTCTGTCTCCATATATATTTTTATTACCTATGGAAACTTTAGCTGGAGCTATTAGAAAAGATAAGGATATTAATGGAATTAAATTTGGTCAAAATGAAATAAAACAAATTTTATACGCGGATGATATTTCTTTGTTTGTGAAAGATGAGGGTTCAATTAAAAGGTTACAATTTTTATTTGGTGAATTTGGGAAAATAAGTGGTCTCAAAATAAATAAAGGGAAGACTAATTTCTTATGGCTTGGGGAGGAAAAAGATAGGCCAAATATTCATTTGTTTGGGAATTTTGTCCAAGAAATAAAAATATTAGGAATTTATTTTTCCTTAGATGTTAAGGCAAAAGAGAATTTAAATTTTAAAGAAATATTAAGTAAGATAAAAAGTCTTTTAGGATGGTGGAAAGAAAGAGATTTAACACTTATGGGAAAAATACATCTTATGAAAACATTCGCCTTGTCAAAATTAAATTATGTAGCATCACTTATTGTTGTTCCTCAGTGGGTATTTTCAGAAGTCAAAAAAATTACCTTTGATTTCTTATGGCATGGCAAAGACCGTATAAAGAGAAATATTATGTATCAAGATTATGAGTTTGGGGGTTTAAGAATGACGAACTTTCGGTTATTTGTTAAGGCACAACGTATTATGTGGCTAAAACGCCTTCTATATGGAGAAAAAGAAGTTGGGTGGAAATTATTTTTTGACTTCTGTTTTAGTACTGTAGGAGGTAGATTCCTGTTTATGTGTGACTTTGATTCATCTATTATGACAGATAATGTACCACCTTTTTATTCGGAAATATTGAAGGTTTGGCTCGATATCTATAAATATACAATTGGAAAATGAGGTTGTAAATCCAATAATATTTAATAATAGGAGTGTACGCATAGCAGGTAGGATGTTTTTTTTCATAGAGATTTATTTGATGCAGGAATAATTACAATACAAGATATATTAGATAACGGTCATTTGAGATCTCAGTCACATTTTCAAAGCTTGGGTCTTGGTTTTAAGGTAGAAGAATTGCTTAAACTGAATGATATATTTAATGCTATACCCCAGAAATGGAAGGACTCTATGAGAGCAGGTACACTTCAGCAAGTTGATTCCACAAACTTTGACTTAAAATTGATTTTTTTCTGGTCAGAGAGTAAATTTGCAAGTTTTAAAATCGAGAAAAATATATGAGGCTATGGTGGAAGATTTACAGTCATCTTATGTTTTACAAATTAAAGATTACCACAGTAGCTATGATTATACAAACAAAGAAATAAAAGATCTTTTTATTAAACCGAGTAAGTGTACATTGATAAGAAAATATAGAGAATTTCAATTTATGATGTTACATGGCGTAGTTTACACTAAGGAGCGTTTAATGAAGTTTGGTTTTGTAACAGACAGCCTTTGTTCCTTCTGCCAACATGAGCCTGAAACTTATCTGCATTTATTTTTACACTGTGTTAAAGTGAAACCGTTATGGGAATTCATAATTAATTATTTTGATATAAATGAGTTAAGGAATATGGATTGGAGAGATATATTTGGGGGAATCTCTGGTTATTCAAATAGATCAAAATGTGTAAATACTTTGATTATCTTAACAAAATACATCATTTTTAAATCTAGAACGGGAAATAAGTTACCCACTGGAGAAAAGATGCAAAAGATTATTGTTGAATTAATAAATGAGGAAAAAATCCTTGCGACCAAGGCTGGGAAGTTACATGTACATTTACAAAAATGGGAATATTTTGAGACTTCGTTGAATAAACCACAGTCTGAAGCTATGTGCGACGTCTGTGACTTTTATGAAAATAGTAATGTTTCCATAGTATTCCACTTTTTCTTTTCTTCATTTTTTCCTTTCCTTCATTCCTCCTCCTCTTCTTCTTCTTCTTCTTCTTTTTTTTCTCTTTCTCTTGTGTTGTTTTGCGTTGAAAAACAAAAAAAAGTGTGTGTGTGTGTGTGTGTGTGTGTGTGTGCATGGGCGGATCCAGGAATTCCGTAAAGAGGGGGCGCGTTTACAATGGGGGGCGCACGCACCCCTCCCCCATTTTTTTTTTCTTTTTATTTCTTTTGTTTCAACAAAAAAATAAAGGGGGGGGGGGGGGCGTGCGCCGGTTGCGGTCCTCCCTGGATCCGCCCCTGGTGTGTGTGTATTTTCTTAATTGTGGAAGTACTTTATTTCAGCCTGCGCTTTCAGCATGTAATGCTTGGTAGTTGCATTACAAGTTGCATTACAAAATATTGTCATTAATCACAGTTACAAATGTTGTAATTCACTTGTGCAGCAGGAAATGGCAACAGTAATCAACTACATAACGAGTTTTTAACTCAAAACTAAACATATATGCAGAAATAAAGGTGAACTGTGCTTGCATTAATAGAAGAACATATTGGTATGACAGCTGCTATACCCCAGCTATAATGCAGTTAGACAACGTGTTAAAAAAAAAAACAAAAAAAAACTGAGCATTCATGCTTGAAGAAACGCTGAAGTCTGTCTTATGGCGTAAGAGGGCAAACGAGGTACGTCATAAGTCTAGAAATATTTTTCTTAATTTCTCTTTTTCCCTTTTTATTCGGAGTTGGTGCGCCTGAATTTTGATAGAGATGAAGGCTTTACGACGCCCCTTCAGACTTCAGGACCACAAAAGACCAACCGACTACACGAATGA
Source organism: Diadema antillarum (assembly GCF_040938485.1). Lineage (NCBI taxonomy): Eukaryota > Metazoa > Echinodermata > Echinoidea > Diadematoida > Diadematidae > Diadema > Diadema antillarum. Next base: position 87,865 of record NW_027271125.1, on the reverse strand, counting down.
TGCAGACATGGATCGCAGATGATAATATTTGCGATTACTAGTATCCTGATGGATCAGATACAGTAGGTTGTCACCCCCCCTTAGCGGTCAACGAACAAAAGATGGCGCTATAGCAATTTATAGTAATATCCCTATGAGCTGTCCAAGTCAATCATGTCAGTTGTTACGTCGTTTTTGCCGTTGTTGTTGTTGTTGTTGTTGTTGTTGTTTTTGTTGTTGTTGTTGTTGTTGTTGTTGTTTTTGTTGTTGTTGTTGTTGTTGTTGTTTTTGTTGTTGTTGTTTTTGTTGTTGATGTTTTTGTTGTTGTTGTTGTTGTTGTTGTTGGGTTTGTTGCTAAATTGTTTCTAGCAGAATAGATCATTAAACTGGTTGCGTTTGCAAACACTACATTTCAAATTATTGGTAACGAGTCATATTGTGTGGTAGAATTATGAATAAAACATTTTGATCGTATCTTATTTGATTTGCTTTATTGGTCCCTGTATTATCGTAGTCATATATGCATAAAAACATTGGAATGATAATAATGGTATTTTGTGTTATCATGTGTGATCAAAAAGAAAACAATATTCTTTGTGTGAGAATGATCGGAATACACAAGCAGCTGAAACGGCCTGTCGCGTTTTAATAGCAACAGGGCTATGAATAGTAAGTTGATTATAACGATCATTAAACAAAATTGAATAGATTAGTGCTACAGCTTAAGCAAAGAAAGATGTGCTAGAAGCCGTTGTAGCAAGTACATTAGGTTTACAATGTTCATTCATTATTTTTGTTTTATCTTGTTGGAAATCGGGTATAGTATAATAGGAAGGACGATACGTGATTTACGCTGTGTACTCTGCCCTATTTAAACGCGGGTATGACATAAATAGTTTGAAGCCATATAGTTTGTCTTTGAATATTAAGTCTGGTCGAAATGTCAGATCTTGATTTGAAGACTGCGCAGTGGCTTATTATACACGAAGGCTATCATGAGATTATGTAACAAACAACAAACAAAAAAGATAGTAAACCATGCATTACTCCATGCACATTAGTTTATGAAACAAGAAAGTATATATGAATGGGAAATCGACAGTGTTCAAGAAATAATCACCTGCAGTAACACGTGCCTGACGAAGTTGGAAGCTTCAAGTAACTATAGGCATTATCATTGATTCGCAGTTAAAATGGGGACTTACATATTGGGCAATTGCGTAAAAAGATTAGTAAGATGATAAGTTGTGTTTTTTGGGGGGGTAGAGTGAGAGGATTCGTCAACGAATCAACTATGAAATTATTGTATAATTCCGTAATTTTACCACATTTTTATTATGGTGATAATAATGATCTGTATGGCACAATCCGTGTCATGTAGAAACGCTACAGAAACTACAAAACAGAGCAGGCAGGATAATTCTCAAAGTAAAGTCGTCTGAACATGAATCAATAAGTGAAATTCATGATAATCTAAAGTGGGAAACTTTAGAAAGTCGCAGCACAAGGCATGTCTTGATGATGTACAAAATTCTTCATGAAATGGCACCTACTTATTTACGTGATAAATTCATTTACAAAGAAATCGGTTACTCTTTAAGACAATATAAGAAATTGATTTTACCGAAACCTAATTCTCAAAATGGCAAAGGTACATTTTTATATCGTGGCAGTAAATTATACAATGATCTGCCTTTGTCTATTAGACAGTCCAGAAGCCTTACTGATTTTGATAGAGAAATCAACGGATTGTATATGTAAATTTTGAACCGTAAAATAGTAGAATTATTCAAAAAGGAACTGATGAATATAAATACCATTAATATTACCCTATATCATCAGAGATTTAAGATGAGTATTGGAGGGGAGGGGGAGAAGGGAGGGGTTGTTTTGAGGGATTGTTCTGTGAAATGATTTTAGATACTATGTTTGATATGAATTAAAGACATGTTAGTTATTATATACTCTCTAAAAAAAATCGAGTGAAAATTTTCACTCTTTAAGGAGTGAATACAAAAAAGAATGAATTTAGAGTGAAATTGGAGTGAATTTTTAGTGAAAATGTTCATTTTCACTCGTTTTAGAGTGACATCAGGGATCATTCCAAAATCTTCGAGTGATCCCTGAGGTCACTCCAAAATAAGTGAAAATGAACATTTTCACTCGAAATTCACTCCAATTTCACTCTAAATTCACTCTTTTTTGTATTCACTCCTTCAAGAGTGAATATTTTCACTTGATTTTTTTTTAGAGAGTAGGTCATAAATCTTGGACTCCATGGAAGAACAGATCTATCATGTTGATAGATCTGAAATGGGCTATCCACTGTTACATGTTATCATCATTGTCACATGTCAACTTGTTTTCATTGTGTTTTGATACTTCAATCCTGATTCATGTTTTAGTTATGTCATGTTGAACACTACACTGTTTATCTTTTATATGATTTTATTGTTTCGGAAATAAAAACAAAGTAAACACCCTATTCATTTATGCCAATTTGATTGGGTGAAGTGTGAAATCTTTGCTGAACTATAGTATCACCAGTTTACGATAATGTGTTATTTTACGGTGAAGGATACTTTTGGTAATTTTTCATGATGATATTCTTCGAAGATTAGAAAACAAATCAAAAATAACACTATGAGATCATTATCTCATTTAAATGATATGTTAGCTGTGATAGGCCTAACTGTTTACTGAAAAAAAAAATCGTAAAACACGTAAACTGGGGCATATTTCTGTTCAATATCTTCTTCGATCAAAATCTTTTTCTTCGTTATGTTTGCTATTTATTTGATTCAATCACGTTAACTCAACGGAACTAAAATGTGGATTAAATTATTATCACTCCCGTGGACCGGATCTCTGTAATGTCATTCTAATGAGCAAGCAAAATGCTGAAATTCTGTTACGTTAAATCATTGATTATTATAATTTAGTTATGCAGTTCTGTTTATTGTATTTCATTTGATTCGATACAGCCAATCTTGAATATATTCTTTTTTATAGTTACATTTCTTTTTTAATGTATGACCTGCGTAATGATGACAGTGATGGATTTCACGCCGGCAGAAATTTGTATTACCAACATCTGTCCCGATTATTGCAAAGAGACTTGACTTATTTTGGTATTCTCAATTGGACTTTTTCAGAGGCCCTCGCGCTGTTATTGATGCATAACTGTACGGAGTGACTGGTGTGCCGTGAGCGTAGAAAGCCAACCAGGATTTTGAAGCTGAGTGCGTTCGCGGTCGGAGAGGTTTGCTTACAGCTCGCCTGCAACTTTGGTGGCTTCATAGTGCGGCCTCGCGGGACGACCTATTCAACTGCTGGTTTCTCGATGCTTTAATTTTTACCAAACAGCGGGGCACTGCCTGTGATAAATTCTTTTTTTTTTTTTTTTTTTTGAAGTGGTGGGTAAAATTAAAGTCAATGTGGAATTAAAATCAACTTATAGATAAAAATTTGACGTAGAATATATTATTATCTTTTTGTGGGGGATGATAAACGACAAATAAATCTAAACAAAAACAGTAACAACAACAACGTGTCCCTATTTAAACCTCATTGTGCACAAAATGTGTTATTTCATTTCTTCTTCTTCTTCTTCTTCTTCTTGGGTTTTCTTTTTTTTTTCAGAACAAGCTGCTTAGAATAAATCTAAAGCGAAAATGTTACAATGCACTGTCGCTTTTCAGGTTACTTTTGAATGTGATCAGTGAAACACTTCTTCAAACTCCACGGGTTGCAAGCACAAACAAACAAACAAAAAATAAAAAGTAATGCTGAAAATCGATGGTATAGAAAGTTTATACAGCACAATTAAGTTACTAGTAGTCAGAATCCAGGGGCCCTGCTTTCTTAAAAACCATAGTTAATCATAAGTCTGTAAAATCAATTATAACTCTCATAAATCAATAAGTTCATAAGTCAATCACAACTGTCCTTAATCAATTATAAGTCCATAAAATTAATCATAACTCGAGCTTGATAAAACGGGGCCAAGGCAAAACTCGTGTACATCATTCTGTCGAGCATACGATTTAAATAGCGCCATCTTGAGACAGATAGGCGTACATCGCGACAGGAGACAACTTTCGGTGAATAATACTATTGAGGGAAGAGGAGAGAAGGGGAGACAGACGGAGAGAGTGGAGAAAATACAGAAAACGGGAAAGGTCACTTTGAACGTCATTCATTATTCAATCTTTAGACGGCTTCTTCTACCCTCGCCGTCCAATTTGCTGCCTTTTTGCTTCAGAGCACGCGATTCTGCAGCAAAATACTGCTTCTTTTCACTGGGTCTCTAACCACTATTATACAAAAAAAAAAAAAAGAATTCCGTTTCTACACATTAGACTTTAACTGCACACACATGCAGTGAGAACAGTATACTAATCGAAGGCGCCATTTGACAGAAAAACAAAATGGATACACGAACCTACCAAAAAAGCAAAAAATCAAAAAAAAACAAAACAAAACAAAAAAACATGATACTGTAATCACTTCCACGCTGCTAAATTAATATGATAGCGCAGTGGCGCCTTATTGTCGCCTCATTGTTGCCGCCTAAAAATACAGACAACAGCTTAGGCAATATTACTCTTTTCAGGATGCTGTAGTTATTTTATTCCTTGTCATTTTATATATCATTATTCTATCATTTTTTTTTTCTTTTAAATATCACAGACGCAACTTGAACATCCAGAATGAAATTACGACCGATTACCGGTACCTATTATTTACGTCTTTCTTTTTTCTTTTTTTTTTTCTTTTCTGGTAAAGACACTACGTATAGTAGATTAATTAAAAGAAGAGACAGGACTAATGCATGAATGTAATCTAACATGAATATCAGCACTCAAACGAATATTTACGCATCATTAATGATTCTGTGCTCAGTAATCTTACCTCGAGTTCGCCCCACAGTCATAAATTCAGCTTCATTACAAAATTTGTTTGACCAGTTTTAATAATTTTGTGTCTTGCACTGTAACTGCACTCATATAGGGAATATTGTTCATTGCTCGTGCATACTCTTCCCTCCTGCTTTTCATTTCGAGGAAATAGACAGGACAAGAAAATAAACAAATGCCCATATCAATCATAACCATGATCATAATCATAATCATGATCATCAATCATAATCATAATCATGATCATGATCATCCTCATCACCATCATCATCATCATCATCATCATCATCATCATCATCATCATCATCATCATCTTCTTCATCATTATTATAACAAGGTCTTCTTTATCCAGGGTAGCCTCTTTAGTGTTGCCACTGCTCTACCAGAGGGCCCGGCCTGCCATTAAGAGAGGAAGAAGAATATGAAAGAGTAGAGACAATGAACTAACAGCGAAGGAGGATCGGAAAAGATAAGGGCTATAGAAGGGAATGACGAAGAATGAAAGGAAGGAGGGAAAAAGATACAAAAAAAAGGTGAGAGGATGAGGAACAGGAGGAAGAAGAGGAGTAGGAGGAGGGGTGGTCAATAAGAGCGGAAGAAGAATGTGAAAGAGTAGAATGAGAAGATAAACTAACAGCGAAGGAGGATCGGAAAAGATAAGGGATAGAAGGAGATGAAGAAGAAGGACAGGAAGGAAGAGAAAGGATACAAATTATCAAAAAGATGAGATGAGGAGGAGGAGGAGGGATGGGCAATGAGAGTGAAAGAAGAATATGAAAGATTAGAATAAGGAGAAGATAAACTAACAGCAAAGGAGGATCGGAAAAGATAAGGGATAGAAGGAGATGAAGAAGACTGAAAGGAAGGAAGAGAAAGGATACAAAATAAAAAGATGGGAGGAGGAGGAGGAAGAGGAGGAAGAGAAGGAGGAGAAGAAGAGGAGGAGGAGGAGGGTGGGCCAATAAGAGCGGAAGAAGAATATGAAAGAGTAGAATAAGGAGAAGATAAAATAACAGCGAAGGAGGATATAGGAAAAGATAAGGGATAGAAGGAGATGAAGAAGACGGAAAGGAAGGAGAAAAGGATACAAAATAAAGAGGTATATATAAGAGGAGGAGGAGAGGAAGAAAAAGAGGACCAGAAGAAGAAGAAGAAGAGGAGGAAGAGGAGGAGGGAGAGGAGGAGGAGGAGGAGAATGAGGAAGAGGAGAAGGGATAGAGGAAGAGGGAGAGGAGAAGGACCTGGTGTGTGTGTGTGTTTGTGTGTGTGTGTGTGTGTGTGTGTGTGTGTGTGTGTGTGAGGGGGGGGGGGGGAAGAACTGGGCAAGTCGAGTTCATTTGCATCTTGTCATTCACTGAGCTCAGTGAAGGAAACCCGAACCACACTCGACCGACCCGTGTGAAAGACAGCGCGCTATAATAGGGCAGCCTCTGGAAGACAGGCGATACGCGTTGCCATGGCAACAAGGATCGATCGCTCCGCACTCTCTCCGGCTTCCCCCAAGAACCGGACGACGAGGGAAGCCTGCACGTAATGACGTTGGTTGTTACGTCACTGAGCTGACAGCTGAACGGGAGAGGAGAGTGAAGTGTTGAAGATCAAGAAGGAGAAGACGAAAAAGAAAAGGAAGCAATACAATGCAATTATACAGGGAATGTTTTCAGCACGCGATGAAAGCAACAACGAGAAATGTCAAGACCTCAATGAAGATGACGATGGCCATGATGATGACGTCGATGATGATGAGGATGGTGATGATGATTACGATAATAATGACGGTGATGGCGATGGTAATGATGATGTGATGATGATTACGATAATAATGATGGTGATGGCGATGGTCACAATGACGATGGTGACGATGACGACGGTGTGGTAGTGATGATGGTGATGATGATGATTATGACGAAGGTGATGATGATGATGATGATGATGATGGTGATGATGACGATGGTGGTCCTGGGTGATGGTGATCATGATGGCGATGATGGTGATATTCTATCATATATCATATCTCGGATAGTTCATCTTGGAGAAGGAGCAAAGCTTCCCTTCTTTATGATTTGATTGATTAAATAATAATTATCATTTTTAGAAATCCATCTTCGCTGATTTGATTATTTTTGTCTTTGTAATTTCTTTTAGAAACACACATTAATGTCCAAATAAAAGAAACATGCTAAATTACCACTTGGTCTATACATGAGGATGGCGAATTAATAGGTAATTCTGCATGCATGTGCATGGAGTCGCTTTCCTTTTTTGCATTTTCACTTGATTTTTTTGGCACGATATGCCGTTTTAGAAATTACTTCTTTACCAAATCAAAAAAAAAATCAACTTCAATTTATTTCAACGGTCTGGAGAGTATAAGGTTAATCACGTTCTTCTTGTTTGCATCTCTGAATGCGGCTGGAATGGGCTATAGGGACAAACGTGTTTGTCGCACGCGATTCCATTCCGTCCCGCTTTGTTTCTGATGATGCTGCAGAGCTGAGGACTGGTGAATTGTTTTCGCGCTCAAAATTGACACTGCCTTCTTGTTTACTTCATGTCTTCAAGTATAAAGAGAAACGCCTTTAGTTCTTCTTGCGCGCATCTGCCCCTTCTTGCTCGAGCAAACTGGTCAGTGACGTTGCTCTACTCCTCTGCCTTTTTATACCTCCGCTAAGGAGGTTATAAGTTTGTCGGGGTTTGTTTTTCAGTTTGCTTGTCTTTTGTGTGTGTGTGTGTGTGTGTGTGTGTGAGTGTGTGTGTGTGTGTGTGTGTGTGTGTGTGTGTGTGTGTGTCTGTGTGTGTGTGTTTGGGGGGAGGGGGTGATTGCCTGGCTGTTTTCGAAATATGACTCAATCATGAACGGATTTGGATGAAAAGCGGATAATGACACAAAAAACGGATGATTTAATTTTGGTTGAGGACCGGATCAGTCTGGATCCAAGAATTGTTTGTTTGATTGTTGTTTTGTTTTTGAAAGGTTTTGGTTTGGGGTTGGTTTTGTTCTTAGTTGTTGTTTGTGTGTGTGTGTGTGTGTGTGTGTGTGTGTGTGTGTGTGTGTGTGTGTGTGTGTGTGTGTGTGTGTGTGTGTGTGTGCTTGTGATAGATATCAATGCGATTCTAAATGCTAAGAGAAAGTTTTGATGGTCAAGGAATCTACAAATGTATAGATGATAATTATGAATGGAGGACTTAAATAAAATGAAATAGATAAAAATGAAATTGTGAAAAAAATAATGAAAAATATGAAATGAATGAATGAATCAAATGAATGAATACTGAGTTGAAATCACGATTTGGATGGGAATGATCTTCCTGGCAGAAGATGTGTGCTTTTCGAAATCTTTCCTATAGTTTTGTTTTCCATTTTCTCCTCAACGACTCTTAGTGAATGACATTATACTCACCTCACTCCGTTGTTCAATATCTTATCTACAGATATCATGTTTTATCATAACCCTCATATACGTACGCCTATACGTAAGCTAATACTGCATGTTTTTGTTATGTTGTTTGCTGTGCACACAATGCGCGTATATACTTCGTCTTCTTTAGTTTCGTAACGCACTTTACTTTTGATACATAACTGCCCATTCTTCCACAACCGCATGAACTCGAACTTTTGAGAGGGCATGTGAATGGAATCTTTTCTAACATATCGCGACAGTCTCTGCCAGGTTACTGTTTACATCCATTGACTTTTTAAGATACAAGAAGTCAGCAGATCATGCTTTTCCATACCTGACCATCTCAACACTGAGGTTTAGGATTTCGGTAGTCGTCGTTATTGGACCTAGTTTGAGAAGGGCTTGAGAATACAGCTGTACAAGGGAAGATAACAAGAATCCAAATAGGTTTTCCATACATAGTACAACATCTTATATTGTACAGATGGTGCTGTCAGTAATCTAGAGGTTCATTCGTTTCTGATATAAGGGCCCTGTTGCATAAAAATTCAGATCAAACATAAGTCAGAAAATCAAACATAAGTCTCCGAATACTCAATTCTGATTGGCTGATATGTTTGATTTTCTGACTTCATTTGTTTGATTGCATATCTTTATGCAACAGGGAACTGATGCCATTAAAGGGAATGTATAGTTTTGGTTGAAACCTAATTTCAGGTTTCTAACCTTGTTAGGTGAGATAATGAGAAACCTCTTATGAAATATGAAAGAGCATATAATTCCATGTGGAATTCAACGTTTATTTGATGAAAATCGGCTTAGAAATGGCTGAGATATCCAAAACAGAGCGATTCTAATAAGTGTGGGACCCACACTTTACTACGATCGCTTTGTTTTACTTTGTTTTTGGATGTTTCAGTCATTCCAAACCCGATTTTCATCGAATAAACTTTGAGTTCCTCTTAAAATGGCATGCTCTGTTCTGTTTCATAAGTGTTTTCTTGGTATCCCTCAAAAAGTTAAAAGCCCAAATTCTCATCTCCACCAATACTGTATCATCCCTTTAACAAGGAAGAACATTGATGAAGACTTCGAGGATTGCCAAACGAGGGACCTCTACATTCTGAACTTTTCGGGTAGGCGCGCGACGTATAAAGTGGGCGTGGTCGAGTAAGCGTGGGACAGGTGGGCGTGATCGGATTGGCTGTATTCCCCCCCCCCCCCCCCCCGTGGTAGTTGTTTTTGATTGGTTCAAAGTTACTGTATATGGATGGATTCGCCACACAAGCAAAGTGTTAATGCCGCACTGCACAAGACCAACTGTTGACAGCAGACCAGGCTGGGTACATAAATGCTGCGAGGCCTAGGCTTATACTACTAGCTACTACTTCTTCTACTACTATATAGTGCAATTCAATAACAGCATAGCGCAGACTCCCAAGCTGTTGCCGTATAAAGCTTGAATTATTCAATGATAAAAAGGATGCACACTCCCGAACTACTAGTATCACGGGCTTTATTAACAATTATCGGCTACTGAATATCTAAATTTTGAAATTTGAATTTGAAACTCGAAACTCCTCGCCGAAGTTTCTAGCAATGCACACCCCATGCTATAACAGTAGTACTATTACAATGTACTACAATAATATTTCTACCTCTGCTGCTGGACTAAATTTTACACGGCACTGGGTGGGAGGGGGTGGGTGGGATGCTGACAAGAGATGGCGCTCTTGTGATTTATCAACACTGCTTTCCACACGTGTCATGTTATTGGCGCTATACTAGTAGGTAGTAGACAAATTGCACCCAACTACAATGTGCAAATAACCAAACAGACGGAGGAAAACACAAAGTTTATTGGACACAATCGTTCTATCAACAAGAAATAACAAGTTTTAGTGCAATCTCAGGGAAAACAGTCAATATTGCTCCATCATGACACTTCTATAATATTGGTTGTGTCGTGATTGTGTACAAGCTGATGTGAAATTTTCAGGCGGTGCAAGTTTTGTCTCCCCCCCCCCCCCCCCCGTATGAAAAACCCAAACTAACTATAAACGAACTTGCATACAAAATATTGATGAAATATTAGATATGACAAATCATCTCATTCAATCATGACCAAAAAAGAAAGAAAAGATAATAATAATAATTGGGCAGCCACTGCTTGCCCTGACTGAAACAATATCGCGGCATCGCACTCTGAATTATTGACCAAAAGCAGAGAGAGAATGAGAGAAAGAAAGCGGAAAATAGACAATAACAAAAGTAATCAGGAAAAAATTATCAAACAATAAGCCATATTAGTTTTGCAAGTAATTTGTGTAGCTGTGGATTTTGTTACAGGGTGAGTACCTCTTCAAAATACGCCTCATTTTGGAGGCTGGACACTCCTCCCTACCCCCTACATTAATTAGGCCTAAGATGTCTCGGACTTGATTAGTTCAAAGTTGGCTTAGATTAAGGAATATAGTTGATGAAACCGCTGTTTATTTAGGACATGTGGAAGGAGTCTATACAGCAGAACCACCTGAAAGCAATATCAACACACACTAAAAGGTCTTATTGCATATTTCAGGTTTGCACTAAAACATGTTGATTTAGAGATACTTACAAGAAAACACGAATGACTTTTCGAGACTTTCTATTGAGTATTTTGTAGGGTTTTTTTTTTTTGATGGTTAGTATTTCATAACATGCACAATATTGTCATGCATGTAAACTATATTTACAGTAGAATCATCTTATGTACAACTGCTGTGGTAGGGATGCAGCTTCCATCATGTTTTATATAAGAATGTGCTAAAAGGTCATCTCCGTACTTGAATGAATCAACTTCAGGTCGTTTCCTTGGTGTCTAATTTCGACGTCTTCTCAGTGGCGCAGATGTCTCCGCGATGTCTCTGCGTCGTCGCCAGTATTTTAGGTCGCCATGGGGTATCCGCAAGGTCAAAGAGAAGTGGAAGAGTTTGTTCGCAAAAACTGATAAGTCCTTATTTGCCAAATGGAGATATTTGCGATTAAAGGTCAAGAAAAATAAAGAGAATGCCATAAGAAAACTTTTGCTTCTTTTGACCATAAGTTCAAAAATGTACCTTGATAATGTGATTATGTAGTGACCAATACATCATTTAAAAGGTATTATTTTGTACTTTACGACAGAGACCGTACTTCAAAATCTTCAAAAATGGACTTATCGGTTTTTGCGAACAAACTCTTCCTGTCTCTTGTGACGTCGCAGAGACGTCGCGGAGTATATCTCTGCAACCAGTGCGAGACTCTAGTCGACACCAAGTCTCCAAGCCAAAGAGATGCCCACTTCTAGAATAGGAAAATCAGTCAAGAATTTTACGCTATTTGACTTGATGTATGATACACGTGTACTTGTTAACTGTCAAGAAGCAATTTGATTGTCATACAGTGACCTCCAAAGATGAATGTTTTTCCAATATTGATTATTGTTGCATAGGCCTAGATGTAACTTTTTTTTTTCTTTTCGAGCCTTCGAAGAAAAGTGACGTGAAGTCTATTCCACATGGAAATTGTGGCTTCCTAATGTTTTATTTTGTTTTGATTTTCTGCAAGCACGATTCACAGTGCTGTAAGTCGCTGACATGTAGGCTTTCAGAAACAGAGAGAAGAGAAGTAGAGGAGAGAGAGAGAGAGAGAGAGAGAGAGACGGGGAATAAGTTCGTGATTTTATTTTTCATACAATGTCTTGGTTCCGATACATGCAATCGCGATCACTTCAGTACTAGGATCGCTGGGACTTGGAGTAAAATGGCGTCCGTCCGACAGCCGCCGAATGGCGGTGGGGGACACGGAATATCAAGCATATCTCGACCACGAGGACAAATACGAGTTGGACAATACGAAATCGAGAAAGCCATTGGGAAAGGGAACTTTGCTGTGGTGAAATTGGCGACCCATGTACCCACCAGAACGAAGGTAAAAATGACGATATTTGGTCCGGTAGAGATTGTTTTTTCCTGTCATGACTAGCGTGCAGCTGTTCACTATCAGGTCGTGTGGTAGCGAGTGGCAGGGGCCGATGCGAACGCACGGCCAGTGCAAGCGGGCGGAATGTTGTTGCAGTTCTGATGGCCTGTACGTCGTCACTGTCGGCCCTAGGGGTAGAATGGCAATTTAACGTAGACTCTCTAACACAACACACACGAGGAGCATTTACAATGGAACCACAACATAGTGGATATATTTTTGCTTTACTCCCCAAATTATTGTCGATTCAGGCGGAATGTTTAGTGATTATGCTTTCAATAGAAATATTGCAAGACGCTACATTAAGGAACTGAATGAAATCAACAGGGCTAGTTCATGTCCGTAGACGTTGTGGAGACTGGTGCAGTGGTGGTAGACCCTCATTTGTCATTGCAACATTCAAGATTATGAATGAACTTGTGTGTGTCTGTGGTGATGTGGAGAGTATATGGACAATGGAGTAGTTCACAACAGAGTACTGACAGTAACTGTATAGTATTAGTATGAATCCTTATCACATTATCATTAAATAGGGCTATAACAGGGTTATGATAATTTGTTTTGAATGCACAACCCAGTAACGAGAAATGTTCAAGTGCATTTTAACTGCGAATTTCGCGAGAGCCAAGATATGCAAAATTAAAATGCACGCGAAGGCTCTTGTCTACACGATTATTGGCCTATGCATTGTTGAATGCCAGAGGCACTTCGCAAAAATTTCATGCCATGAAAAAGGCTGTTCGCTCCAATTCGTGAAAATTTCATGCTGCTAAAATATCACATCTTACAGTATACTCTTGGGTTTGCTTACGATCTCTGTTTCTGATTCTACATTGTATGATGTCTAGCAGTGGCAGTGGTGCTGTATGTTGAGTGGCTGGAAATTGTGTGTGTGTGTGTGTGTGTGTGTGTGTGTGTGTGTGTGTGTGTCTAATGTAGTTCTGCTCCTGTGTTATATCTCTCTGCACTGGGATGGTGATGGGTTGTTACACTACATTGTAAAACTAGAAGTTTACGCTGTATCCATACTACCACATTAGAGCTGAACCAAATTGTGTTTATTACAGTAGGGTCTTCCAGTGTAGATGTGGTTTTAAATACTTTATGGGCACCAGTATGCAATATGTACATGTACTTCTTTAGCAATAGGTTCAGTTGCATTTTCCAAACACATTGTCTCTAAAATTCACATACTGGTATAACTACACGCAGCCGCTGTCGCGAAGCGACGCGGCTGCACCTCCATTCCCTCGCAGACGTTGTCATTTTCCAGTGTGGTTGTGCGACTCCTTCATGAATATCTTTATTAATCGTGGAAAACTAAAATACAAGGAATTATCGTAATCTATGATAATCATTCAATAATCGGTACGCGATTTTTTGTTTAATTACGTCAAAAACTCACCGAAATCTGTGGCTGAAATCAGGTCTGTAAACATCCTTATTGCTTCACTCCTCATCTGCGTGTTATTTGAATGGCATTCACTCTCTCGTATACTAGTACTACAACGTACAACGTAGGTAGTCGGAGAGCTAGAGGGCGCCTCTCCGACTACGTACCTACGTTGTACGTTGTAGTATACGAGAGTGAATGCCATTCAAATAACACGCAGATGAGGAGTGAAGCAATAAGGACGTTTACAGACCTGATTTCAGCCACAGATTTCGGTGAGTTTTTGACGTAATTAAACAAAAAATCACATACCGATTATTGAATGACTATCATAGATTACGATAATTCCTTGTATTTTAGTTTTCCACGATTAATAAAGATATTCATGAAGGAGTCGCACAACCACACTGAAAAATGACAACGTCTGCAAAGGAATGGAGGTGCAGCCGCTGTCCCTACAGCGGCTGCGTGTAGCTAATACTGGTACAACATGCAGTAGAGTAATCAACCCAGTTTGTGGCAGGGTGCCTACAAATATTTCTGGCAGGGGCACTTTCATTCATCAATAAAACAGCTAATGAACATCATGTGTGTTACCTTGTAACTGTAGTACTACTACCACTTTAGAACACAAGCAGGAGTTACTCGCAAGTGTTACGGGAAGTGACACCTGATTGGGCCTTTTCGTCAATGAATGAAACGGCCTATGATGCAAATAGGCACCCTGTACAAAGCCTTTTGTTATCCATGTAACACTATTTTTCTTCTTTCACTTTAGGATATCATACAACTAACAAATTATGTGCATACTTGTGTACAGTGTGTTTATGTGTGTGTATGTGTGTGTGTGTGTGTGTGTGTGTGTAGCTGTACTTGTACAGTGTATTTGTGCGTGAAATTTCACATTGATCTTGTATACTAGTAGTACATGAGCCAATATACTGATTTCTTGAGAGTGAGATTTACTGCCTCATTCATGCAGAGTCTTCATTTGCATAAATTGTATTCTACCATTGAGGATTACAGTACACACAAGCTGTAGTTTGTAGTCTGCAGAAAGATTGATAATGCATACATTTATTATGTCAAATTTCGAAACAAACAAGCAAGCAAAACAAGGAGAAGAAGAACAAGAAAACAACAACAAACCAAAACAGGAGACCTGTGGTATTTTGAGCCATGCATGTGTACAGTATAAAGTGTGTAACAGCACCTCTAGCCTCCATGACATTGTAGTCATACAGATTGTATTTTGATATTGGATCAGTTTCCTTGTGTTGTTGTGCAAGCTGTGTGTGCAAGCATACAAACTGTACATACTGTACTCAGCAGTTTACATGCACTGTGACTTCCAGTGGTGAGTCAGTGCATGACTTTGACTGTGTAACTTGTGACTCTTTACAAGATTTACTGTGTCTGTCTCCTACCCACTTATCCCACCTCCAGCATAATGAGTAATTTTTCATAATTTGTTGTGATTGTCTTGGGAACAGTTTAAAAGACTTTCAGCCGTGGTGGTGATTCACCACAACTGTGAAGTAATCAATCATTTTCTGTCAAAAAAAAAAATAAAAATTGGTACTTTGTTTGAATATTACAAGTCTTTAGAATACAAATTATAGGAAGCATCTACAGTGTAGTTCCGTAAATCAAGACAACAACAGCAACAACAACAACAAAAAAAAAACATGCTTTTTACTCCAAAAGAAAAGAGAAAACAGAGTCAACCAAAGAAGAAGACGAGGAAGAATGAAAACTGCTTTGGATACTGCAGTGACTCTTTGTGAACCACATAGCTGCTCCTGAGGTTAACTTTCCTTTAATAGACAGAACTCTGACAAGAATGATACTGTGTCTAGTTGTAATTTCTGTTTTTTAATACCGCAGTATGAAAAGTCATGTGAGCTACATGTACAGTTGTACTTTCACAGTGTATGAAGTACAACTAAATGTCTACTCATTGTGGAAGATGACAAGTTTTGTTGCTCTTGTTTTCATAGCATCATTTTACACCTCCACTAGTGAGTGGTACAAGTTATTTTGTGGACCACTGTTTAGAAACTCACAAGACACAACTTTTTCCATATAAAAACAGTCACATGATTACTCCCAGTTTGACTATAGTGGCAATAACAAAAACAACAGTGACATATATCTACACAAATGCATACATTGTATGCATACATACAATTGTATTTGGCTCATGTGGCCATGATGACCACTTTTATGATTGTTGATAGTATTTAATTAGAAAGTAATTGTCACAGGTTGTATTCTTTGCTGGAAGTTACTTCTGGAGCAATCCCAACATCTGTTAGTCACCAGGGTGTTTAACCCGGTTATTAAAGTGGTCCTGCCTTACATCTAAAGTTACAGGACCCCATGGAAGACCAGCTATTGCAGCTGAATACTAGCTATACATGTACAGCCATCTTCTGAGATGGAAGTGAAACAAACAAACAAACAAACAAACAAACAAACCAACAAACAAACCAACCCTCTGTTCTTTTTATGAATGCTTACTTGTCTTGCTTAGAAATTTTATACACATTGGTTTGTAGCATCATCCTCATGTAACCTCACTATTTTTTTTTTTCAGTAAAATACTTGTATTATGTGGTGAAAAATTTGGATGATTGCCTCTTTGAAATTAGATTCAGAGTAGTATACTGGCAGGTAACAAGTAACATTCTATGTCATGAAGTATATCTCTCTCATACAGAAGTGGAGAATGTTGCTCATTGTAAGCTGATGGTACAGAAGGATATTGATGTCCTTGTATTTACTGTAAGTGTGCGAGTAGTTTCGAAACAACAAAAAATTTTCTTGACTCCACCGTGCCATCGCTGCATTGGACCCAAAGTTGAATGAGGTGCTCGTAAAAGAGTCCTCCTAAACATGAATGAGATCATAACCATTCCCTTTACTGATAGTGCATTATAATGTACATTGTACTGTGTACGACTATAAGCCTGCTATTTGATAAGGTGGGCCCCTTTCTTTTTGATTGACCCAGATTCTTGACAGCACTACCCTCACATTGTGCACGCAGTTAAACATGAATAGTCATATGCCGCTCACTGCAGAAGGTGTGTGGGTCCATTCTATCTGGGTGAGATGAGTTGGACAGCTGGTGACTGCATCTGAACTCATGCCCTCAGACTGCACTCTTTTGAGTTTAGTGCTCCAGATATCCATGATTACCATGTACAGACTGTAGAGGACAGAGGAATGATGATACATACAACGGTATGAAATATACATGTAGAATTTGTATCAGTTACAGATGTGTGGCTGTTGCTGTGCTACTATATACGTGTACGTACATTACCTGTACATTATATATTCAGTGTTTATGAACACCATCATTTTCGAGATGTTTATTATAAAGGTATATTGTCTTTATACTGCTTGTTTGCCAGGTCTCTGTACTTTATATGAAAGGAAGTTTTAGACATACAGTACACTAGTGTACATACTGCTGCTGCTACATGTACCGGTAGTTATGATGCTCATTATGCAACTGCAGGAATTTACATGTACATGTACAATGTATGTGATAATGTAAAGATGGTGTAAGGAAAAACAGATTGGAGAGCTGCAACGTATATGTACTGTACAGACTGTATGTAACAGTGCATCACTGAAATATTTGTGATGCATTCACCCAACCATGTCAGTTTAGAGGAGCTGAGCTATTGAGCTCTGATTGATTTACAATACTGTACCTCTTATGTAATTAATTCCAACGGGGTACATGTACATTGTATGATGGAGAGGGGTTACTATTATTTCAGTAGCAATTCCAGTATCGGCAAATACTGTACATGGACAGTGTGTACTGTACATACAACTTATGTACAAATGCACATTGTGCATGGCCTACTGTACATTGTGTAGCCAGAGTCTAGCAGACCAAACTTGTTTGTAAGACTGCAACTGTGATAAGGGGTTGTTGAGATTGTACTCAACTCATAATTTGATCATGTAAGCCTTTGCGTAAGTTCTTATCGAGGTAAAGGTCAGTCCTTGTGAAATTTGTAGCTTCAGCAGAGTTATGGTCGAGAGGACATCATCAAAAACTTAATGCTGTGGATCCCTTGAAACAGATTGTTAAAGTTAAAGTTACAAGTATCAATTCCTTCACTTGCAAGAGCTTTAATGTTGGAATTCAGTTTCTTATGTGAAGACAGTAGTACAACAATCAACAAGTCGTTTTTGTATTTGACGAGTTATTGGTAAATTATACATGTACTACTGTATGTAGCATTCTGCTATTAAAAGGAATGTGGAGATCCATTTATTGGTGCAGTTAATTCATTAAATTTCTCTTTCTTTAGTTTTAGTAGTCCATTGAATAATAGGATATTTCATACATTTACAAAGTGTGTGTACACATCTGAACAATATGCTTCTTTGCAACTGATTGACAAATTGCCCTACATCGACGTGAATAAGCACTGAATTGATCAGTGTTTTAGTAGTAGCCATGATAAAAAATCATGGGCGTACATACTCGAGCAGGATTCGAACCCACGACCTCCTGATCACCGGACAGGCGTCATCTCCACTAGACCACCGAGCTTTCGCCCGACAGCAAGTGTTGGTTCTAATCCTTATAGCATGCAGCGGGTACTGCTTTGTTATTCAAATTTTTTTATTATTTTTATTAATAAAAAAATTTGAATATGCTTCTTGCAATGCCGTGGCATACATTGTATACAGCGTATGCTTTGAAGGTACTGTACACATCTGTACATTGTGGCTAGAACTCAGGTCTACTGGGACATCAGTTATTGGGTCAAATAATCCTTGGGCAAGCTTTGTGGTTGCCATGGAAATAACCTGTTTGAGTAAAGTAGACAAAGAAAATAAACATTGTACATTGTGTGGAATACTGATGCAAACGGTTGGTACAGTGTAGATCTACACTGTAGGTTTGCTGTCTGTTGTACTGCATGAAGGTGTGTGCAAACTTTATACATCCTCTTACAAGTACGTACAATTTGTACCTCTAGGATGTTTGCTACAATGGTTTACATACCATTTTGCAATATCCAATGGATATTCAAAGAATTCCTTGTGAGTTGATGTACACACATGTGTAAAGATGTTAATTTGCCTAATAGTCTTCATTAAGGTGAAATTACAAAATACTTTAAAAAAAAAGACAAAGTGATTATGATAGCAAGAACTGGTTATCAGTGAATTCATACAATTTGTAAAGTATCTTTCTGCATTGCAATGTGTGAAGTTGACACAAACACAACATAAAAAGTATACACTGTAGTTCATACTACAACCATAGTTTGTTCTTTTTTTGTTAGATTTAATACACATTGTACAACCAATGCAGTTATTGTGTTGTGTGATGTTCTCTGCTTTCTCTTCTGCACTCTGTGGGTCACAGAAATCAGTTTCTAGCATGTCTACAAAGACAACATACAGCTGTACAAACTGTACTTTGCTCAGAACTGAATATTGGAATTTGATAATCTTCTGTGTTTCCTTTCTCCTTGCGTAGGATGTCTAGAAATCGTGCAAACCTTATTAGGATCTACACCCACTACATGTACAGTGTGTACTGTCCGTAGGTGTAGAGTACAAACATTTGTAATTTTGGTGTTATGGAGGCATTGCAAACCAGTGCATGTGTACTGTACTGTACAAGTGAAAGTGTACGTGTATAAAGTCCTATAGAGGTAATGCCTGATTGGTGTTTTAGTATGGTGCCATTGTGTGTTGTTTACTTATGATGCATTTTATGAGTGCATTTTTTTTCTTTTTTTTATACAATCTCCTCATTCTAGAATTTAGATGTTGTTTTTTTCCTGCCAATAAATGACAGTGGCAACACTGTCATAATACTGTTTTATAAGCTCAACTTCCAAGCATCTGCCAGCAAAAGTATAAAAAAGTTCTCAAACTTTCAAAAAGTGGCAGTGAAATTGAAGCACAGATGTAATGTATTGTACACATACAATGTACATCATGCAGAAACCAGCCCTCTGGTGTGTCATGTACATTTGTAATACACATCTTTCTTTGAAGGTGTAGGGCCTACATGCTCTACAAAGTACTTTTATATTTTTTTCCTGTGTAATACAAAAATGCCATTGTATACACAGCTACAGGACAAGAAGTAAATACACACACATACAAAGACACATTATGTTCATCAGGTAATAGTGTTGGTAGGGGATGATGCTAACCCACATTAACTGCACACTATCTGCACATCCATTGTGTGGGACTTTGCCTGGGAAGACACCAGGGTTTTGCAGAGTTCCAACGAAGTGCCTCCCATAATCTCGGAGACGTCTAGCCTTGCGAGTGCTTGATGGTATCAAGATGGCTGACTGGAAAATGCCAGTATTCAGTACAACATTGTATGTTGTAAATAAGGAACCGTTTGTGTACAAAGAGTTAAGTGATGCATGGCATAATAGCGTCTAGGATTAATGTGCCAAAGAATGAATACTAGATTGTACAGTAGAGCAATACTGCGAATGGGGGTGGGGGTGGGGGGGGGGGGGGGGGGGGGGGGGGGGGTTGGGGGGAGTAAGAAAGAGGGGAAAAAACCCCCAACATTTATAAAAGTTGTATTGTGTCTACAAACTGCAACTCTAAATACATGTAGGAGAACAGCTGTCAAAATGCTGTGAGGGTTTAGTTTAATATTACTTGTAATGTAATATACCAAAGTTGATCAGGGTGTAGGTATCGTACACTACAATGTTGTATAGACCTTTGTTGTCATTATTTCTAGCCATAATCCTGTCTGCTTTTTTATGACTTCTATTATTAAAAAAATGCAAACACTGAAATGCTGTTAATATCACGGCACAATACAAAATTTTAAACAATACTTTCAAACTTTGTAAAGCATTGTTTTACTGTATTTTATAATACAATCTACTGTATACTGTACATGTGTCAAATGCCTTTGTTGTGTGTTAGAATTTGTACAGTATCTGTTCAGACAATAAATTGGAAACATAGTCCATGTTGCTTTGTACATTTATTTATTTTACAAGTGTACATGTAAATACAGCTTGTGCATTTTGAGTCAATTATTGAGAAGATGCACAACATCAAATTGCAGGCCAGTGGCAATGTACATTGTATCATTGCTTTCATTCAGTATTTGTTTCAGTCGCCTTGCCCCAGACATTGATCAAGTGGCAGTATGAAACCATCAAAACATTGTTCACAGTTGCACTTGATATTCAAAAACAGTATCTGTGTCAGTGATCTGCATCAGCCCCTCTGTCGTGAATACAGAAAACATGAAACCCCAAAGGAGCATGAAAGAGAAGGTTCCAACATTGAGGTGAAAATAGATAAACTCTGTATGTTTCTAGCGAAAAAGAAAGTACAAGTGATTGCAGTATCACACACCATCAACTCTTGGTCTACTGTCGTAATGTTTTTATTTGTAGGTCATGATCACTGCACAAGGAAGAGGAAAAGATCATTGGAAACTCTTTTCTGAATGCTGCAGGGTAATTAAAGCTACAATTACAAATTGTATAATGTAAAACATGGTACTTGGCAGGATAACATTCATAACATAACTTTATAACATTCTTCTTCCAACATTAAGAATTTACTTGCTACAAGTACTGTACGAGCTGAAATTTTCACGGTGGTTTAATTTTCACGAATTTCGCGAATCGCCTTTGAACCGCGAAAATAACGCGTGAATAAGTAAGTTCAGTTAGACCCTCGCAACCGCGAAATTAACAACACCCGAAAATGTCCTCCAAGTACTTAGCAATTCGCGAAAATATCTGTATGCGAAGATTTCAGCTCGTACAGTAAACTGCATGTACATACTTGTACAGGTGTACGTGTATATCGGGAAGATCTATCAAGAAACTTGTCAGGCTGGTGCGATTTTCCAGGATATCGTGTTGTTTTGTAGTATTTTGAGATCAAAGAGTGTGAAATGATAAGAGCCAGTATGCCGACTTTTATTCCCGAAGCGCTCTCTCCTGTTCAGTCATTGGTTTGTAGAACACTGCTAGTACACTACGTGATGATCGAATTATGTCCTGGCAGTAGTGTTGGATGGCACGTAGAACAAACTGCATGCAGTTTATTCTCGCGAGCGATAATATACAAATAGTGAATGGTCACGAGTGCGATGGTACAAGATTTCGCACGAGGTGAAAGATAGAGGCGCTCTATTCAACGAGGGGAAGCCGAGTTGAATAGTGTGCCTCATCTTTCACTTAGTGCGAAATCTTGTTCCATTGCACGAGTAAAGACCATACATTATTTGTTTTATACAACACCTTGAACGTCAACAGATGTGGTCCACACAGATTCTTGAATTCAGCACAGAAATGGCAACCATTTTCTGTGAAAGACGAATGAGTAGCCGCACAGTCGCAGTCACCATGTACACGGTACATGTACATTGTATTTATGTACGCGAAGCCGATCGGTTGAAGTTGTTTACAAAAATGAGTGACAGAAGTATGCACTTGTAAGTGTGCTTGTAATTGTTGAGTGCGTGCGGCAAATGTTTGTTTATTGTGGCATCAGAGTCATGCGATGGAACAAAAACTTTGAGTTAATCGTGAGTTTAACACGGGAGTCAGTGGAAATGGATGACGGCAGCCATGAGCTATCCATTTTTGCTCAAATAAAATTGCACAGCTGACAGCCAAAGCTTGCGATGGAACTTTTACTAAATGTCACGTGATGGGCAATCGACCAATCGGATATCACTGCATTCTTTTTAGGTGTTGTATAAATACCGCTATGGCATGATACAGGTGTACAGTAATTGATGTTGTCGAATAGTAAAACATTCCATAGTAGCCATGATCGTGTAAGCTCTGATACTAGAGTATGTGACAGGTTCTGTAAACCGTTTAGGTTCTGTATACTGTATTTACATTTTCAGCATTACCCAATGATAATCATGTTACCATGGCATTCTTTCACACATTTCTTAAGTGAACATTAATATGTACACGTAAGAGCAAAAATGCATAGTTCTGCAAGCACACAAGAACTATCTTGTACATTGTATGTTTTAGCTTTAAGCCCCCGTTCCACTATCACGATTTGGACCCCGATCTGTCCCGATCTAGCAGATCGGGAGAGAGCGGCAAAAGCGTACGGGGATCGGAAGCATCGTAGCAGCAGCGTGTGGTGGTCGGGGTTGGAGCGGGCAGTTTTTCAGATCGGGAAGAAATTTTGAACCGGTTCAAAATTTCTTCCCGATCTCCCCGATCAAAATTGACATATTTTTAATCGTACGGCAAGTGGGGAGAGCGTAGTGACAGCGTAAACGCAGCGGGGAGAGCGTAATGATGGCGTAAACGCAGCGGGATGAGCGTAACAAGGTCTTTCTGAGCGTAGTAACATCGGCACAAGAACGGGAAGTAATTTTAGCTGTAATTTTCGAAGAAGAAGAAGAGATGAAGAAAAAGAAGAGAAGAAAGCAGCAAAGCAGCTACCCAAAAAGGCGAAGAAAGAGAGACTGCACGTGATGCTGAAAGAGGAGGAAGAGGACATAGCAGAATTTTGAAGAATATGAAATCATCTACAACTGGAGGAAGACGGACTATAAAAGCAAGGACATCAAGAAAAATCCTTTGAAAAATCAGCACGTCTTTGTTTATACAATGCATTGCTGCAAAAGAACCGTGAGTTGAGGAGGCTCTTCAAGTTCAAGTTCAAGTTGATTTATTTCACTTCCAACAAACAAATAATAAAAAATACAAAGAAACGCTCATATACACAGACGTCATGAAATCAGTACCACAATGCGATGAACAGAATAACATCGTAAAAGAGATACAGGCAAATTATCAACAGAGATACAAATAACAGTTACGTCACTGTGGTAAATGCATACAAAATATTGCTGGAAATGGAGGGGACTGCTAAAAAGCAGAGCTTGTAGTATTAGAATGCAGTCCCCTCATAGAGAAAAATATATAATTGCAAAAAACAACAACAAATTTCCCTAAGCGGTAGCAAAAAAAAAGACAGACAGAGTAATACACACATACATGCACACATACGGACGCACATTAACAAACACATGGCGGCTCTCTTGTAAGGAAAAAATTGATGAGAGGATAGAAAGATATAGTAGTGAAGAAGGTAGTAAGTCCGAGGTGGACAAAGGGGGGGGGGGGGGGGAGGGGAGAGGAG
The DNA here is from genome assembly GCF_040938485.1 of Diadema antillarum. Lineage (NCBI taxonomy): Eukaryota > Metazoa > Echinodermata > Echinoidea > Diadematoida > Diadematidae > Diadema > Diadema antillarum. The sequence goes on along the minus strand of NW_027271125.1, from coordinate 63,992 downwards.
AGGGAAATGGTGGGTCATAACCAGGGCACTGGAGGCACAGAAGCACGGGCTCGCTGATGAAGAAAGAGTAGTGAGAATAACGAAGCAACAACAACTTTGAAAATCAAAAGTAAAAAAAGAAGAATGAATCTTCGAGGTCCACAGTATATTTCTTCGGTTCTGCATGCTAATAAGTTGACTGACTGCTGACCCACAGTCGAATCGGGGTACATCGGGGCACATCGGGCACTTTTCAGCTCTCTGAACGGGGTAACAGCGTGATAAGATCGTATAGATCGTTCAGAGCGTAGATACAGCGTGCATTGATCGGATAACATCGGCAACATCGCACTAACAGCGTAGCTACATCGTTCTAAAGCGTATCGGCAGCGGCAGAAATCGCAATGTCTAATTCCCGATCATCGTAGTAAGAGCGTAGCAAGCACTTGGTAGTCGTAACTGCAGCGTACTTAGAGCGTTCTAACATCGTACTGCGTCCAGATCGGCTCAGGTTTTACCCGATCCTTCCCGACCTGAGAAAATTGTCCAATCGTAGCGAGAACGGCATAGTGGAACGGGGGCTTTATAGAAGCCGAGTGCTTGCCTATTCAGTCATGTATAGTGTGATACTGTACATTATGTATAGCCTACACACATCCTTTTCACGTGTTGTTATTGCACCAGAAAACATGTATTGTTGTCCACTGACTTGAATATCTCATGCATGAAGTTCCCCATTTTTTTTTAATCAGTTCTCAAAGATAATTTGAATGTACGTAATATGACCTTAAAATGTTTGTCAAAGAGAAATGAAAAACTGTAAAGCCCCTTGTTCTGAGAATAATGGTTGGAATTTATGATTCGGGTCTGAAAAAATTCACCAGAAATCTGTACATTGTTTCCCCCTCCAGCATACACATGTAAAGTTTGCAGCTTTATCATTCTGAGGGAAGGTCACAATTTATCTACACTGTACTTGTACAATATGACATGTCCTGTCATATTGTAGAAGTACAATGTACAAGGAGTAGTGGTATGTACGGTACACAGACTGCAGGTACAATTCAGACCTTTCCACAGGAATCTACAATTTTAAGGGCTGCAAAAGGGGCACATGAACTTTAACGGTGAAGCTGCTTGAGTCATCAAGAAGTTTGACCTATCAATCAAGGATTAGGCAGAAAGATGCAGCACTACTGTGGATTAACTTGTGATTCATGCACAGTTGTATGGAGAAAGATTTTGTTGTGTGTTTGTTTGTTTTGCTTATTTGACTATCACAGCAGAATATTACGTGTACATATTGGATAGTGTTGAAATGCCTTGTAATGTCATCAGTACTACAACAGTACAGAGCAATTTCTTCTTCTGGTTTTACCCACATTCTTTTCCATTTTCAAGATTAACAGGCATTTCTACTGTAAAGGAAAAAAATTACACTTGTATGTACTGGGAAACATAATAATCTAAAACTGTATCAAACAGATAAAAAAAACAACAACAACATTTTGATACGGTATTTGGATTTACATTGTATATCATTTATAAAGCATAATTTGTTTACATACCATGTGCTCCTGAACATATTATTGTTATGATGTGGAGTACTGTATTATTGTTATTACAATCAGTTCCTCTACTACTACCTGAATTTTCTTTTGATATCAAGATGGATCAGCCAAAAACAATAATGACAAACAAACAGACAAACAAACACAAAAACCAACAACAACTACCAAAGTTTATAAGCAATCAGCCAACCAAACCAAAATCTGTAAAATTTAGAAAAGATCATGTTTGTGCATTGACACACATCAAAGCAGATACAGAGCACTGTGTAGAACCAAGGCAAAAAATTTTCATGCTACATGTATTAACGTTTACAGTATGGTTTCCCATTATGGTTTTTTTTTCCTTCTTTCTTTCTTATGTTGGCCCTTTACAACAAGTTTCTATTACTACTACCTCTTTCAGACACATTATGTGTAGGATGTTCACTACTGTATTGAGGTGATTATGAAACTTTAATGCAAAGGTTTGCAGTGGGTTTCTCTCGCCACAACTTTGAATATGATGGGGAAAATATAAAATGTGATGTATTACGTCTAGAAGTGCATTGAACTGAGGTAGTTCATGTATGCACTCTTAGCTATTGAGAACAGTCCCCCTTTCCCCATTCTCCCCTCCAAGCCCCCCCCCCCCCCCCAAAAAAAAAAGAAGAAGAAGGAGAAAGAATATAATACTAGTATTTTCTATTGTGTCTCATCATGGTTGCCTTGACAACGGGAGTTGCAGAGTCCTACAATGTACATTTTGTGTGCTGTATGAAAAATTTGTGTGACAACTTCATTCACTCTGGCATGGCTTCAACCCTTCATACATTAGTATTTGTAGGATTGTTCAAAGCTGACATGCATACAACACACACACATATGTTGTACACACACACACACGCACACACACACACACACACACACACAAACAGTCAAGTGCAGTCACCCATGTCACACAAATGAGTTTCAATACAAATGTAGGGTATTCTTTACAGTTTAATTGACATTGCCATTTGACCCAGAAAGTGACCCCCACCACCCCCTCCCCCGCACCTTTGTACTTTATAAATACTTTCATCACATACCTGTAATGTATACTGCACAAGTTTAGAGGAGATTTGAATTGATTCCACTCATATTTGTATTTAACAGAGCCATGTACTGATGTAGTAAATTGTGCAGAATGTGGGAAAGTCCTCATTCTAATGATAATTGGATACAATCATCTGTAAAACTGTAACTTAAGGATTTTAAAAGGCTTCCATTTTGGGTTTCATTAAAGATGTTATATAACGCCTACGTAGATCCTCGTCATTTGATTGGTTGTTTGACATTGATCATTCGGCCCATTTCACTATGACGTCATCATCCGTGCAATTGTGGCTTCATTTACCGTGCAATTTTGACCCATACGATTTGCTCCATTGCACGCACTCCGAGAGCCCGGCACACTACGCATGTAAAAGGCTTGCATTTGTAGTGTGTATGCGATGTCCATAATGGATCCAGCGCGCTAGTGTAAAGCGCTCAGTGAGCACTCTCTCAATCTCAGATCCCGCACATTCTCTCTTGTTTCTAAATTTATAATACATCAAATGACAAGGATTTGTTTTAGGTGTTATATAAAACAAATAATAAATGTTTTTCATTCGTGCAATGGACAGAATATTTCATTCGGTGAAAGATGAAATTATTGATCCATTCAACTCGGCTGCGCCTCGTTGAATGGATCATTTCATCTTTCACCTCATGAAATATTCTGTCCATTGCACTCATAAACATTCATTATTTGTATAATAATCTACAGTAGACATGGAATGGACTGGGTTGAATGAGTTAAACACTTACTTCTGTTTCATTATATTTTAGCTTTTCCCATTTTTGTATCTTTTAACCTTTCAAGTGTATGTTGAGCATTTCATGTGATGGATTTGGTGCAATATAATCAACACAAGGTCAAAGGTCACAGACCGGGGTCAATGAACTTTTAAGGCCCAATGTTAAGTTTTTAGGGCATGTTTCGATTATGGGTCATAACTTTTGATCCATAGGTTTGTTTGTGACCAAACTTGGATGGTAGATGTACCTTGGTGAGTTGATGGCCACCATAAGGTCAAAGGTCACAGGCACGGGTCAATGAACTTTTAGGGCCCAATGTAGTGTACTGTGCATTTCATTATGACTCCTAACTTTTGGTCCATAGGTCCATTTGTGAACAAAATAAAAAAAAGGTGTACGTTTGTGGGCGAGACACATTACGGCTCTTGCCTTGTTTTTTTTTTTTTTAACAGACTTGTCTTAGACATCAAATCCTTGTTACGCATGAGAAAATTTTCCCATTGTATGAATTTTATTTCTCTGAAACTCCTGAAATAGGGAGATGTGCCAACACTTTAGCACAAAGAACACCTTTCACGGAAAAGGATGATCGCCCACTGCTGTCATGTAAACATGACTTATTTGTTGTTGAAAAAAATATCTGGATTGATTCCTGTTTCAGAAGTAGAAAAGTGAAACCCATGGGAAACAAATGTGTTAAAGAATGTCACTTTGTTTAATTTCCATGATACTGTACATAGCAAAGCAACTCAAGTTGGCTGTCAGCGGCTTTTCTACTGTAGTAGATGCCGACGATGGCAGCTGTGTAGTGTAGACTTTAACAGGACAGAGATGATGTCATTCAGGCATTACAAGCCTTGCTCCCCCCCCCCCCCCCCCCCCCAGACTGTAGAGATTGGGAAATCCAACGAAATTTGTCCTCCTTGTTTTCAGGCAAAGGGCAAATACTGTCAGCAGTTGTGAAGATGCTTTGAGACTCAGCTCAAGGCTTTAACATGATGGTGTTTACAATATGTGTTTTGATATAAAATTACTGTGTTGTATGTTCAGAGTCCTCACTGTTGTTGGTTTTTTTTTGTGGCAATTTTGCGGTCCCTGGGCACATACAGCATTCATCTGATCAGCGTGCATAATTTTTCCAGAAGAAAATTATTCAGATCTCTGCCTAAAAGGTAGGAAGAGGTTGTACAGTATGGTGTGGTACCGAGAAGGTACTCAACGAGCTTACGTTGTGTACCTACAAAAATGTACAAACTGTACGTGTACACTGTACAACGCACATGCCGTGTCTCCATAGTGGGGTAGTATTAAATTGTATGTACATGGATATGAAGAATGGAAACTGGCCTGCAGTTAATTGCCAAACTTACACAGTTTTTAGTAACATCTTAACAAAATCTTAGATACAGTAACATGGGTTGCAATATTTCCTCAAACAGTTGCACGCCCTTAGAAAATTCAAACTCTTGTAAACTTGTAACTAATGCTGATTAAATGATTGATGATGTAATATTTCAAAAGCCATCCTGTGCACAATACAGTGCTCCATACACTAAAGTAGCCCAGTACCTGTTGGTGGTCTGCTCAAATTCCCTGCAAAAACAAGCATAGGCCCTGTATCACACTTCATGCTGAGACATTGTATAAAAAGAATAATCATAGAATACATGAATTATATGAGTATCAGCACACTTACACTTTGTATAAATAAATATTTGGGATTGCATGTTGTTGACTTTCTTTTCTCCTATATCTCCTTTCAATGTGAAAACGAATTTCAATACAGCAGCAAGCTTGAACTTTCCATAGTGCGTGGGCTTAAAGGACAAGTTCACCTTCATAAACATAAGGATTGAGAGAATGCAACAATAATAGTAGAACACATCAGTGAAAGTTTGAGGAAAATTGGACAATCGATGCAAAAGTTATGAATTTTTAAAATTTTTGTGTTGGAACCGCTGGATGAGGAGACTACTACAGCTTTTGAGTCATATGCGTACAACAGTATAAAGAAAATGTAGAAGAAAATTCCACATATTTTCACTTTTTTCGCATAATAAAAAAGCACTTGACTTGCTTCTTTCTAAAGGCGGGGGGAATAATATTACCCGTAACATTTGTCGGTAACGAGTCAGGGGAATGTGTACTTCTTTCAAAAGATGGAATTTTGTGAAATTCTCTTTATATTTTCCTTATATAGTTGTACGCATGTGACATCTAAGTTATACATACTCTGCAGTAGTCTTCTCATCCAGCGGTTACTGCACAAAAACTTCAAAAATTCATAACTTTTGAACGGATTGTCTGATTTTCCTCAAACTTTCACTGATGTGTTCTACTAATATTGCTACATTCTCTCAATCCTTATGTTTATGAAGGTGAACTTGTCCTTTAATATTTGATGTAAAAACCTTGGTGCACTGAAGTACTGTAGCAATACTATGTCAAGGTGGCAAGATACATTTGTACATATTTCTTCATTTCTGCATCATTTGTCATGAACATGTTGTTGGTGTTTAGAAAGTTCTTGATTTTTGCGGTGATGTCAGTAAATGTATGGTATGTGTGCATAATGGTGATAAAGTCAAGCATGAATGAGAATATTCAGTGTAGAGTATTTTATCTTTAATGGCTGTGTAAAATTTTCAGTACCCTGGATAAGTCTACGTTAGGGGGAAAAAAAAGAGAGAGTGAGCTAGAGAGAGAGACTGGGAGAGATGCATACACATATTTATGCAAGGAGGGAGAGAAAAAGATTGATAGAGGGAAGAAGAGATACAGTGAGAGAGAAAGATGGGGAGAAAGAACAAGTAAGGAAAGAATCAAGCAACAATGCTGGGAGAGATAATATGAGAACTTTGTGCAGTACCTGCCAATGTGCCAAAATGCCCCTTGGAAACTGAGCAACATTCCAAGGGGTGGGGGGGGGGGGGGGGAGAGGGGTGGGGGTCTTTTTTTGTTACATGCACCATACTAAAGAGACATTGTGTTGGCCACGGATGCCAACGCAGCACTGCCGACTTCAGGAGTAATAACCTGCCAGACTGTAGCTAGACGTCCGCGATATCCAGCGAGTAAGCCGCGCCAAGCTTGTGACATTTCCTGGCTCTGTGCGGTTCAGCGGGAGATTCAGCTGTTCAGGAAAACATTTTAGACACAATACGTGTGTGTGTTTGTGTGCATGTGTGTGTGTGTGTGTAGCATTTGTATGCACATAGCAACGACTTGTATTAAACCTATTTTACATACTGCCTCTGGAACCCATGCCATACACGTACAATCCAAACAATCCTACATTTAATTATATACCGGGGCTTTGCTTTAAAATACAGTCTGTATGAAATCATCAAACTTTCCCCATTGTGCTCCAAGAAAAACTTTATACACACGTAAAGAGCAAAATTTTGATTATGTGTGAAGTATGTTTATCAAATATGTAGTGGGAGGTAATTCCATACTTTCCTGGAGATGTTACATGAAGGGGATTGTAATCACATTATACAATGTATCAAGTAATTTGTAGACTGGTTTACAAGGTTATGAAATTTAAAGTGCTGTCTTTCCATACATGTCTACAGTGTATTTATAGAGACATTCTTCACTCTTCAAGTTAACATTCAAGTGCCAACATGCAATATGGCAAAGATGAAAACATTATTCTATTCGTGTTAGGTTTTACAATACAGACTTTTTATAGGAATATTGATGCTGATCTGTTAAACTAAAAGTAAAAAACATCCCAATCTGTTCCCCCACCCCTCCCCCCCCCCAAAAAAAAAGGAGAAGAAAGAACAGGATTTCATTATTGATTACTCTTTTATAGCCATTGATATTTGTAGATGACATGCTTGATTTAAAAATTATGAAAAACAAAACGAAAGAAGAAAAACAAAAACAAACACAACACTGATTTCTCTAGACTACAATTTTGTACATGGTGTACAACTGCACTTGTGTTTCACATGTTTCATTTTTAAGCATGGTGTGACAGGATAGTAGTCTCTGTCATTAATCATGTGCTGTGTAATCCATGTCTCCACTTGCCTGGGGCTACGTGTACTTTATAGAAAATCGACTGTCCAGCAGGTTGTACAGTGTAATATTGACATTAAAGTGGGCACTTGGCTGTTGAAAAGAATTGTGCAGGGCCCTCGTCTGAATACCCACATAGGCCTGAATTCACGAAGGTGGTACAACTTGAAACACAATTGAAAAATGTTTGGAGAATGTACCGTATAGGAGGTGCACAGCAGAACTGTAGAAGCTGTTTAATATTTTGGTGAGGGTTCAATTTTCATGAATTTTGCGAATCACTGTTGATTCACGAAAATATCTACTTGAGAAAATAACAGCTTTTGTGGTACGAGGGTTCAATATACTGCAAACCCAAGCCTGATGAACCAATCTATAGCAGTAACATGTCACAGGTATCTCTTTAAAGTGCAGTTCATTATTATGATGTCCATGCAACACGCTGTGCATCATGGGATATGTTGTACATGTATAAAACATTGTACGTTTGTGCTGTGTCGCACTGGTTTCAAGTACAATTGTACGTAATGTGCAGCCTTAGTTCTCTCTCAAAACCAACACTGCCAAAACTGTGTCATGATGTACACTGTACATATCTATGCATTTTGTATGATGCATTTAATGTAGATTGCATACCCAAGAGAACTTTATTACCAGGTCAGGCCACCTTGCTGGCCAACTGAAATGTTGCATTGGAACAAACATGGCTGAGGAAATATGTATGAAATGTACAATGTGTACATTATGTAGATCTGCATGTGGGAGGTGGTTTTGATTGTATCTATGCGCAAGTGCTAGCATTGGTAAAATAGCATTGCAGGCCATAAACTTATAGATGCCTTGTTTGTGCGTGGAGGCATTCAGAACCCGTCTGCCTGTGTCACCAGTCAGTGGAAGGGCTGCAGTACTTCATTCTGTCGGCAGTACGCATCAATTACAGCAGGCAGTCTGCAGCGTATTGAGTAACGCCTAGCTGCTCTGCCCCTCCTCCTGCTGTAGTCTGCCGGGTGAAGCTTTCGTCGGCATTCTCCCCAAATCTTGATATAATTTGCTTTCTGGCCATGTGTGAGGAATGCTCCTGTACCATTCAAGTGCACAAATTTATATACAATTGTAGAAGGATCCTCCCCCCCCCCCTCTCAATTTGTTCATATGAAAATTTAATTTGTGGTAGCATTTCATCAAGAAAGTCAAGGTCTGCGGTGTGCCTGATGGTTCACTCTCTCCAAACTTGTTCCTCACATACAATCTGTCCCTGACCTTTGCAACAAGAAAACCTGGTACTGCATAGGCACCACTGTAGGGTCCTACATACATGCTTTTTTTTTTCCTTTTTATATTCACATTCATTATTCATTATTCCTTGCTTGATAATGTCTTGTTTTACTATGACTTAAAGTACAGGTTGTACTGTACATTAGTTATGATCATCAATGGATATTGTGATGTATGACTTTGTCTTCTTCTTTGATGCTCTCCTTGTACTTCTGAAGTTCACTCGCACCAATACCAGGGCTCGACATTAGGGGTGGCCCAGTGGCCCAGTGGCCCAGTGGCCCAGAGCCACTAGAAATTTATGTCAGGCCATGAAATTTCCAAAAAAGCTATTTGAATTGTCATGTTTCTGTTTAAATTGTGAGGCACTTAATTTTTTTTTTCCTGGGCCATCAATATTTCAGATATTTATGCAGGTTATTGTGGCCCAAACGGACTACCAGTGAAAAAATAAATATTGTTGAACCCTGTCTGCACTACACGTAGTATACATTGTACTAAATATTGAATTGCAGACCTTGTACAGTGTATTCAGCGTGGAAATCTTACACTCCTTGTTTATTACATTTTTACAGTGTTGACTGTTGACATCAAGTTGTCATTTACGAATGCAGCATACCATGTCTATGAGAGATGAAAACAAAAAAGAATAATCACTCGTGCCTGACAATGTACAATGTAATGCTTGCCAGAAGAATTGAAATGAACTTGCATCATTGAACATCTATGTGCGTGTACATGCATGATAGTCAATAAAATGAATACAATGCATCTATACATTGTATGTTGATTTGAAAATATTCTCGGCATCCTTCATTTGCGATCAGCAGAAAGAGTACACACTGTAGATACATCTCTAGATGCCTGAATAGAAGACTACATTTGTATCTGCTATAACTCTCCCTGACTCACAATGTATAGCATTTATAAATTCATGCACGTTCAGAGTGGAAACATGTTTCTTGTCTACGGCATTCCAGTGCCAATGACCTCTGTGTCGTTATGCGCAGAATGCTGGCTTAACGAGGGACTGGTTCTAGAATGTCAAGACAAATTGAACGCTATGAGGTCCATGTATGCTGTACATGTACTGTACTGTGTACAAATTGTACATTCATTTGTAATGTTTGTGGGGACTTCCACGTTTCTCGGCTTGTCACGCAATATGTGTACATTTTGTAAGACTGCTATAGCACATGAGAATATAAACATGTGACATTACACTGTACATATTGTACATTGTGCCCTTGGACCTTGTGTTTAAACTCCACATTTTTTTTTTGTCCTCTTCCTTTGTTAATACAGCCAGTTGAGAAACATGTACGAGTGTTGAGCATATAGTGGTACATTATGTCACATGCACATGGGATCAGTCACACAGTCTCTGCTCAGTACTACAGCGTAGCCTTTGACAACAGTCTTTACACTGCAAACACATCCAGAATGATCCTTTCCAAATTATTCAACATTCATTCAAGGTGTTTACAAATTTTTGTATAACATTATATACAGCGTTTGTATGTGTGCATGTCTTCCTTTGTGCATGCAGAATTGTGTGGGTGCGATTCGTCATTTTTTCAGCCCACTGGTTTTTTTTGAAGAGACACGAAATGGCTGTTGGGGGATTTCAGAGGTACAGCTGGTACATCAACCATAACAAGTGTTTTTGCCTACTTGGAAGAAAAATACATCGGCATGAAGAATAAATTGATTAACTCCCCCACAAACTACATTAATGTAAAGCCATATCAAATAATTTGAGGAAAATTTCTGTTAGCATTTTCTGTTAGCATTTTTCCTTTCATGGAGAAAGATTGAACCACAATTGGAATGTATTGAATAGCTCACATATTGTGTTGCAGTGGAAGTATAAAAAAAAAAGTAAATGAAGTATTTTGCTTGTATTTCTTAGCTCATATTAAAGAACTTTGGATTATTTTGAAGAAAAGAGGTTTGAATCAAACGTGATGTGACTCACTTTAAAAATGTCTTATCGTATTAAAGTGGTGTATCATATACTGGATTCTCAATAAGATGTCAGACTTGTGAGGTATGAGGGGTCGAGAGACAATTTTTTTCTTCCGTTTAAGCGATGCTCCCCCTTTAAAGCGATGGCTGGTATTGGCTCATTAATGCAAACCACACAACATGAAGCTCAGTATGTGGGCATAAACAGTGTGCATTAAACCATGCAGCTTTTATCAAAACCCACTGATATAACCACACCAACAAGTACCTGGTACAAGACATGACATGTGTGCAGTAGGACATGCAGACACAAAATGGTAATTAAAAAAAAGGCACAGCAGTCTCATAATTGTGTAAATGCATCATCGTAACAAACCTTTGTTTGTTTGATCCACAAATCATTAGAGTTCACACCATACACTACCATGTGTACATCAAGTCACGATGTGTATGACCCTACATGTATCTACAATGTACAAATGTATGTAGAGAAAGAGACAGATGCAGTACTGCTCGCCACAACATGCACATTACAGCGTAAATTACGCGATGGCAATAATTGTGCGTATGCGACGAACACATTTTTCTCATATTTATGCCGTGATAACACATGTAGCTGTATTGCAAAGCATTAATACTGTTATACCAAGGCATGCTATTACAAAGGTGTAGCACTTTGTATGTACATACATGTATATAGCCACAATTGGTGTACTCATAGGCATTGTAGAAGTTTTATGTAGCGTACTGTACATCATGTACCACAAGGTATCAATTTACAGATCGCACTGCCCTACTGTAACACACAGACACCACGAGGCATTGAATACTGCTAGTGTCATGGTATGCTGGAGGGGTGGGGGGGGGGGGGATGGGTCATTGATGGAAAACACTCATTTTGTAAACATTCAGTGCTTGCACAGTCTGGATTGGGCCAAACCTGTTTTTGTTGTGTCTCTCGACGACCAATTGATGAAGTGCTGCGAAAACATGGCCTCTCTTGTTTATGAAGATGTTGCCCACTCACTGCTGGGAGGTGTTTGACAAACAGGGCTGACAGTGAGAGTCTTGTAGTGTCTGCACCCCTTTCTTCCCTTGTACATGTATACTGGTGTTTGCTTTGTAATTGTTCTCACATGTTGGCTCAGGGTGTCCTTCTTTTCTATACTATCTTGTCTGATCAGAGATAAACCCGAATTCTCTGGCACATACAAGGTGTACTGTGAGTCTTTTCTCCTTTCACAGTGCACAGAGAGTTCTGGATATATCACCTGACTTTAAATCACCTGACTTCCCATTCCATCATGTGACTCACACTGGCACAGGTGAGGTGAACAACAAGAACAACTGCAACAAACACCCACACTGAAATCTACAGGGGCGAATTCTGCGTAACTGCACAAACCACAGAGGCATTGTATTATATGCGTTGACAGCATGTGTACAGTACATATGTCCACATATGTTTTCTTCTAGGTGCATTGAAGAACAACAAGGCTTAAAACCACAGGTTTGGTCAATCACGTCAGTTGATCTGTGTGATCACCTCTGCATTCATAACATACATAACATACACCATGCACGACTGTTTTTCTCCTTTTTATAGGGGGGGGGGGGGTAGAACTATGAATAGAAGGGTAATGTTAATCATTCCGAAGATTTGTTTATAAATCCGAAATGAAGTGAGGTTCGTTATTTTGACAGTTTGTTATTCCGAAACACACAAAAATACTGTACCTAGAAGTTTGTTAATCCCAAAATGAATTGGGGTTCGTTAATCTGAACGTTTGTGGCATTATTTTGCATGTTAGTTTGAATATTCCAGAGGTTTGGTTTATCTGTAAATAAAATAAGGTTTATTATTCCTCCTGTAAGGTTCGTCAATTTGAAAATGAAAAGGGTTTTTGATTCATTATTTCGAATATTATTCTAAAGGTTTGTTTATCTGTAAATTGAATAAGGTTTGTTATTCTAAGGTTCGTCTTAAAAATCTGAAAATGAAATAGGGCTTTTGATTTCAAAGGTTCAGTAATACGACACCTTCGTGTTTATGAAGGTTTGTAATCTGAAAATGAAATAATTTTCAAAAATTGTTTGATGTACATCTAGCCATAGTCTTGAAGGACCTGTCAAGCAGAACGTGAGCAGAAGAACCCACAGAATATTAGCAGTGTACAATGTGTACTTTAAAACGAGAAATTTTTGCGGCATGAAATTTTCATGAATTCGAGCCAATATCCTTTTCGTGGGATGAAATTTTTGTGAATTGCCACTGGCATTCAATGCACTTGTGTAGACAAGAACTTTCACTGGCATTTTGATTTCGCAAAGCCTGGCTCTCGTGAAATTTGCAAAATTGAAATGCACATGAAAATTTCTGGTTTTACAGTTCATCCAAAAAAATCTTGGTACACCTGTGTGCTTTCACTGAGAAAGGAATTGGTTTACTTTGATATTATTATGGAACAGAATTAATCTCACATCAAAGCTAAAACTTTCACAAAATTAGATAAGACTTAAGTCTTTAATATCTTATTTTGTGAAAGTTTTAGTTTAGTTTTGATGTGCCTCAGTTGAGAATTTCTATCATTAACTGTGCTACCATGAGGAGTTCCAAAGGGGTTATTTTTCATTTGCATATTCTTTTTTTTTTGGGGGGGGGAGGGAGGGGCCTAGATCTGTGAATGATTACACCTGTGAGAAAATGCATATTTTCTTCAACTTCTTTGAAATCATGAAGAAATCGACGAGTGAGATCTCAGGTTGAAATTATTCTGTTGCCCATTAGGAGTGACAGAACGGAAGATTGATTAAACATGAACCAACACAAATAATTGTAATCAGTGTCATTTGTATTACAAAGTCAGATGTTATTGTTACATTTGTAAACCGTTGTGCTTACAAAATGGCATGCAAACATATTATCACACTGGTCATTTAAAGTTCACCATTTGTGTAAATCATCAAATATTTACAAGAGCATTGTCTGAATAGAATGTATTTAAGGCTTAATGCATATCACATGTGCATTCTTACGAAACTTGTGTACTTTGTACCATACAAAACAAAAGATTGCTATTAAACTTTGTTGAATAAGAACACGGCCTGGTACAGCAAGTTAAATCTTAAATCTCAGAGCAATTACATGTATCTGCTTGTTAGAGATATGTACAAATTGTAGGCCTATAGTATCAACTATGCATGCGGAGTTGTATACGAAAAATATCTTTGATATCACACTATAAAAGATGATGAAATAAGATTGCCAAAACTTTCCTTTTCTTCAAATGAAATGTCAACACAGCCACACGTCTGCCCCAACGTACCTAAATCTTTGTTTGTGTGTTTCTGAGTACTCAATTTCTTGCGAGTTCCTGCCATTTTATTTACGTGTGGCAGGCAGGTCCATCAAGTCCCATAGAGGATTTGTGTATAAATTTAGCAGCCTTGTCAATCATTCAAAACAAATGCCTCATAGACCCTCTGGAGACATGTCCAGTGTATGAAACCACAACTTGTACCAGGGTCTAAAATCCTTTGCTCCAGTATCTGAATGAATATATCTTTTAGCGATGATAATTTAGGAGAGAGCTGTGATCCTTTCTCCACTAACATCCCTCCAGAGAAAGAAAGAGGGAGGGAGGGAAAGAGATGGAGAGACAGGAGGAGAGAGCTTGAGCATGTTTTCGTAGAATCCTGCCTCTTTTCCATGAGCTCGAGATTGTCCAGCATCTCCAAAAGCCGACGATGCCCCAACCCAGCCATGACTTGAGCTCCCGTTGTTGTCACGTGGACGCTTGTTTACAGCCAGAATCCCTGCTAGCTATTCTGATCAGAATGGATGACCCGTTAGAAATAAAAGGGGTGCGGTATAAAGGGGGGGGGGGATGTTCATCAAGTGTGCTCCAGCCGGCAATACATGAATTTCCAGGAATGTCTAGGGATTTTCCTTATAACTGTTGCCCTCTTGCATCAGTCCTGCAGTCCCAGTGCCCTGGTGCTTTGCTTTCACAAATTGTGTATATTTTCTTCTCCCTGCCATTTATAGTGTAACCTGTCCAATTCAGACGTCTGCTTTTCTTTGTTGTTGTTGTTATGGAGGACTTTGAGGGTTTTCTGAGGGCTGTAAAATTCCAGTGCTCTCATGAGAATTACATGGTTGAAATGGCTTTTAACACTCTCAATATAAGAACAACACTTTCAACAGGTTATTTAAAGTAGTATGAGTGTACTTGTGCAGATAAATTCAATAGTCCTATAAGGGAAAAATAGCTTCATGTTTGCCATCCTAATCTTCACAATAATGTTCAGTAGTGTATAAGTGCTGCCTGGGTATTGACTTTGCATTTCATCTTTACCTCCACCAAGGACGTAATGATTTCGACGGAGGTGGTTTGGTTGTCTGTTCTTTCTGAAACTGAGTTCAGTATCATGGTATTAAAGGGTGTGTACAGTTCTGGTCGAGGTGAGGATTAATAGCTTATAACGTTTTGCGAGATATTCAGAAACCATTTTACGAGATGTCAAAGAGCATGCAATTCTAAGGGGTATCAAAAGTTTATTTGATGAAAATTGGTTTTGAAATGGCTGAGATATCAAAAAACAAGGTGAAACAAATAAAAGGCGTGGCCTTTCGCCTTTTATTATTATCACTTTTTTGGCTA
Organism: Diadema antillarum; assembly: GCF_040938485.1. Classification (NCBI taxonomy): domain Eukaryota; kingdom Metazoa; phylum Echinodermata; class Echinoidea; order Diadematoida; family Diadematidae; genus Diadema; species Diadema antillarum. The sequence continues at coordinate 48,682 of NW_027271125.1, read as the reverse complement.
TGTCAGCCATTTGAAAACCAATTTTCATTAAATAGGCCTAAATGTTGAATCCTTCTCAATATTACATGCTCTTTCATATTTCATAAGAAATTTCTCATTATCTCACCTAGGAATGTTCAAAACATGAATCCCCACCTCAACCAGTACTGTACAGTCCCTTTAAAGGCAAATTCTCTTTGACATCAGAAGAAAAGTGTTAAAATCTGTTTCCTTGACTGATTTTGAGTGTTCGCTGCATCCACTTTATATACCAAATATGATAGTGGGTACCTTTGAAAATTTTTGCGAAAATTGTCAACAAAGCTCTTGTTCCGCTTGAATTCATCGCTGTTCTCCGCGAGTGTAGCGTAATAATGTGTGAGTCTATGGGAGAGCTACAGTATCGTAAGTGTTAATAGCGATCAATTCTGATTTTCAAGACCAAATATCTATTATTTCAGAGTAAAATAAAGCTGATAGCATGAAAATATGATTATCAGAGAACATCTTAATACAGGAAAATGTCTCATACAGTCAACAAAACTCTCCTTCCACTCGAATTCAATGCAAGCCCTGACTCGCTGTGCTTTGCGAGTGTAGTGTAATGATGGTACATACAAAATGAGCCTTTATGAGCGCTGCAGTTTTGGAAGTTTAGCTATCAATTCTGATTTTTAGCGAGCAAGAAAACATTTGTTTTGTGTAGTTCCATCGGCCTCTAAAAGTGCATATAAAGTTCACCTCCCAAGAGCCATGGCATGGAGTAGGGGAGAGGCAGACATCCACTTTGGAGAAGTTTTGAGTGCCTACATACGTAGTAGCTATCGGGTCTCACACGAGGACGTCATGACGTCAGGTGGGGAGGCAGGCAGCATCAATGCAAATGTTGTTCGGGGGAGTTTGCCGGCAAATTGAATCGGTGGTATTGTGTGGAGAGATGTCTCTGTTTCCAAACGACACACACACACACCACGGTTCCTTCTGATTTAAGTAACACTTGCCAGCATGTATTGAAAGTTGCATGCCCTGATCCAGAATGTGTAAATTCACTGACTAGTGGAAGACAGTATCCACACAGCAGAAATACCGATACTGTACAATGTAGGCCTGCAACTGTACGTACGTACATAGGCACCTACCACATTGTACCTGTACAGTGCACAAAACGTGCTCTACCCAAAATGTGCTGTATTATCATTGCTTTCAGGGTTCTACAACCCACTTTGCGTGCTCTCCTGGGGCAACTGAATAACTCACTGTTGGGCGAGTATGAATTGCATGGGTGCTTTGACTGTTTAAAGTATGTAGGCGTACATTATAGGGGTCCTACTATAGCCCAATTTATACCAGATGGGCAGATGAAAGAAAATTACAATGTGTAGGTCCTTTTGGTGACACATGATACTTTACTCACTCCTTTTCCAACCTGAAATCACTTTTCTTCAACAAAGTGAAATATTTCCAATTTATACAGTGTAAGACCTAAAATTTGCATGTAAACCAGCTTGAACATTATGGAGAGTATATTTTGTACATGTACACTGTATGTTAATCCTTTGATTCAGACCCAGTTTTACACCATTCTTAAACCACAAAATGTGGGGATGTTGGTCTACTACCTCCACAGGCACCCTGTACTATACACAGATTGACAGATGTTGCTCCATAGTTTGCTGAACATCCTAATCCGAAGAGCTTTCATTGAACTTGAAGGTATAGATGGTGTAGCATTGTCTGAAGTGATACAATGTAAATTTAAGCCAGTGGCTTGTTTGTGTGTAAATTGACAAAAGGCATGCACCTGTAATGCATAGATGTGAAAGGAGCCTGATGACTGTACACGTAACTCAACTCCCACATGTGTTACTCAGCATTGTTGTTTCAAAAGGAGATTTCTGGATTTTTTTAAAAGACTTTTGCATATTGGCCTACATGTACATGTAGGCCTACACTGTGCATGCATTGGTTATACTACTGGGTAGGCACCTACAGAGTTTCATAATTCATTGGACTGAGGAATAGGAATGTTTTCAAAATTTAAAACAAATCACAATGAATCAAGATGTCATAGCTTTTTCTATAGGAATGCTTGATTGGTTGCTCAAGGAAGCAGAACAAAGACAGAAATTGCTTGAATGTGTGAGCCACCTACATTGTATGTCATCATCCTTGTTTTACTGTAGTGTTGTTTACCAGGTACATACGTAATGTATGTTTTGGGTTTTTCAGAGTATTGGCTTGTCTACTCAGGGACCACAATAAATGTCCACAAATCTATATAAGTGTACATGGCACTATTTGTTGTAGACTTATGTAAACTACATGATGGGAAATTATATCAAGTCGTCTGAAGTACCCCTTTAATGTAAACCTGTTGCATGTGATAGTAGGTGTGTGGGCCAGTGATTTTCAAGAAACTGAACATTCTTGTAAAAGTGGGCATGCTAATCAATTCACCACTCGTGACTCATGTCATTGGTACACGGTTCCAGGCAGCTTGCTCAAAAGCAACTTGTATACAAATAGTACCGACACAAAGTTTGCGGCATCTTCTATCAATGGCTTCGGGGGATAGCCACAGTCTGTACTCAGAGACTACAATGTCAACATAATTGATCCCCCATCGACCTCAAATCCAACAGGGCAAAGCTTTTTCCCCCTAGCTTCTGGGAACATGAGCCAGTTAGTATGTCCCCTCTCCCCCCAATTGCCCCCTCCTCGTCAATCAATTATCTCATCCCTCTTCCACCTCCTTTCCACCCATATGCACAGCAGCAGTGGAGGGTGGTGGGGACCTAGCAAAGAGGTCCATGTACTCACACACAATACCTGAATAGAAGGGGAGGGGTGGTGACTTGGGTAGTCCTTTTGTTTTCTCATGAAAGGAGGGCGCTGAGTGGGTACATGGGTCTGTGGAGAAAATGCCCTAGTCTGCAGGGCTGGTGTGACGTCTGTGACCCTTTGTCTAGTTCATCACCTGTCTGTCCTGCGGTAATTTGGCCTTGATCTAATTCACCGCAGAAAGGTGACTGCCAGTGGTGGGGAGTATTCTCCACCGCCTCCTTTATTCTATGCAGTGCAAATCATGCTTCATTACAGAAGAGAAAAATTTGACACACATGAATGTTTATGTGCATGTTGAAAGAATCTTTCCATTGTTTTACATTCAGTTTCTGAAAACAATGGATTAAATACAAGATGAATGTCAGCAACTTACCCAACCGAATGAAAAGTATTTAACCTACAATAATGTATGGAGGACGAGTCTCGAGTATACTCAGGCAGGTGTCAATGGGAAATGCGTGTTGTAACAAAATCAAACCATCCTCAACAGGTTGAATGTACTTTACCAAGGTCTGTTCAAATATTTAGTCATTCATCAAGAAAATTAAAACTGGAGTCTCTTTCTCTCTCTCTTCTTTCTTTCTTTAGACTTTAAAACAACAACAAAAACTGGAGTCCAAGGGACGTGGAGAATAGATTTTTTTTTTTTTTTTAATTTCACACAGAGATACAGGGTCTGTTCTGTCTTGTTGCTGTAGAGTCCCATTCAGTTTGTTCTGTTTGTTTGTTTTTTTTAAACTCTATTCCATGCATTATTTGCACAGTATAGATATGGTCGAGGTGAGGATTTAGCTTTTAACGTTTTGCGAGATATTCAGAAACCACTCTATGAGATGCCAAAGAGCATGCAATTCTAAGGGGTATCAAAAGTTTATTTGATGAAAATCGGTTTTGAAATGGCTGAGATATCCAAAAACAAGGTAAAACAAAGAGATCCTAATAAAAGGCGTGGCCTTTCGCCTTTTATTATTATCAATTTTTTGGCTATCTCAGCCATTTGAAAACCAATTTTCATCAAATAAACATTGAATCCTTCTTAAAATTATGTACTCTTTCATATCTTTTTAGAGGTTTCTCATTATCTCACTTAGGAATGTTCAAAACATGAATCCCTACAAATACCTCAACCAGTAGGCCTACTGTACAGTCCCTTTAAAGTCCCAGGCCCCTATACCTAAGTTTTATCCTCCTTGTCCTATAGATCCTCTGTTAAAACCTCCATAGCTCTATTCTAATCCTTAAATCTATGTTGGTTGTTCTGTGCTACTGTATAGGGAAGACTGGATGTCTCATGATGGAATGGGATTATCCACTAAGGCAATTTAGTGACCATCACAGACTGAGCTGTCTCTATTGGCCCTCAGCATTATTTTGGAAAATATTCCAAAGTGAAAGAGAGTTGTATGACATGCTCTGCCCCTTGGTATTCACTGCAAAGGTTTCAATATCACAAGAACCACGAGAAAATGTGGTGAATGTTTTGTGTGATACAGTGCATATTATAATGGTAAGAAGTTGTCATACACTGTATGTTCAGCTATATATTTTACAGTAAAGATACTCTGCTTCCCCTATCTTTCAATAGTCATCATGGGATCACAGTCACAGTAAGGTGAAACCTGATGAGATTTAAATGTTGAATCAAAAGGGGCCTGAGGTTTTAATCCTAGCAGAATCTTCGTCAGAGGCAAAATGACAAACAGGCAGGGACAGCAATCATGTGACCTGCTACAACAAAAGGATCCGAAAGTCGGGGGGGGGGGGGGGGGGGGGGGACAATTTTCTGAAAATGGCATGACATTATTTTCATACTCTTCTACTTTAATTTCATACATAGCACAACTCATAAAAGTACTTGGTTGCGGAGATATTGATGATTTTATCAGCGCATATCAAGTGGTTGAGGAAATCAGAGTTTCGAGAAAAACGCCTTCAAAGTTGTCCTTCCAATGCTCTCATGGTCAAGGGGAGGCGAGAGTGTTTTCACCGCTTGACAATAGAAGGCACGCTCCTAGCGACCTCCGCCATGTTCATTCAAGCTTAGCGCCAGCGGTCCATGAACGACCAATCGGTAATCAGGATGCCGCGCACTGACCAATAAGATCACTCCCTCGTTGCTCGGGGCGGAGTCTACCTGCAGCGCTAAATCCATAATCTTCGGAGACGTTTCTTTTACGTTGAAAGTCAGAAAATCATGACCCAGAAAAACGCTGAGTTCTTGCCTTTCCTTTGATCATTTAGCTTCGAAATTTCAGCAGATGATGAACAAAACATTAGACTACAAAATATTGCCAAAAACAGAAATCCAATTGTTTTGACCTATTTTGATGATGTGACTTCAAACTCGATTTTCTCGGCTCGGCCGTCAGCGACCTTAGGATCCTTTTGTTGTAGCGGGTCACATATGGACTACACACAACAAGAACAGTCAGGGGAGGGCTATAGGGACACAGAACAAAGAAAACAAAAGGGGAGGGTTGGAGGTCATGGGCAAGGAGCCCAATAGGTGAAGGGAGGGGGATCAAAGGAGGGTAGACAGACAAAAGGCAGAGGAGGGTCAGTGATGATCACAAGGACCATGGGGGCAACCTTTGAAGGATAAGGATGAATAGAGGAGGCAACATCAAACAAGATGAGGAACAACTCAGGGATAAAGGGAGGATAAGAGTGAAATAGCAAAAGCAAGAGTGGGGGCTGAGCAGGCAGCCGAACCCTAGTGTACCAAGAGGAGGCAACAAAATGAAAGTAAGACTCAGAGTCAACTAACAATGCATTTTATCAAACATATCCAAGTGTATGGTAATGATAAGAATAAAGCTAACAGAAATGGGAATGATAATGATGATACTAATTAGGGGAAAAAAAGGGGGGATTTTAATGTGTGTGGAATGAGTTTAGAAATTGGTTGCCCTTTCGTTGCTAATTCTATTCAACATAGCATAAAAGGGAAAGAAATTTCTTGCTTAAAGGACAAGTTCACCTTCATAAACATAAGGATTGAGAGAATGCAACAGTATTAGTAGAACACATCAGTGAAAGTTTGAGGAAAATTGGACAATCGATGCAAAAGTTATGAATTTTTAAAATTTTTGTGTTGGAACCGCTGGATGAGGAGACTACTACAGCTTGTGAGTCATATGCGTACAACAGTATGAAGAAAATGTAAAGAAAATTCAACATATTTTCACTTTTTTCGCATAATAAAAGAGCACTTGACTTGCCTCTTTCTAAAGGGAGGGGGAATAATATTACCCACAACATTTGTTGGTAAAGAGTCGGGGGAATGTGCACTTTTTTCAAAAGATGAAATTTTGTGAAATTCTCTATATATTTTCCTTATATTGTTGTACGCATGTGACATCTAAGTTATTCACACACTGCAGTAGTCTTCTCATCCAGCGGTTACTGAAAAAATAAACTTCAAAAATTCATAACTTTTGCACGGATTGTACGATTTTCCTCAAACTTTCAATGATGTGTTCTACTAATATTGCTACATTCTCTCAATCTTTATGTTTATGAAGGTGAACTTGTCCTTTAATATTGTATGATGTCAGCCCACATGAAGATAAATTTGTGCTAAGGTTTAGTCAAAATGTTCTGCAACAGATTGTAATCTGAATGTACAATTATAATCAATTAAATGGTTATTAATGGCCTGTACAAGAGGTAAAAAAAAAAAAAAACAACTATCAAAAGTGAAAGCATGAACATTATTTATTACAAGTTACTCTTGCACTAGGGTATTTTCAGGGATGGTTGATTTTGGATGGTTTGCCATGTATTATCCATGTATCATCGAGTGTTTAATAATGCACTCTATGAATCATTGCAGGCTTTTACATCCCAAACTCTTCATTATTAAAATTCCCCATCCAAATATGGCTATATATTTTTTTTTTTGGATATTCATGTGTAATGTATCATTGCCTGTGAAATAATTCAGAACTGTAATAAGTACGATAGGCTCACAAAGCAGTGTGCATACATTTTTTCAATATCTAATCTGTTTTTGTGAAAATATGAATTGTGGAAATTCCAGCAATTCTTTTAAATGTGATAGGTCCAATTTTGATAGATCATAATGCTGCCGTCATTATGTACACTATATTTAAATTGAAACAAAATCTTTCACACTGAGTGAATTTACAATACATTAGTCACTTACAATCAGAATTAAAGATCATGTCTTAAACTTCATCAATCCTTTTCATAGTCCTATCCTCTTCCCCAAAATAAAACCACGATAAAACGCGTAACAAGTAGTCAAATGAAATGAGTGTGCACTGCAGATAGTCGAAGAAAGTTTTTGTAGGTTGAGGAGAGCTTGTGAAGAAAAGAATAAAATAAAAGCCGAGATACCCAGCAAATGTGCAACACATGTAGGGCTTGCCTTTGACATTTGTAGGCATCTGTGACGCAGAGAAATATTTGTGCTAAAGCTCATTGCCTCCCGGGGAGCTCATGGGTACCAGGCATGAAGGGCAGAAAAAAAAAAAAACCCTCTGCATTTCTCACCACTGCAGTGTAGCAAAAGCATTATACCACATAAATACATTATCTTTCTTTTTTTTTTTATGAAAGACTGATTACAAAGTATGAGTGTACATGTACACAGGTATATGTATGTACATATATAATATATTTCGTCAAAATCTCTTTAAAGGGATCATATAGTTTTGGTTGAGACCTAATTTCAGGTTTCTAACATTTTTTTGGTGAGATAATGAGAAACCTCATGAAATATGAAAGAGCATGTGATTCCATGAGGAATACAATATTTATTTGATGAAAATTGGTTTTGAAATGGCTGAGATATTTAAAGCAGAGCGATTCTAATAAAGTGTGGGACCCACACTTTATTACGATCACTTTGTTTTACTTTGTTTTTGGATGTTTCAGTCATTCCAAACCTGATTTTCATCAAATAAACTTTGAATTCCTTTTAAAATGGTATGCTCTGTACCATTTCAGAAGTGTTTTCTTGGTATCTTGCAAAAACTTGAAAACCAAATTCTCATCTCCACCAATGCTGTACTATCCCTTTAATATTGTGAAAGTGAATATTTTTGCGGAAGCTTTTTGTAATTTTTCACGCTCAACCGGGTTGAGTTTTGATTGTTTTTAATTCTGCGGAATAAAGACATCAACTGCTGGAACATGTGGCAAGCAAAAATATTGTGTGCTTTCATTTTCACCCCAGTATCTGGTTGCGTGGAATGTATGAAAATTTCCAAACTGCGAAAATATATTTTGCTTTACAGTGTATCGACCACCTGAAGCATATACATGTACATACTGCAAGATATATGTACTCAAATACTGTGCTCAGCCTGAGAAAAGCCCATGACATGGTAATGAAATAATAGTTTTCATTGAAATTTGTTTTGTAAGAGCTGAAGGCTCGTTGACATGTAAGTGTACCAGCAACACACTTGCCGGCTGTAGAAAGACCTTGGCGCCGTACCTGAAAGTTTGCTTTTAATAGTCGGAGTGAGATTCATTAGACCTACCCATTTGACAGAAGTAAAATCTATTTTATGAGCATTCTCAGTATTTACTACCATCAAAATGAATCTTTGTGACCCCTCCCCCACCCATCAAACTGATGCGTATACATGCCTTTTATTTTCAAGTGATTTTTATGTATCTCCGTTTGTTCTCTTTAAACTTTAATCACTGCCTCTTTTCTGTGTTGACTGGAGTCAGTCTTGCTAATATATTTTTCTCTAGAATCTGGGATCATATTTTATTGTCCCCGCCAAACGAGTTCGAGCAGGGGACTATGAAACGGGCTCCGTACGTGTGTGTGTCCGTGTGTCTGTCTGTCCGTCCGTCCGTCTGTCTGTCTGTGCGTCCGTGTGTGATCAAAATGTTCAATTTGCTACTTCTCTGTCATTTATGAGCCAATTTTGATTCTGTTTGCTTTATATGATAGCACTACATGGGAGCTTTGAAACTTCTACACAGAATTTCAGTTGTGACCTTTGACCTTGACCTTTGACCTATATTGTACATTTTGCTTCAAAATGCTACTCCTTCGCCATTTCTAACCCGATTTCGATTCCGTTTGCTTTATGTGATGGCACTAGGTGAGGGCTTCAAAACTTCTACACAGAATTTTGACCTTTGACTTCTTTGACCTTTGACCTTGATTTTTGACCTTTATTGTACATTGGCTACAAAATTCTACTCCTTCGCCATTTCTAACCCGATTTCGATTCCGTTTGCTTCATGTGAAGGCACTAGGTGAGGGCTTCAAAACTTCTACACAGAATTTTGACCTTTGACTTCTTTGACCTTTGACCTTGATTTTTGACCTGCATTGTACATTTTGCTACAAAATGCTAAGTAAACACTCCTTTGCCATTTCTAACCCAATTTCATTTCCATTTGCTTTATGTGATGGCACTACAGTCTAGGTGAGGGCTTCAAAACTTCTACACAGAATTTTGACCCTTGACTTCTTTGACCTTTGACCTTGATTTTTGACCTATGTTGTACATTGGCTACAAAATGCTCCTCCTTTGCCATTTCTAACCCGATTTCGATTCCGTTTTCTTTATGTGATGGCACTAGGTGAGGGCTTCAAAACTTCTACACAGAATTTTGACCTTTGACTTCTTTGACCTTTGACCTTGATTTTTGACCTATATTGTACATTGGCTACAAAATGCTACTCCTTCGCCATTTCTAACCCGATTTCGATTCCGTTTGCTTTTTGTGAAGGCACTAGGTGAGGGCTTCAAAACTTCTACACAGAATTTTGATCGTTGACTTCTTTGACCTTTGACCTTGATTTTTGACCTATATTGTACATTGGCTACAAAATGCTACTCCTTTGCCATTTCTAACCCGATTTCGATTCCGTTTGCTTTTTGTGATGGCACTAGGTGAGGGCTTCAAAACTTCTACACAGAATTTTGACCTTTGACTTCTTTGACCTTTGACCTTGATTTTTTACCGATATTGTATATTTTGCTACTATATGCTACTTCCGGCGGGGACATATTTTACGCACCGCGTAATTTCTACTTTTCCTTGTTTATTTTGTGATATTATCTAGATGATTTGTAATGCATGATGCAGGTCATGTGTACCATTCTGCGTACTTTGGTATTCAAATGATTTTAAGGGATAAGGTGGTTTCTTTGTGGCTCATCTTGCATCAGGGTTTTTTATTTTGTTTTTGTTTGTTTTTGATTTGTACAGTGTGGTAGCCATGGTAGTGAGATGTATGTTACCGTGTATTTTGGTGCACTTTTACTTCAGATGATACCCTGATATTTCAGTGTGTTTGTGTATGTGTGTGTGTGTAGTTGCTGTGAAAAAGAAATATTTATAAGCTTGTGATATATTGACATCGGACAGGAATATGACTTCGTGTGGTTACAGGCTAGTTGTTGATTATTGTTTACACAATTTGCTGAATTCTGAGTATTAGAGTGTTAAACGTAGGGAAAGCAGGTTAGAACCAATAACTGAAATTTTCAGCTGTTGCCATGGTAACTGCTCTTCTTGCACCTCTACAGCTTCTCCAATATTGAAATGCCCCCCCCCCCCAAATTCAAAGGTCCTGCTCATTGCAGAATGCAATTGTTGATGCAATAGTAGCTGTTGCTGCGCCAGAAATTGTCAAGGGGCTATGTCAAAAGGTTATTTGCAGCATTGCTGGCAGGCTACATGTATGATAGAAGTGGCAGTGGATATATAAACTATACAAATTGTGAGGGTGGTAAAGTGTATTAGCTTTGGAGAGGTGGACAGCTGCTGTCCGGCTACAAATGTCCATTTGTGCATCTTCTTTTAATCCATCGGCCAGTGTCCGACGTGTTTGCCCTGCATGCACTCTGGATGGATTGCTTGTAATTAGTTTGCCTGTTAAATTGTGTGTGTGTATAATGTGTGTGTGTATGTGGGGGTGGGGGGGGGGGGTGGAGTTTGTTGTGTGTGTAGGTTTACACATGTCCAAGTGTTTGTGTACATTGTATGCCTGTATGTTTTTTGTGCATACTTACTCATGTACAAGTTGTAGATTACATGTATGTGTGTGTATACAATTATGTGTGCTTGTACGTTGTGTTTAGGAGTTAGATAATTTGAATACCGAAACCATCTACCACCATAATTATATACATGTAAAGGGTCTGTCTGGTCAAGGAGCTATTATGTCTGTAGTAGCTCCTTGGTCTGGTGTGGGAGTGTAAATTTAGGTACAGAGAGAGAGAGAGAGAGAGAGAGAGAAAAGTGTGAGCTTGAGGGCCAAGGACTGGCCTGGTGATAGGAAGGGAGAGCTGGCTGGTAGTTACTGGCATGCCAGGAATGTAAACAAGTCTCTCTACCCGGTGTGACTTCAGTGTCTGCCATCGCCAGAGGTAGAATGGGGTCACAGTGTTGGAGGGCGTGTGAGGTCAAGGTCACGTGCTTGTCTCTTTTTGCAGCAAGCCAGGCTAGTCTCCTCCAACAGGCTCAAATTTCATGTCTGTCATCATGGTTCTTGTGATTTCTTGCTGGGTTCTTGTTTTTTTCTCCTCACATTTTCCCCTTCCTGTAAAATGTGTGCAGAGTGTGTGCAAACTTTGAATCTCTCTTCTTTCCTGAAATGAAACATGCCTCGCATAGTTAAAGACTGCATAATGTTTTGATAGTGGATTCTCCAATTTTAAGTAGGCTCTATTTTTAACAAAGTACAACATACAGTTCTGTAGGCTCTTGTACAAAAAATGTATTTGTGCATTGGACTTTGATAATGCTTATAGTTGTGATTAAATACTTTTACAATGCTTTGTGCTAAATTCATACTTAACTTGACACATCTGCAGAAGAGGTGCAATGATGTTACATTTTGTATTTCGTGATGGTAGATTAACTGAGAATCATAGTGTATGTAGGGGCCTACACCGTAGACATAGGGCTACTTTATTTGGCCGTTCAGTCACTGAATGGGATAAATAGGGTGGGGGGGGGGGGGGGGTCGAAGAACTAGGACATTCTGTACTGTTTTTCTGACTTCACTAAAGAGTAGGTCAACTACTGTACTTTTGTTGATGGGTAGTATTGCTACCCATTCATTGTGAAATTTTTATGGTTCTTCCATGAATATTTGTGAGGTCAAACGTTTTGTCACTTCTTTTTTTTCCTCTTTTTTCCCCCAAGATCCAACCTCTGTTAGGTTTGTTTTCACTGTCCACCAAAAGCTTTGTTTCCATCATCCAACAATAGCTTGAGTTTTTGCATCGTGACACCTCCATTCAGCTGCAGTAGTGAAGCAGTATCGTTGCGTGTGAAATCCTGTTTATGTGTGGGCGTAGGTGGAGCCACCTGTGGAATAATAGGCTTGTTGAAACCTGGGATGTGTACACAGCATTGTGGTTTTATTGTGGGGGGACAGCCAGGGAATAGAAGACTAGACGTGTCACAGAGTTTGAAGAAACAAAGTAGATGATGATGATAATAATGAAATAATGGTATTGAATACCACAGTATTAAAGATTTTATCTTTAATTTTCTTCATCGTTATAGGATTGACATCTTTGATATGATCACATTAATTGATAGTGGCATAATTATGTTTGTGAATATTATGTTTGATTGAAAAAATGTTTCATTGAAAAAATGTTTCATTGTAATCACTGTGCTCTACTTCACTGCTTTGCATAAACCTGGTGAAACAAATGAGGATTAAATTTCAATGTTATAGACCAAAAAAAAAAGAATCTCAGTCTTTGTGCCATTCTTCCGCTGTGGAGCATTAATTTTATGACTCTGTTACATAAAGCATTGTGTGTACAAGTTTATTCCTTGAGTCACTTGTTAGTTTTTTCCCTTTTAAGTGGCTGTTACATTTGTCAGTTTTAAACAGTTTGATATCTCATCAGTGAAAACTGGGTGTGTGATGTTAATTCATCTCTGATTTCTATGATACTGGATGTGTAAACAGCAAAGGTTGTATTTAAAGAGTAAGTTCATTCAGAAGGTTACAGAAAGTTAAAAGTGTGAATTGATGGTACATTTGTGTATGACATGATATTACCCTTTAATATTGAAGAAACATTAATACCTTTTGAAAAAAAGAAAGAATGCAAGGTAGAATAGTCTTTATGTGCAACAAACAAGTACTTTAAAGGGGCATAGTCCCGGTAGTGTAGAGGGCGCTGTTGATGATACTGCCGATCACCGTTAGCATTGATATGAAGATTACCGAAGTTGAGCTGTCATCAAGAGTAAAGTGCGTAGGTGTTGCTATTAAGTAACGTTGCCTTTGTCGTCTTCTCTGCGCATCGCGCAGTCTGTAGTAATGCCAGGGTGCGTGCATATGTGCTTGCTATTATGACATCACAAAAGAAGTTTGCTAAAGCTGTCATCCCCCTCAGCCGAATCATGAGCTGAACTGTGATCGGATCACTGACTACAGTGGATCAGACTTCTTCGGACTCGGGGAAGTGGGCCAAAGCGTAAGCGCTCAAGAGGAGTCGATGGCGTAGGTCTCTATAGGAAACTTGCGCCGTGCGCCCGCGTACGCATTTGACTAAAACACCGGGACCATGCACTTTTAACAAATACTATTAGCATCTGTCTGGATATTGATGTCAAGTGTTTATTAAACCCAGAATGAAACATTTGTGACATACCGTATGTAGTGTGTACTTTACTGTGAGCAGATAAAGAACGAAACATTATGCTATACGTGCTAAGAGTCACTTGCATAGGATGTGCTTATATTGTTCAAGTATATATCACATATTTGTATGATCCATTTCATTGACCTATCTACAATACACAGTACATAATGTGTTGTAAAGACAAATTCCTTTGCATATTATATGTGCAAATAAGCTTATCTTTAATGAAGTACATTTCGGTATCAATACTTGTAACTTTAAATGGCTCTTTTTCCGCCATTAGATATCATGTGCTAAAAATACAGTTGTGTGTACGTGTATATAATTCTCAATTGCCATAGTAGTTCTGCAAATTTGAACAGTGCAGTATTAAGTGCAACATGATTATCAAAGATATACCGTCTGTATCCTTGCCTGGTCTCTTATCAGTGGGTTTTTGAAATGCGAAATATTAATATATATATTTCTCTCTCTTTCTCTTTTCCACGTCTACAGGTGAGACCGAGTTCCTGTCTATGTACAGTAATTCTGACGTGGGTAATGTAAAACACTGTGGTGTGGGATGCTGAAATGTTACTGTTTGAGATGGTCCGTTGATTCTGCAGCCATTTGCTTGTGATGGATTTGGGTTTGTGTTACATCAGTGTTCAGTCAAAACACATGGTTTTGATCCGTGAGTTGTATGGAAAGTTCAACTGATGACATAAGGAAACCGAAGCCCAAATATCAATGTGGATGAGAGAAACAGTATGCCTACTATTAGAAGAGCACATCAGTAAAAGTTTGAAGGAAAGATTTGTTTACATCATCTCTGCATAATTGCACTACTACTCCACTTCATGACATCATTTTGGACAACAATAATAGAGGAAATATAAAGAAAAGTCAACATGACTTCACTTTTCTAGCATAATGAAAGAGCACTTCACTTAAATACATGTACCTCTTTCATAAAGCAAGGGAAATAGTATTACCTGTAACATTTATCAATAACAAGTTGATGGAATTTGTACTTTTCACAAAAAATGAAATTTTGTGGAATTCTCCATATTATTTTCTTGGTGTTGTTGTTCAAAATGACATCATGATGTGTAGTAGCCTCTTACTCCACCGATGACGGCATCAAAACTGTTGAAATTCATAACTTTTGAATCAATTGTCTAATTTTGCTCAAACTTTCACCGATGTCTTCTACTAATATTGCTGCTTTCACTCAATCCACATTCATATTTGGGCTTTGGTTTCCTTTAATCGCTGCATGTCAAAACACTTCTGGCAGCGGGTTCCAAAATTCATTGAAAACGGTCTCCTTTGTGCCGTGAATCATCGAGCGAAATCTTTTGAGCATAATCTGACATTTTCGCCCTCCTCCCACGTGCAATTAATGTTGACATTACGCATTATTATCGCCGCTGATGCTGTGACGAGATGTGACGTTTTATCTTGCTTTCAGATTTTTTCCTTACCACTTCCTGCTGTCTGTGTTGTAGTTGTCCTGTTGGCATTTTACATTAACTCTTGCCATCAAGTTGCTACTTTTAAAGACTTGCTGGATTTCTAGGCTGGTATTATATTGTCAGAAACCCTGCATGCATTTATATGCACATGTAACATACACTGTATTTATAATCAAAGAGAAACACACTGCATTGCAAAGTCATAATCATATCAAATTTAGGTAGTCTATGGGTGCCAGTACAACAAACAAACAAACAAACAAACAAACAAACAAACAAACAAACAAACAAACAAACAAACAAACAAACAAACAAACAAACAGCATTCAAGAATTGTATACATTGCAGTAGACATCATTGACACCAAAGACTTCCCAATTTCGTTTTTGCATGTTTTGTGAGTACAAAACCATGTCTATCTTTTGGCTGTAATTGACCTTCATAGTCTAAATTACCATTTTGTTCCTCATTCTGAAGTCATCTAATGTAGAAACAGTAAAAAGAAAGAATGCCTATATGATTGCATTTTAATTACTCTGAAGAGAGTAAAAAATTAGCTCTTTTGTTCTAAAAACAAAAATCAGATGTCACAATGCCAGTGTGTCTCTGAGGAATAAAGATGATTTGTAATAAAGGCAAGCTGATCTTCTGTGATTTGTGCCAGTTTACAAAACAACAGAGAGGGATGAAAAATGAGCTCTTTTGTTCTAAAAACAAAAATCAGATGTCACAATGCCAGTGTGTCTCTGAGGAATAAAGATGATTTGTAATAAAGGCAAGCTGATCTTCTGTGATTTGTGGCAGTTTACAAAACAACAGAGAGGGATGGAGAGAAGGTATTAAGGGGAAAAAGATGAAAGAATGAAGGAAAGATGGCAAGGCACGATGAAAGAATGAAGGAAAGATGGCAAGGCACGATGAAAGATAGAGTAAGACACAGATACGAAACAAGAGCCAACCATGTGCAAACAATCAAGGGAAATTATTTGTCCCGGACCAGGAAAGATCACACCCCCTGGTATTCACTGTGGTACGTTCAATAGTCCCTACATGGAGCTACCAATGACACAACACATTATGTTTTTTTTTTTTGGTTTTTTTTTAATGATTCATGGTCATACTTTGTCATGTAGTGTACATGCTATTCAGAAAATCTTTCACCTGCTACAATAAGCTTTAAGGTCAGAGTGCCTGGTAGCATTCGCAGAAAATCACAGGAAACTCGAGAAACGAGTCGGAACATTGCATTAGCAAACCAGGAAATGGCATGTTTTCACAGCTATACAGTTTCATTCATATAGTACCTATTTTTGTTGGTGCAAATTGGTAGAAATTTAGGGGAAGAAATCACCCAAGCAAACATATAGTAAATATCTGCTTCTCTTGAAAAGTTCTGTTTGTGTACCTATTATAATGCTATTAAGCTATTATCATACTACAATTATGGCGTACAGTTCAAGAATTGTTTTGAGTATTGACTATTCAAGCTTTATAGTAGATGTAGTGCTTATAATTGTAACCAAAAGTTTATTTGTTTTTTTCCTGTTAAATTTTGATCAATCTTGTCGTGTGTTTCTAATAGGAATGTTTAGACCTGAAAAGCTCAATGTTATGAGCTGTAGCTATTAAACACAAAGCTTGGTTTTGTATTCACAACTGGCATTATAGTGCATACACGTGTACATGAACATGCTTATGGATATGAAGACACTACAAGTAAGACGTTTCACAGGCAAGCCATGGAGTTTGTGATGATACAATAATTGACAAGGACCGTCAATCGCATATCTAGCATGTTGGTGAATAGCAAGCGTACTCCTTTCAGTGTACAAACGCTATGTGACTCTGTACTTTATCTACAATTATCTACGAAGAAAACGCACGCTACAAACAAGTTTTGTTTTGCCAGTATGAAACCCCTTCTTCATGTGACATCCAGGGTAGCCCCTCATGCTGCAATTGTTCCCAGAAATTGCGCAGAATTTGTCGGCAGTCATGATCACCGTCAGCCCTTGTGCGCTTTGCTCACACACTTGCCTTCTGCACGGGAGAGTCCTGCCCGGAAAGCAAGTACTGCAGACTGTTTCTTTGGGGAAATTTAGCTCGAGTAGGGGAAAAAGAACAGAGAGAGAGTAAGACAGACAGAGAAAGAGCTGTTAGAGAAAGAAGGAAATACATGTAAATGTATGGTTCAGAAGACAAATACAGTATGCACAAATGTGCATGTATACATTGTTGGCATAGAAAACAGTGACAGAAATGGTTACAGCTCGTTATTCCGAAGGCTCTTCAGTCCGAAGATTCATTATTCCAAAGGTTCGTTTTTCCGAATTTCATTTTCGCATTAACAAATCTTCGGATTAACGAACCCTTTTTCATTTTTGGACTAACGAACCTCTAGGTATAGGGAATTTGTGTGTTTCAGATTAACAAACCTTCGGAATAACGAACAGCACCCGACAGAAATAGGGCTTACATGAGTGTGAATTTTGAAATAGAAAAAAAAAGACAACAAAATGCAAGCAAGCATACATTGTACAAGTGTATGGCCTTGTATATTACACCAATGCTTGCATCATTATCATATCCAATGTGTGAAATCACTCAACTTTGCTTCTTGAAAAGCAGGGTGCTACATAACTTTTTTCTTTTTTTTTTAATACATATTGCCCGCTCAGGCAAGTAGAATTTTAAATTGTTGCAGAACACTTGCCTGAACATGAGTTTTACCTGCCTGGAAAGAAATAAAAAAAAATAAGAAAAGAAGAGAAAGTGATGTAGAAAATCACTTGTACATTGTATGTCAAGGGTTTGATAACACACAATCAGTTGGATAAACAGCATAATGGTATGTTGATTTGCATGCTTAAACACATTGGGGAAATGAACTTGGTTCAATTGACTGATTGCATTGCATTGCACTGGGGCTTCTTCACGTATAAAAGTGTTGGAAAGTTGCTGAAATTAAATTAAAGCAGTGTGCTGCATCACTAAGCAGTCATTATCTAGGGGCCTCTTTATGGTTGACTTCTTGAGTTTGTGAGGGAGGGAAGGGGGATGAAGTGAAAAAAGGTACAAAATGTAGCTTCCAAATTTTTTGCTTGCCAAATTTGGGCAAGTATTTTTTATCATTGTTAGTCGCTTTACAAAACTTTGATTTGGATTTTAGCTTGTCCCAGTCAATCAGCAAGCACTTTAATGTAGCATCTTTGAAAAGGGAAAATACTCATATTCCATTCCATTACTCTAGTTCTCTATTATGACTTTTCACTACTAATAGCAAAACTGCTGTGCAAGTCCTCATACACAAAATAATGTTCTTGCAAATTGTGCGGTATACACCAGACAAGTAAAACTTGTTTGAAGTAGTTTTCATTTGCTATTTTATGAATTCAGAAGATTGCAAGTTTTGTATTTTGACTTTACCATCATTTTATCAAATCATGTAGTATGCTACCACTTGGGAAAGCAGAAATAAGAGGCCGGAGGGATAGAAAGTAAAGTGTAAACTTACACAGGCTGGAGAAGTGATAATAAAGGAAGGCACATGGAGAATACTAGTACTGTACGAGCTGAAATTTTCGCGATGGTTTCGCCTTTGAACCGTGAAAATAACAACGCATGAATAAGTAAGTTCAGTTACACCCTCGCAATTGCGAAATTAACACGCCAAAATGTCCTCCAAGTAGCAATTCGCAAAAATATCTGTACGCGAAAATTTCAGCTCGTACAGTATACCATTTTCATAATGTCTTGAAATTTATTGATGTTTCATTCCTGGCAACATGGAGACGACTTATGAGCTACTCCACTAATGTGCTCTTATTAATTTAAAGAAAATTCAATTTTTGGAATCCAATTTTCGCATGCATTACTTGTTGCTATGTCAGACAAACCGCAGGACACGAGCTTTCAGGTTGTCGAGAACAACCCTTGTTTATTAAAAAAGCATGCATAGAAAATTGAATATGTTATGATATCGCCTATTAGACGAAGAGACTGAATAGATCGCTTATCCAGGTTGGAGGTCAGTTTTTGAGGATTACTGTTTAACACAGATCATCATAGGCTCATCTACTGCACCATTAAGCTGCTGGTGTGACATGATTGATATCGTTCTGGGAATCGTTGGTCCATAGTCGCTTTATAATACATGGTGGAATGTGTTCAAAGGTCGAATGTCGGTACGGAATTCTCCAACTTACAGTCCTGAGAAAGAAACAACAAAAGTAGAAAAACAAAAGCAGAAAA
Organism: Diadema antillarum; assembly: GCF_040938485.1. NCBI lineage: Eukaryota > Metazoa > Echinodermata > Echinoidea > Diadematoida > Diadematidae > Diadema > Diadema antillarum. The sequence goes on along the minus strand of NW_027271125.1, from coordinate 29,529 downwards.
AAAAAATAGGCAGTCTTATCTAAAAGGATGTTTGATTTCCATGCTGTTATGCTCGTAAATTAATCAATTAGAGATAGATGAAGAGCATTGAAATGCATTGTTTGTGATGTATTTTATCATTATATCGTGTATGCTCGTCTGAGTAGGAACGTGCATTTTGAGGCACCACTAGGTTTTGCAGGAAGTCAAGTCGTCTGTTTTAAATATGCCGGCATGGCTTCTTCCCCCCCCCCCCCCCCCCCCTTTCTTTTTTGTTTCTTGGTGTGTGTGTGTAAAGATGACATGTCTGTGTTGATTAATGGTTCCGTGGATCCTGATGTTAAAAACAGGTATCAGGTGGTTGTCTGTGGTTGGGAGAGGAAAGTTCAAAGTCCTCTTCGCTTGACAGCGCTACTACTACTACTACCAGCTCCTTGGCACTTAGTTTTCTTTTCTTTGAAACCTATGTAGTAGCAAATATAGCTGTACATAGTTGCACAGTGAAACCACATGAGAGTGTATATTGCAGCAGCTGTAGCGTAATGTTAGGAAGTTTGACTCTTGTTTGTCGCCTTTCTTGTTGTTGCTTTTGTTTGGGTGGTGGGAAGGGGCCTGGTTAAGAGGATATTGCGTAAAAGCTGAAGGCTTACCCTGTTGCCTGCAGTGATGATACATGAAGCCAGCATGACAAGATTAGTTAATCTCTTTCAATATCTTAAATCACTCAGTAAAATCTGTCGGTGCAGCTTCGTTGAAAGTGAGGTTCTCTTTATATCATCTTATCTTCCTCATACCTCACTGATTTAATACACCTGCTGCAAGGGAGCGATTATCAGAGAACAATTTTTATGTATGTTTCTCTCATAATCTGGTCTTTGCAACACCATGTCAATACAATGTATGCCACCTGCTTTCAGTGTCCATGGCGGGGGGAAGGAATGGACTAGGAATCAGAATTCTGCAGCAGACTAATGACAATATATGCTGCTACTGTAAAAGTGGAAATTTGAAATTTTCACGGATTTGAAATTTTTGCGCATTTCACACAGCCATAAGCTAGAGGGAAAATGAAAGCACGCAAATATTTTTTCATGCCGTATCTTCCTGTAATTAATGTCCTGATTCCGCAAAATCAAAAACATGCGATATTCATCTCACCCAGCCAAGTGCGAAAAATTACTGACGAGAAAATATCCACTTTTACAGTATGCACTGTAAATGTTGTAAATGTCATTTGCCTATCTTTTTAAAACATTGGCATGCGAGGGTTTGGGGAAAGTCCCTTTCTTCTCTCGAATCCCACTGCTTGGGGCATGCCACGCTGCTTTGTTGTATTGCTGCAGTCTGCTCACGCCCATACTCACCATGTGATTGATTGCAAGGTGTGAGTTTTCACACTGTGACACAGGAAAGGTTTGGTGACCAAATTATAGCTTGTGCAAAATTGTGTGTCTCACTTCTCAGTGCCTCTTGTGTCTCCACATACCCCCCCCCCCCCTCCAAAAAAAAAAAAAGAAGAAAAGAATGCTGAAATTGGTAATGCATTCTCAAAGGGATGGTACAGTTTCAGGTTGAGATGGGGCTTCAACTGTTCAAGTTTCCAACATTTCTTGATGATAATCTTTTTTTAAAAAGATAATGAAATACCTCTTATAAAATATGAGAGAGTGTATAATTCTAAGAAGAATTCAAAGTTCATTTGATGAAAATTGGTTTTGGAAGGACTGAGATATTCAAAACAGGCCAATCCTAATAAAAAGTAGGACCCACCTTTTATTAGGATCGATTTGTAAATTATTCTATTTTTGGATGTCTCAGCCGTTCCAAAACCGATTTTCATCTAAATAAACTTTGAATTCTTCTTAGAATGGTACATGTATGTTCTGTATTTAACATTTCATGAGTGGTTTCTTGGTATCTTGCAAAAAAATCGAAAGCCCAATCCTCATCTCCACCAAAACTATACAATCCCTCAGCCAGGGGCCCAAAGATGCATTCAACAGTAGCCTGAAATTCAGCCCAACATGGTAGATATACTGATTTGACAACAGGTTGAGTCAATTCCACTCTGAAATTGAATTCATTCTGTCCATAATCCAAGTCTTTAGAGGACAAGTTCACCTTCATAAACATAAAGATTGAGAAAATGCAGCAATATTAGTAGAACACATCATTGAAAGTTTGAGGAAAATTCGACAATCCGTTCAAAAGTTATGATTGTTTGAAGTTTTTGTGCAGTAACCGCTGGATGAGAAGACTACTGCAGTGTACAATGTCACATGCGTACAACAATATAAGGAAAATATAAAGAGAATTTCACAAAATTTCATCTTTTGAAAAAAGTACACATTCCCTTGACTCGTTACTGACATATGTTATGGGTAATATTATTCCCCCTGCCTTTAGAAAGAGGCAAGTGAAATGCTCTTTTATTATGCGAAAAAGTGAAAATATGTTGAATTTTCTTTACATTTTCTTTATACTATTGTACTCATATGACATCACAAGCTGTAGTAGTCTCCTCATCCAGCAGTTCCAACACAAAAATTTTAAAAGTTCATAACTTTTGCGTCGATTGTCCAATTTCCCTCAAACTTTCACTGATGTGTTCTACTAATATTGCTGCATTCTCTCAACCCTTATGTTTATGAAGGTCAACTTGTCCTTTAATAGTGACCGAATCAATCTTCCAGTATAAATGAGGTGACCGCAAGACACCACAAGCATTCACAGAGAGTGAAAGGAAAACCCAAGAAATGTTGTCACTTGCTGTATTAACTCATATCTATTGCTAGTGATGTAGAATTTTAACTCCTAGATGCCACTGATCATCTTGCTGCAAAAATTCTGTCTTGTAAAATTCTGAAGACTTGCAAGGAGGGCCATTTACTTTGAATGTTTGTGAAACCCCTTCGGCGCCACTTTTTCAAAAATATGTAAAACTTCTGACATCCTGATTCCTGTGCAGTGTACTGTATACGCCAAATATTTCGCGAGGTTTTTATTTTCGCGAATTTCGCGAGTCAGGTGCTATTCGCGAAATTAAAGACATGCGAAAATATTGACTCTGATCCCGATGTTAATGTGACATACGCGTGTACACTTCTCTGTTCAGTACAGGACTCCACGATCGCGAATTTAACCACTCGTGAAATCGTCGGGAATTCCCGATTCGCGAAAATTTAGACTCGCGAAATATATGGCGTATACAATGTACAGTAGTTTGCCTGTGGAAAGGACAGGGTTTAAAAGACTGGGGTGGAGACTACACCTGTGATCCACTCTGAGCCAAGCTGCAGGTTATTACACCTGAACGTGCATAGTGGAATAGCTCTCACCATGGAACTAACTCAGTACTGTAGCTCCATGCTCTCACCATACATTGGTTGGGTGATACAGGGGGTGGCACTGTGTATAATCTTGAAGGCATGGTCCCTTGGACGCATAGCTATATAACATATGATAGATGTGATACAAAGATGACAAGTTGAGTGAAATCGTAGATGACCTGCCCCGGCGATGAACTTTCACAGCTCCAGCTACAGAGCATCAAATGTTAAGTGTCATTTTTACATGAAATAAAATGTTTCGGTACACACCATCTTTATGACTATACAGGAGGAAGTCATTTTACTTGCAATTGGGAAACAAAAGTGAAAGTTCTGTGAATATTCCAGATAAAACTTGTACAAACTTCAGAACATTCTGGAGTTTTTGAACAGTGTAGTGGTAGCTTATTATCCCTTTCACACTGGAGAAGTGTCATTGCTTCTTACGTAGCCAACAATCCCTTTCACACTGGAAAAGTGTCATCGTTTCTTCAATACTGTACGAGCTGAAATTTTTGTTTACAGATATATTCGCGAATTGCTTAGTTGGAGGACATTTTCGCGTGTTGTTAATTTAGTGGTTGGGAGGGTCTAACTGAACTTAATTATTCGCGCATGGTTATTTTCGCGTGTTGTTATTTTCGCGGTTCAAAGGCGACTCGCGAAATTCGCGAAAATAAAACCACCGCAAAAATTTCAGCTCGTACAGTATCTAAACCCTAACTGTCCCTTTCACACTGGAATAGTGTCAGTGTTTCTACAGTGTGAAAGCTCTCTCTGATTAGCGTCTGTTGAGACACTGTTGTAACAAAACCTTGGGTTTATATTACCCTCATCCTCAAGGAGAGCTGCCTCATGCTCAGGGGGTTACCATGGTATGAAATGCCCTCCTGTCAAATCAATAGTAAAGCATTACCCCAAACACTTCTACAGCATGCCTGCACAGAGCTACTAAGTAGTTTATATATTTGTGCATTTTTTGTTTAAATGATTCATAGTATGTTTAGCTTGAAAAATAGATGGGGGTATTGATCATTACTGATTGTGATGATAAACACAAAATACTTCTGCTTGAGCAGATATCCATGCAAGGGAAAAGTGAGGACTATTTTAAAAGTACAAAGCGTATCTGAAAGGTATACGAGAGTGTCTGTAGTGGATTTCTGTGAAAACCACTAGAAAGCTGACTTTTTCTTGGATGGCATCTTTCTCGTGCTCACAGCCAACAAGTATTTTCTGTCTCACATTTGTCTGTCTGTAAAATATCACTTTGTTTCCTTTGTGTTTGTAGACCTTTCTTACTTTTGTTCCCTCCACCAAGGAGGTTATTGTTTGTCGGCATTTGGTATGTCTGTTAGGAAAATGGCTCAAAAAATTGTGACTAGATTTGGCTGATATTCACAGGACAAGTAGCTGATAATGACACTTGGAACAGATGACTAAATTTTGGTTGCGATTCAGATTGCCGTCTGGATCTAGGAACTGTTTTTTTATTGTGTGTGCTTTTGAATGATTCTTCATCATTGTCAATTTTGGCTGTAATACACACCAGGGAATTCAACCTGTGTGTATTTTGAGGTGTGCATACACGCCTACTGATGAGCGCGTGTTCAAGGTGCTGCAGGTATCAATGGTAGAGAGGTTAGAAAGGATTCCTTTATAGTGATGGTCACAGTGTCTTTTCACTACAGATTTCTCTGTCTCTATGTCTTCCATGGGTCTTCATTTACTTGTCTCCTTGAATCATTTCCAGGGTTGTTTTTGTGGGGTTCTGATTCACTGCTGAGCATCAGCAACTATTTAAAAACATGTGCTTCAAAACAGTCTTGGTTTGACAACAGGATTTTTCAACATCTCTGTGTCTTCATTAGCATTTGGGCACCAAAGATTTTGTTGATTCTGCTTGCTTTATCTTTGCCAGTCTTTCCCTTGCCTTGATCTGAGGTTGATTTTGAAAAACATACGTTTTTTTTTCCCCTTCAGGGTCGTGTTTTGCAAGTAGATTGGGGAAAAATAATTTTTTTTTTTGTCTTATCAATATACACCTGCGAGTGGGAGCTGTTCTGTTTGAGTCTCTTCCTATCCTACACGTATTGGTGTGTTGTATTTTCTGACCAGCCCTGCGCGATATGTTGAGCAGGCTTCTCAGCTAATCAGGGCATAGCATATTGCACCTGTTCAGTGGTCTCTCCCCCTTGCACTCATTCTCTCCCCCTCTCTCCTTCCTCCCCCCCCCCCCATCTGACCAAGATTACCACTGATTGCGTCTTCTCCCTCTCCCCCTTTTTTTTGTGCCTCTGTTTCTGTCTTGTCTTTCTTTCGTTCCGTGTGTGTCGCACGGTGAAGCGACAGTGTCGGATTCCCTGCGATGACGTTGATGACACATTGTTGTTTCTTGTCCCCGCGATTCATAACAGGCTCGCGTGTGCGCTGCCTTCATTTTCATCTGGCCATGCAGGGTCTCGGAGGCAATCGTGAAAACATGTTTTCTCCGGCCATGGTTCAATGCTGTGGCGTGGACAAGGGAACTTGCAGATGGGGAAGATTGAGGTGGGGGGGGGGGGGGGGGAGGGTGTGGGAACTAGAAGGAAAATATGCACACTTCTTGGTTATTGCAATACCTAGCACTATATAAGCCCTGACAGGTGTGTGTGTGTGTGTGTGTGTGTGTGTGTGTGTGTGTGTGTTTGTGTGTGTGTGTGTATGTGTGTGTGTTAGGTATAAATACAGTCCACTCCAAAAGATGTGTGTGACTAAAGGATATTTTATACAGTCAATACCTATTCCGTTAAAAAAAAATGTGTAACGTGCATGATTGTACTAGCCACCAGAAATCAACTGTGGTACAGGGAACAATTTGTTTGTGTGGTGTACATTGTAGACTCTTGGCAACTAGTAGGCCTTTCAGTCACGTGACACTTTTTTTCAACCGCTCCGCTGCCCCACACTGAGTCTATGGGGCGTGAAGGTCACTCCATAGGGTTTGCGTGTGCAGCGCTGCCGAGAAGAGTTTTGGGTCGACGGCACCGTCTTTTCAGAAACTCTCCGAAATTGCTCGGAATACCTCGCTAACTTCCGAGGGTTGTAGCATCAATGTGATTGGTCGATGAATTTCCAAAAGTATCCGAACAGACAGAGTAAACATTGACAATTCCGATGATATGTGAAATGGATCACCTATCGTGAAGCTTCATGACGTCTGAGCTAAAAGAAAAGTTTGCTCGAAGATTTCATTATCCAGATGCGCCAAGATCCGTCCATTTCACACGTAAGTAGATAATATCATGTTTCAAGAAACTTTATGTGAAGTTTCATGGTGAAAAATGATTTCATTTTGATGCTAGAGTGATTTTTAGGCAGCACTGTCCGTTCAATTTCCAAGCGAGTTTTTACTGCAATCACGCAGCTGTCGATAGCTGAGAGCATGTCGAGCAGTGATTTGTTTACGTGAACGATCCATTACGGACAGGTATCGTAGTGTTGCATTGTTTGTGTGTGTTGCCTTTTTATAGCTTTGTAAAAGACGATGCTGGCCTGCTGATCATTTTTATTAACAGTGAAGAGTAATCTTAATGCCAATCGATTAAATATCCAGTCATCATTGTGGCAAAGTTTGCATTTTCAGTTACCTCATTCTGTTGATTTACCTGCATGGCGAATGGATCGTTCCGTTTGGTATGTATTGTAAACAAGTACGGTAAACAACAAATGCGATGTGTGATAACCCTTGCTGTTGGTACGAAGGAATCGACGATGTTTTAATCAAAATCCCTTGTGGCACGACCCCCCAAGAGTGACTTAATTTGTTTCCATATTTAGTTTATACTATCCTTCACGAAAATTTCGGGTTTGAATGTCAGATTTATGATCAGGTTTTTGTTACCGACCGTATGTTTTGATCAATGTAGTGGTCACGATCGTGCACACTGACTTGCCAATACTACAGTACACGTTATGTATGTGAGCTACTGTACTGTGTACACCTGACCTGCAGAGCAGAGCAGGCTTTGTTCCACTTCGTACTTCGATCGAAATTCGATCGGATTATTTTGACAGCAACTTTCAAAATCCCTAGTTGTTATGAAGTGTCTCTCTCAAATATTCCCTCTGGACGACCTAAAAACTATGAACATTTGACAGATTGAGTTACAGTACTAGTATACAAGTCAGATTGGAGGCCGGAGTAACACCGATGATTTTTTTTTTTTTTAGCGTCTGGTCGGGCTAGAGTTACTTACAGACAGTAGCAACTTGAAAAGACTTCTTTGCAACTTGCAAGAATTTTTGGAAAATTTCTTCAGTTTCTACAATTCAAACTTCAGTACAATAGTTTACTTGTAACCTGGTATTCCAAGTATAGTTATATTTTGTGAAATTACAGGAGTAAAATTACTGTGAAGTATTTTACGTAAGTACAGAATTCATTCTCTGATTCTTCGTACTGAACACCACTGAGCTGGGAGGAAGGGGAAATTACCGTAATTTTTTAAGTGTATGACAAATATCAGCACTTAGTGCTGCTTGTGCTAATAAAGAGGGCACTAGGCCTAGCTATGTCACTAACGTCAACCTACGTAAATATAAAAAGCAGAAATTACACCATTTACATTTAATTTTCTGTGACTGATAAATTGATATTTAGTGTTTTGTTTCAACTCAAGTTTTGAGCAGAAACATTCATGAGTCTTGGCTCGATATTTAGACAGTGTGCTTGAAGAAGAACCAAGATTGATCAGACTAGTGATGATGATTATATGAGACACTAAGCGCTTGACTGTCAATTCATTAGTATTTCCTACAGAGTAGCCTGAAGCCTTCAATCTTCGTATTCTTAGAGTAATTCATGTCAGTTTGATTATGACTTTATTTTCAGGTGACTGGGCGGGTATGTGTGCCTTCTTATTGTCATGGATGTTGAAGGTGACTGCAGTGGTGTAGCCAGCAAACAAAATCCAAGTTCAGGTTAGAAAAATTTAAGTTCATTCCTTATGTTATATATATCCATCTTTAACCCCCAAAATTGTGACTCATTTATTTTATTTTATTTTTATTATTATTTTTAGATTTCTAGTTTTTCATGTGAACATGTACGTACATGCATGCACACACAATCTGAGGCCAGTGAGGGCAAGACAAATAAGCAAGGTCTTATCCTAAAATTGTGACGCTTCAAACTTGAACTTTACAGACTGCAATTCTATGTATGTTGTTGTTGTTTTTTGATTTAAGAAATTTGTTAAAATTTTGCCTCAAGATTTTCACAGGCTTTATAAATTCATAATCTGGATAACGTTTTGCAAAACAGATTGTTAATCTGTGATTACTGTACATGTAGCCAGGACTCCGAACTATTTTTTTAATCTAATAAAATCAATGTAAAGTAATCAAATATTGATCATACTTCTTTATAACAGAACATGACTCTGTGTTTCCCTCTGGCCAAGCTGGAAGTGGATCCTCTCAACGACATGTAACAGGCCCAACAAACCTTTCTGCCGTCCAGCCAAGTCAGCTGCTAGAAGAATCCTCTGCAGGCTCATCGCTGCCCCACTCACATTCAGCTCCCTGATAGAGGCCGATCATTGGTGTTTGATGTCATATATAACATATAAGTCACACATGTTCTTCACACTTAATGTGTGCTTCCACATGTGTTATGTAAGTGGAACTGTTATAATGTTTGGATAGTGCTGATTATCCATGTGTTCCCAGTACTGCATCAGTATGCATTTTTCAAACCCAAAATTTAAAACCTGACTGAGACTTGATATAGGTTTTTGCTCTGTATTTCTTTGAAGGCAACTCCAGTAGAGTGAACATAAAGTGAATTTGAAATCACATGGCAGAATACATCTATACATTTCTCAACGATTTATTGAACTTGCGTTTTTGTAGTGCTTTGTTTCTATACCTGCGAACTGCAAAAGATGTATGTGTGCCATGAATTGTGTGATTGTGTGTGTGTGTGTGTGTGTGTATAGTATTGATATTCATATTTGTCAAAAAATGAAAAATATGAATTTGATACTATTGCAGAGTTGTGGCAGAAAGTGATATGAAGATGAAAGGCAACTTCCACCCAGATATTGCGAACATTTATGGCCAGAAATATATGGACCAATATGAATATTAATATTCATATCTTCATCTGAATATCAGTATTCATATTTGTATGAATAATATTAATGTGGCCTTCTGACAGGATTCTGGCAAAACATGTCATTTAGCAAATCTGCATTTTTTTCCTGGTATTGTTAACCATTACCAATTAACATACATTATATTTTACTTTTTAATATTGATATTAATATTTTTGATGTAATGTTCATGAAAAAATTATTGTAGACTTGTGGGAAAATATTCTACAAAGCTATCCTGCAAATTTTGTTGAGTTATTGTGATTCATCACTCTGTTACAAGTATTTATATGCATTTTTATGAATATTAATATCCATAATTTTCAAAATATGAATCATATTTCTTTAAAAACAGTGCAAAATTGTGACACAATCTATCATCATCATATCCTGCAAGTTTCATTGTCATACTTCAAACAGTAAAGGAATTATAGGCAATTTAGTTGTCTGTGTACATGCTCAGGCGGTGCCATTGTTAAAACAAAGTAAAACAAAAGATTGACCTTTGACCCCGGGTTGAAAAATGGGCATGTCTTGTGACATTAAAACGCCTATATCTTTGCAACCGCTTGACCGATTTGAAAAATTCAAAAAGATTTGTGAATGGGAAGAGTAGGGCTTTCATTCTACACTAATTTTTCCTGGCCTTATATCATTTTGAAAAATCACCTAAAATGCCTACAACTAGATTTGATATGAAGATTCACTTTAATAGTAAATATCAATGTTGTTAACATTTGACCTGTGGAATGTTGCAATTATGAATCATAGGAGTGGATAGCATAGCTGGTGGCATTTAATTGGAAGAACCCATTTAATATTAATGTCTTGCTCAAAAGTCACCAGCAAAGGTCACGATTGTGGCTATTTTGCTGAGCAGTCCAATTGCCCATAGAGGGCAGTGCATACTTTTACCTTTTACGGTACAAGTATGTCCCCCCCCCCCCCCCCCCCCCCCAAAAAAAAAAAAAAAAAAAAAAAAAAAAAGATACTATCCGATTTCCGCATTGATAACTTTCAATATGATTTGACTGTCTGAATGCTGTTTCAGGATCTAAAAATATAGCATCTTATTTATTTGACAGAAAACCCCATTCAATTTGGTAGAGTGGTCACAGAGAAATGTGGATCGTTGTCAAGCATGTCATGGGCCTGTTTCTTCCAAGTTATACATGTAGCACTTGGATGCTCTTGGAACTGCATATCATTTCAATGTGTGAACGCAGTGGACAGAACTTGTTGAGGGAAGGGATTCCTGACATATTCTACGAAGATCCTTATTTCTCTTTGACCAGTGAAGCAAAAAGGATGGGATTTCCTGTAAGATGTGGGTAATAAGTTATAGTTTCTTATATGTATGTAGATTAGTTTTAAAGTTATTAGTGCGGGGCCATGATTTGGCAGAACTACGTATCTCGATGTTTTGACATTTTTTATTTTTTGGCTTATTGAATTTTTCATAACATCTTGCTTGATATGTTAAAATATGATGTTATAAGTCTTTGTTGTTTTTAAAATAAAATTCTCAAATATCAAGGTTTTGGGGTAAAAATGATGTCATTGGGCTGGCAGAAATACGTAACTGCTATAGTTACATAGTTTTGCCTGATCGTACTCCTTCATTGAGGCAGCTTGAGCGGCTGGCAGAACTACGTATCTCAAGTTCCGATCCGTATTCGCGAGTCGTATTTGTACACAATCTATAGGATTCTCATGATCAGGCAGAACTATGTATCCTTTAATAAACTTAAGTATATTGTGGCAATGAGCATGTATTTTGAGTTTAAATAGATAAAACATTAAAGTTTCCTTTTTGTTATAGAACACAATTGTATGTAAATCACTCTATGTTAAACGGCAGGCGTCTATGTTAAACTTTAAGCGTGAATATCTCGAAATCGCTTCAAACGAGATACGTAGTTTTGCCAGATCACGGCCGTAGCGGAGGGTCCCATTGTAATTTTTTTTTGGGACATATTGTATTGTAGTAATCCAACCAACAAAGACGTAGTCTTACTGTCACATCCAAGTATGTGAGCAAAGGAAACAAACATACAGTAGGGAGACAAGAACATGTGTGGATTCCTATTTTATGTTTGGCAGGAAGTAACAAACTCCTGATGCCTTTATGGTATTCTAATTAACCCATGCACTTTTCCTCTGGGGAAGAATTTTCTAGGAATCCGTGCCGTGGCAGACAAATGAGAACAAACAAAAAAAGAAAAAGAGGAAAAGTGAGACATTCTGACAAGACTGACGTGCAGTTCATGTCACGGGAAGAAAACAATACGAATGCAAAATACAGCAATTGCAGATGTTTTGACTTAAAGAGCATGCCATGTTGGACATATTGGTATTGTAAGTGATGTTTAGAATGCTGCATATACAATCTGTAGAGGTGGTATTCAGGACTGCACACACTGGGGGAAAATGCTAATATTCGATAGTGAGAGCCTTTGTTGGATATCATATGTATAGAAGAAGTCAAGAGAAAGATATGCACAGTAAATGTGCGCATATTTGACACATATTCATAATTTTACAGTGGAACTTAAAAGTTGTAGTATGGTCTTTCACTAGCTTTGCTACAATGCAGTTTCTGTGAAATTTCACCTGAAGTACACTGTGTTAGTCCAAATGTAAGAGTGAGTCAAACAGAGATACTTTGCTCAATATTAGGTCAAACTGCCCTTTAAATCTAAATGTGCCCTTGCCCTCCGCTTTACCTTTTCAAAGCGATTTTTATTGATATTGGGTCTTCCATTTCCCAAATTTCTATGCCATCTTTAATAATGATTAAGTCATCTGTATAGTTGCTGTAAGATATTTTAGAGCTTTTGCCCTTTTCTCTCTCATGTGGTATGTATAATAAATGCTACATCATTTCCCTGCAAGTATGTGATTATTCTACTGCAGGGAGTTATCAGCCTTTTGTCATTGAGACTGTATGAAATGTGATTGTGGCTTCTGCCATGCTTTTACAGCTGAAGGTCATTGGTGCTGAAAGAGCTTCCCAAGCGGTCATTGATAACGGATAGGATGTTGCATTGCATGCACAGAAAATGGTTCAAAGAATGCATAGGAAGCGGAAGTAGACTCTGAATGAATGCAATAGGCTACGCGATGGAGTTACGCCCTTTTGTTGTTCACCTTCCTACAAGACATCGTGCGATGACTTTGTCACGTGTATGGAATCATGCACAGCGTCTTGTTGTATGTTCTTTCTTTATCATTTTACGAGTGAATGGGAGGGGGATTATGGGATGCATGTTGGATAGGTTATGCTCCTAAGAAAACTGTACAAGCCATTAAAACAGATTAAGCAGTGATCATATGTCTGAAATGAATGCCATTGATCAAGTGTTTTTTTTTTCTTTCTTTTCATTTCTTTCAATTTTCTGCAGTGAAAGACATCTTTTCTTCATCTTGTTGTATGCTTTCTTTCAGTTGTTTTTTTTTTCCTTCCCTTATAAATACTTTTTTTTCTGCTTCTCTCTACCTCGCTTCCTCTAACCAGAGCTCTTTGCGTAGAAGTGACGCACGTTGCTTTAAGGTTTATTTGGCCAAATATCCACGTCAGTGTGCACTGCACACTCTGACGAAAGTATCGGGGCAGAATTAAAGTAGTGGGGGGAGGGAAGGAGGATGGGGTTAGGGGAGAGGCACATTAAAAAGATGATCATTACGGAATGCTAACAATGCTGTCGATCGGATTCCAAAGGGCCCTCGTACAATGAACGGAAGTGATTTTCCTCGTAGGTTGCGTTGAGGAGAGGGGAAGGGAGAGAGGGAGGAGTTAACGCAAGAAGAAGTGGTTGTCAGTGCAACAGTTATACCTGTGTGTATGACTGTGTGTATGACTGTGTGTGTGTTCTCGTAAACGGCTCCAGTTGGGGTTATTGTTGTGTTGCACTCCATGCAATTGGGGATACATTTCACATTGGGCATATGCCCGTTTGCTCAAGAGTATCTAAAACAAGTGAAAAAGTGCCCTCTTTGGGCCCTAGAGGGGTACTGTAGAGGTTTATGATGCACTTTCCCGTTCTGCATAAACAGGACATAATGTAGGCGAAAAGTTTTCACACTGTTTCAATGGGGGAAATTTGAACATTTATACACATGTCATATATCCTTGGTTGTTATGTTTGCACGAATACACTTTATGAAGCCTGAATTTTTTTGTTTTTGTTTCTAACTGAAACAAAATAGTCCCAATACAGCCTTTTGATTTAGACCACTTTGTTTTGCTTTGTTTTTGGATATCTCCGCTATTTTAAAAACAGTTTTCATCAAATAAACTTTTAATGCCTCTGTAGAAATTTATGCTCTTCAATATTTCATATTTAAGTGGTTTCTAATTATCTCGCAAAAAGTTCAAACCGGAATCCCCATCTCAACGAAAACTATACAATCCCTTTAAGTGCATACAATGTAATTGATCATTTCAAGCAATACTTTTGCAAACAGCTTTGCTGTGAGAATAAATAACAACAAGCATTTGTATATTGCCATAGCTGGGCAGTGGCTTTAAATGGATTGATGAGCTTGCCCGGTTTTGTGGCTGGTCTAGCAGCGGGCCCTGAATGCATTTAAGGTCATTAAAGGACAAGTTCACCTTCATTAACATAAGGATTGATAGAATGTAGCAATATTAGTAGAACACATCATTGAAAGTTTGAGGAAAATCAGACAATCCGTTCAAAAGTTATGAATTTTTGAAGTTTTTGTGCATTACCCGCTGGATGAGAAGACTACTGCAGTGTATGAATAACTTAGATGTCACATGCGTACAACAATATAAGGAAAATATAAAGAGAATTTAACAAAATTCCATCTTTTGAAAAAAGGACACATTCCCCTGACTCGTTACTGACAAATGTTATGGGTAATATTATTCCCCCTGCCTTTAGAAAGAGGTAAGTCAAGTGCTCTTTTATTATGCGAAAAAAGTGAAAATATGTTGAAATTTCTTTTACATTTTCTTTATCCTGTTGTATGCATATGACTCACAAGCTGTAGTAGTCTCCTCACCCAGCGGTTCCAACACAAAAATTAAAAAAATTCATAACTTTTGCATCGATTGTCCAATTTTCCTCAAACTTTCACTGATGTGTTCTACTAATATTGTTGCATTTTCTCAATCCTTATGTTTATGAAGGTGAACCTGTCCTTTAATTACATCATAAATCAACTTACGCTCTATCCCAGTATTGTACAATGTGTCATGCTTTTAATGTGAAATTGAATGGGTCCTGATGGTCATTTTGCCCACAAGAATAAATGATGACTTCAACGCCTTGTAGGTGAAAAGAGTGTATTTGCTCTTTTTGAGAAGTACATTCATAACCCTAGTATGGATTTTGTAGGTTATAAATGCAATCACTATTATGATGCTGAAATCAAGGGTGCATCCAAAGTCATAGCTGTTTATGGATCAATGTGTATTAAAGAGCTGCTTCATCCCAACTGACAGGGTTTTCTATTTACTGCAATAGTATGCTTCAATCATATTGCAATATTGGGTGAATTAGTAAAAGCTGCTATGTTGGGCAAACATGATACTAATAGCTCATATGAGTTGTGCACTTGCCTTGTATAGCCCCTTATACTTAAATAGGATTTTTACATTACATTTTAGCATGTCCATCAGCCACCAGTTGCATTTTATACTACCGATTTGCTTGTGTGACCCAAAGTACTGTGAGTAATAACCGGGCTTTGATAAGATAAGAATATCTTTTGTATCACAGAAATGTAAAAAAGGGGACAGGGAAACACCATGTGTTCATTACACATGTAACAAGAAGAATTTAAACCTCTTTGACTAACCGCTGTCAAACAATGATCACTGAATACTGTGCACAGGAGAGGCAGGTTAAAGAATACACAGAGTCATACGTCTCAAGCAAATGTTGGAATTGAGTGGTTCCCACTGAAAGGCCATCATGACTCATTTTGATAGACATGAACGACACATATTTTATATCATCATTATTGGGCTTTTTTTCCCTTCGGGAAACATGTAAAAAATGGTAGCACTTGATGCACTGCTGATTGAGCCATATTGCCAACTGGTGATGTCTTGTTCTACGCCAATGGAAATGATCAGCTACCCGTATAGGCTTCTGCATCAGACGAGACAATTACGATGCCCCCCCTCCCTTTGCAACCCGTGTTGCTCTGTTTTCACCGTCCCCCCTGGCCAGATGTGCCGAGACGCCCCGCCACTTGACCCTAATTAATCCTGGCGTTAATAATGGAGAGAGAGGCGGGCTTCCGAAATCGCTGGTCCTGGTGTGCTGAGCCACCACGCCATG
Organism: Diadema antillarum; assembly: GCF_040938485.1. Taxonomy (NCBI): domain Eukaryota; kingdom Metazoa; phylum Echinodermata; class Echinoidea; order Diadematoida; family Diadematidae; genus Diadema; species Diadema antillarum. Next base: position 13,767 of record NW_027271125.1, on the reverse strand, counting down.
TGTTACTGGGAGAAACATCTGCATGCCTTTCTGTGTTCTTGACCTCACAAGAATGAATTTTTAATTTCGACCACCGTATCACGAATGTGTGTTACGAGAGGCCCATGACAATTCCATACTGTGTTGTATTTAGCATGGTATAAACTTGCTTTCCCATTGGGGTTTATGTAGAAAACTTTAATGAAACAAAGAAATGTAAATCTGATATACATGTAACCAGCTTTTTTTTTAAAATACACTGTGCACAGCTTAATGGTTATAAATTTAAAGATAACAACATTTGAATTCACGATATATTCTCCCATACTACCCTTCAATGTCTTTTCTCATCCTACCAGTCCATGTTTTCTCTCATCCTACCAGTCAATGTCTTCTCTCATCCAACCAGTCCACATCTTCTCTCATCCTGCCAGTCCATGTCTATCATCATCCAACCAGTCAATGTCTTCTCTCATCCTACCAGTCCATGTCTTCTCTCGTCCTACCAGTCCATGTCTTCTCTCATCCTACCAGTCCATGTCTTCTCTCATCCTACCAGTCCATGTCTTCTCTCATCCTACCAGTCAGTGTCTTCTCTCATCCTACCAGTCCATGTCTTCTCTCATCCTACCAGTCCATGTCTTCTCTCATCCTACCAGTCCATGTCTTCCCTCATCCTACCAGTCAATGTCTTCCCTCATCCTACCAGTCCATGTCTTCTCTCATCCTACCAGTCTATGTCTTCTCTCATCCTACCAGTCCATGTCTTCCCTCATCCTACCAGTCCATGTCTTCCCTCATCCTACAAGTTCATGTCTTCCCTCATCCTACCAGTCAATGTCTTCCCTCATCCTACCAGTCAATGTCTTCCCTCATCCTACCAGTCCATGTATTCTCTCATCCTACCAGTCCATGTCTTCTCTCATCCTACCAATCCATGTCTTCCCTCATCCTACCAGTCTATGTCTTCTTTCATCCAACCAGTCCATGTCTTCTCTCATCCTACCAGTCCATGTCTTCTCTCATCCTACCAATCCATGTCTTCCCTCATCCTACCAGTCCATGTCTTCTCTCATCCTACCAGTCCATTTCTTCCCTCATCCTACCAGTCCATGTCTTCTCTCATCCTACCAGTCCATGTCTTCTTTCATCCTACCAGTCCATGTCTTCCCTCATCCTGCCAGTCCATGTCTTCTCTCATCCTACCAGTCCATGTCTTCTCTCATCCTACCAGTCCATGTCTTCCCTCATCCTACCAGTCCATGTCTTCTCTCATCCTACTAGTCCATTTCTTCCCTCATCCTACCAGTCCATGTCTTCTCTCATCCTACCAGTCCATGTCTTCTCTCATCCTACCAGTCCATGTCTTCTCTCATCCTACCAGTCCACGTCTTTTCCCATCCTTCCAGCTGACTACATCTTGTGACAGAATAAACAGAATTCAACATATTTTCATATTTCTATGAAATTGAAAGAGCACTTGACTTAAGTCTTTTTTTCCCAGAAAGCATGGGGAACAGTACTACCATTAATATATGTTAGTAGCCACTCAAGGAAATGTGTACTTATCAAAAAAAAAAAAGAAAGAAAAAAAAAATTGGTGTTGAGTTACTTCATCCTTCATCATAAAGGAGTTTCCTGTTAAAGTGTTGTATTTTTCTCAGAAATGGCCTGGATTACCATGTACCTCTACAGTATCCTACATTACCAGCTTATGAAAGCAATCTAATTTTCAGGATTGCCAAAGGGACACATGAATGTTGATAATGTCTCAGTGTAAGTGTGTGTCTGGTTTCTCTGTCTTTCTTCTTATCTGTAGTCCTCTAGTTCTTTTTCTATCTCTCTTTCTATTCTTCTACCTCAATATATAATTCTATCCCCCTCTTTCTCTTTCTATTCTTCTACAGCAATGTATCCCCTTTCTCTCTTTCTTTTAATGCATTCGTGGACATAAAATGAGAAATGTGTATCTTATCACAAATGGAATTTTTAACACAGAATAGTAAGAATGAATATGCAGCATCAAACCACAGAAATCGTTTTTTTTTTTTTTTTTTTTTTTTTGGGGGGGGGGGGGGGGTGGAGGGAGGCTTGATGGGTTAAGTTTGAGCCATGCACCTCGGTCGGCGAGGCAGTTCAGTATTCTGCCCAGAAGTGCATTACTACGGGCATTTTCATAGGGTCTCATTCTTGGGTCATGTCCACTCTGAAAAGAATGGAAGAGTGTGCCGCCGCTGTGTGCACGTCATTGGTATGCCAGGATGAATAGAGGAGAAACCCTCTCCCCCTGCGCTAACAAAAGGAATGCTGGGAATGGACAAGTTCTGACGTTCGCTTCCATCGGGTGGCTGGATTTTTACCTGCGTCTCCATGCGCCGGAATCCCTCCGTCAAGTGCACAAATATGAATTATCCCATAAAGGCAGGGAGAAAAGTGAATTACTCGCAGTGATGTCATATCGGCGACTGCCTCAGTCCCATGTAAACAAATCTGACGTAGGGCGGAGAGGACATACGTCAGTGCAGCGACATCCTACAAGTACGTCTTTGAAGGGTTTCAATTCCACTGAAAGGAAAAAAAAAGAAGACGAGAGAATCTTCACAGGCAGATTTTTGGCCATTTTTGCTTTTTTTTTTTTTTTTTAGTGAGTTGTGAACTCAGTTGTCATGTTCTGCAGTGAAGAGGCTACCTTTGTGAAGGGAATTAGCATATTAGATGTACAGTAGATCATGCTTTAATGTGTGTGGCGTGTTGTCAAGGCGGGAAGTGATGTGGTATGTCTGTGCGTGTGGGATGTGCATTTTTAAAGTGTCAGTTTTGTAACTGTTGGATCTTATCACTCAAGTTGCATGGAAAGGACATAGACAAAGAAAGGACATTGTTTTAGTTTGAATGTCAGGCTGTACGGTATACTACCAGAGCACAGAATGACCATCTTTGATATGAGTTCTGAAAAGACTGTCTCTGATTCAACAGCTTTCATGCCAAAAAAAAAGAGAGAAAGAGAGAAGAAAATGAATAAGAAAGACAAATGAACAATAATAAAAAAAGACAAATGAATAATACTAAAAAAAAAAAAAAAAAAGATATACAGCAATATATATATATATCTATCTATATAATGGGTGTGCCGATCTTGTCTTTCTTGTTTATACCAAACCATACGTGAGGGGTGGGGTGCCAGAGAAGAGGGGACAATAAAAGCCAGTGCTTCTTTAAATTCTTACAGGAAAACAGTCATTGCAAGATTGCTGTTGATGTTTTGTTTGCACCCTTTGTGCCAGTCTTTTTTTTCTGTAGGTCAATATTTGACAGCCAAACCCACAGCATGAGTACATTTTATAATTACTGTAAAACAAGATATTTTTCATGGCATGAAATTTTTCCAAATTGCCACTAGCATTCAATGCATGCTAGCAAAGAGAAGGATTCTGCGTACATTTCAATTTTGCAAATCTTGGTTCTCGCAAATATGCTCACAAATATTTCTGGTTTTACAGCACTTCATTTCAAGAGTTGCTGATGCCTTCTCCAGTGCTCGCTGTGCATTTTTTCCGTAGGCTTGCCTGATCTACCAACAACTCATCTCAGGGCTCATACTTCTGAAATTATCATAGAGTAGCTGAAAAGAATTACTCATCAGTGAACATTGCAGTAGTGAAGCAGAAAAAAAAAAAAATAAACAGAAAATGCCAGCATGTTTTGGAAGTGGCTATAATGTTGAACGGATAGTCGGCAAAATGAAGCCCCACACAAAATCCATCACATGGGACTGAGAGTGATAAGCTGTCCACATTTAGAGTAGTATGCATCCATTATCAAGGCCGCTGTTGCTCAGAAGCTCATTAACATAAATGTACTTTATGAACTCTCACATACTCGTATGACTAGATGCAAATCAAGAGCTTGATGGTAACATAGTTGACCTTTTTTTTTATTGTATTATATGAAAAAGTGCATGTTTCCTTGACCAGTTTATACTGAGATATGTTCAGGTTGATATTATTGACCTTCTCATCTGGAAGAGCTACTTGTTAGTCCAGTTCCTGTTTTCCTGTCCAAGAAAAAGTATTTTTGTAAGATTCCTGTTTGTATTTTCCATAGTTCTACTAACTGTGGTGGCACAAATTGGTATAGAGTTTCTCTTTCTAGTGAACTAAGAATTCTAAAGGGGGGGGGGGGGGGGGAGTGGGGTTGGGGTGTTCTCTGTCGCCCCCAGCTGGGTTACCTCGGTTCTAACACTCATTTTTGATATGTCTGGCAGGTCCTCCAGTGCTGTGCTTCCCAACCGTTAGGCCACAATGTTGTCCCCCCCCCCCCCCCCCCCCCCAAAAAAAAAAAAAAAAAAAGTATCTGTATTCTATCTATGTAAACTAGGCCTGAAAAAAAAAACACACACAAACAAACAAACAAACAAACAAACAAACACACAAACAAACAAACAAACAAACACACAAACAAACAAACAAACAAACAAACTTTTAAGAGCCAAAGTGGGCCTCGGGTTACAAAGGGTTGGGAAACATTATTCTAGAGGTTCTCCAGAATTTCTCCAGGTAAAGGGGACTCTACTCCAGGTGGAGGACAGTACTTTCTCCGCTCCAGGAGCTGGGTACTACACTGTACCTCGCCAATGGGGGTTGGGGGGGGGGGGGGTTGGGGGTGTTATTCCAGGAGGCATAGTACTACAATGAGAACATAGTTATCATAGCAACAGTCCATCATAGCAGCAGACTGTCTTGACCTCATGCTCGTCGTTTTCCAGGCCACTCACCGCTCCCGGTGGTGGTGGAGTGGAGGAGGCGAAGTGCAACAATTGTATCACCCAATGAGATGCAAGTGGGTCAGGAATGTCGCAGGTTCGCTCTGCGAGACAGACAAGAGATGCGGAGCCAGGGGCAAGGGAGCATATCATCCATTAACAAAGAGATGGACCGAGAGAGAGAGAGAGATAGAGAGATAGGGAGATAGATAGATAGTATAGATAGACAGAAAGATAGATAGACAGAAAGATAGATAGATAGATAACTAGATAGATAGATAGACAGATAGATAGATAGATAGATAGAAAGATAGATAGATAAATAGATAGATAGACAGATAGATAAATAGATAGATAGAAAGATAGAGAAAGAGATAAAAAGATAGATAGATAGAGAGAGAGATAGATAGATAGAGAGACTAGGGGGAGAAAGATAGAAAGAGAAAGGGGAAGGGAGTGCCTCTAAGAAGAAAGGTGTAGAAAGAGGAAAAGGAAACAAATACAGAAGAAAACAGATAGACAGGTTGTAGGCATACAAAAAGATGAAAAGAGTTAGAGACAGAGATATTTGTGGTAGAAAAAGTGTTTCTAGAAAAAGAGATATTGTGGTAGAAAAGTGTTTTGAGAGAAAGAGATATTGTGGTGGAAAAGTGTTTCGAGAGAAAGATATATTGTGGTAGAGATAGAAGGGGAAGGAGAGAGAGAGAGGAGCAAATAGGAAGAAAGGTAGAAGAGACAGACCGACGCTTTGATACATTGAAACAGTGATTGAAACACTTAACTCAAGCGTGAGGACAGTATGCCGCAGACCTTAAGAAAAATTAAAGTGTGATGGTAAGGTATTTCTGATTTCATCCTAATTTTTGTTCTCATTTTATATTTCAAACAATATGAAGACATAAATTCAATGAGGCAGGATTATACAGATATAGAAAACTTGTCATCTCAACATAGTTAAAAAGTCTGAAAGCATTCTCTGGACATTTTTGAAAGACACAACCATACACCATAATCTAGAAAACAACAACAACAAAACAAAACATAACGCAAGAAGTGAAATGAATTAATTTGAAAAAGGCAGGATATATCTATTGCAGGTGATGGTTGATATTTATGGCATCTTGTGAAACAGATGATGCAATATTTGGGAGTCTGGACATAAACTGTCCACCCAAGACTTACTATTGAAAGAGAAATCAGAAACTAGGCGGTTGTTTAACCTATTGAAGACTAGTTCCAAGTATACTTGGCCAGGTGTCTATAGGAAATACGAGTTACAGCAAAATCAGCTTGTCCTCAGTGGGATAAATCTCTGCTGGTTATAAATCATGCTCATCCGTACACATGATTGGAAACTCAGTTATCATTTTGGAATCGACAAAATGAATAAAGAGAGGACTGGAACTGCACCAAAAGTGAAACAGTTGTTAACGTAGATGAAAGAGAATGTGTGAAGTAGACAGACAGAAAGATTGATAGATGGATCATTTGTATATATGCTTGTGTGTGTGTGTGTGTGTGTGTGTGTGCGTGTGCATGTTTGCTTTTGTGTGCATGTGGGTGACAGAAACAGAGAGAGAGAGAGAGAGAGAGAGAGATAAAGATAGGAGGAGTGAAGGGGAGAGAAAATGTGAGTGAGAAATGGAAAGTGTACCAGGAAGGGACGAGATTCGCTTTCACCCATTTGGTACATCAGATATTGATTGCTTAATAATGTCACCTTTGTGAAGCCGACCCTTGTCATGCATCATGTGCGGTAAGTGGTGATTTGGGGGCCCCGTTTATTTGGCGTGCGATCTTTAAGGACGTAATGTGCTCGGAAGGAGTATGGCTGCCGGCTGGCACCAATTTGATTCATTTCTTAGTGAAGCAAATCAGCTGGATAGCAGTTGGATAAAGTGTGAATGAGACTGCATTGTTAACTGGCTTGAGCATCACTTTGGCTTGCTTCGGTTGATAGCTTTATTTGAAGATCTAGATGCAGTAATACCCAATTTTACTTTTTGCAGTACAGTATGTTTTGTCCTGGTTTTTTTTTTTTTCGCCAAAAAAAAAATACTGCAGGTTTCGTGGAAAATATTGTTCTTCGCAAACTATGTTAGAACATAGAATGTTCATTATTGGAAGGTAAAAATACTGTTCTTCTATCACAATACACTGTTTCAGCACTCATGATAGTGCAATGTTGTTTACAAGATTGGAATCCATGTGGATGAGGGGGAACCCTCCCACTTTCCATCACTTTTAAACTTTAAGTTGTCAGGATTTTCTTCGGTATAAAATGAGCGTCTGGGTTGACGTAACTTGAGGTCAACCACTGACAACCTCTAGCATGTACTTAAATTCCAGGTTGGAAACAATGCATAAACTTTTAGGGATATATTTTACTCTCTTTTTTTTTGGGGGGGGGGGAGGGGATTTTATTTATTGCTTCACACATCCCCCTGTCATCCTCTAAAGTTCTTTGAATCAAGTTTATCAGCTAAATATAGCATGATGTCAGAATGTGCGGGTAGCATGGAGGCATTTCCATTTCAAGACACGGCAGTGGTTTGCAAGCAACTATTTTAAAGGGACTGGACAGTACTGGTTGAGGTGAGGATTCAGCTTGTAACATTTTGCGAGATATTTAGAAACCACTTTATGAAGTGTGCAAAAGCATACAATTCTATACAGGGGAATCAAAAGTTTGTTAGATGAAAATCGGTTTTGAAATGACTGAGATGTCCAAGATCAAGTTAAAACAAAGAGATCCTAATAAAAGCCGTGCCTGTCAATTTTATTAGGATCGCTTTTTTTTTGATACCTCAGCCATTTCAAGACCAATTTTCGTAGTTGTTGTTTTATAGAAAGGAAGAAGAGAGAGAAAAATGGGGCCCTATAAAATTTTTCATAGAATTTTCATAGAATAAACATTGAATCCTTCTTGGAATTACATGCTCTTTCATATTTCATGAGAGGTTTCTCATTATCTCTCCCAAAAATGTTACAAACGTGAAGATATTAATCTCAACCAAAACTGTATGTTCCCTTTAAAAGCCAGTGCAGCGTGATACTAGTAGTCAGACAATTGCCTTGAAAAATGCGGAATATGGTGGGCCACTCTTGTTTCTGTTTAGGCTGGACTACAGTTTTCTTTATGGGCCTTCATTCTACATGCTCAGCTCAGCTGATATTTCTTGGCCATGTCTCGGATGTTATGGAAAGCGGCCTCGCCAGTAGCCATTTTGAATTTCAGCATTGGCACACCTGCTGTGCTACTGCTCATTTGCGGGCAGAACCTCCGATATCTCTTTTCACGCTAAGCAAACAGTATAAAAATGTTTGCAATATTCCACGCACGGGCTGATGTGACACTGTACAATGTTAAGATGGGAATAGATAAATGTGTATCTGGGATGTGGCCATAGCATGGCCGATCGCTCTTCCAGGCTTTGCCTCTAACCCCTCTGTTTCCAGTCAGCCGAACCTGGTAACAGACCGCACCATAATTTCATGCGATGCTTGCACAGGTCACTTGAAACGGTATGCATGGGCCTGTGAAATGTGGTCGCATATGTAACAAATGTCCTTAAAGACAAATGTCAATGTATTGAAATTACGGTAGGTGGATTTTTTTTTTTTTTCTTATTATTATTCTTCTTGTAGAGACAATGCAGCGAAGAAACACTGCCTACGTCTGTGATGCATTGCAATTGAAATGCTAAGTGTCGAACAAGGATGCACCTTGTTTTGCGCACGGGATGAGAAGTGACCTTCTTGCAGATAATTAAACACGACAGATGACGGCCCATCCTTGTGGGGGATTTCTTCCAGTCGTCCTGCAACATATGCAAGCTGCAGTTATTGTGCAATTTGACTCTCCCTGTACACAATGTGATTATGGCGTGGCTCCCATGGTCATGCATGACTCTTGTTTTGCTGGTACCGTATGAAAAAATAAAACAGATTATTTGTTTGTTTCTTTCTTTTGGCTTTACTAGGAATTCTGCTTCCTGCATGGATAGTTGCTGTAAATGATTAATCTGTATTTTTTTCCCAGTCACCTTCAAAGCATAGAACAAAATGTCTAACAGGAGTGTGATTTCCGGTCTCAAGCACGGTCATTAAAGGGATGGGGTAGTATTGGTTGAGGTGAGGATTCAGCCTTTAACTTTTTGCAAGATACTGAAAGAAACCATTTTATGAAATGTTAAAGAGCATACAATTCTAAAAGGAATTCAAAGATCGTATGGTGAAGTTCGGTTTTGGAATGGCTTAGATATCAAAAAACATTAAAAACCCCAAAGTGATCCTAATAATGGGTGGGTCCCACCTTTATTAGGATTGCTTTCTTTTTGATATCCTAGCCATTTCAAAACCAATTTTTATCAAATAAACCTTGCATTCCTCTTAGAATTATATGCTCTTTCATATTACACGAGAGGTTTTTCATTATCTCGAAAAAAAAAAATCATCATCAAAAAAATGTTGGAAACCTGTAAACCCCATCTTAACCAAAACTGTACCATCCCTTTAAAGCGTGGGATTTGTCTTTAATATCAGATAAATAAATTCTCTTTGTTCTGTTTCTTGTCTTTCCTTGTTTTTGTTTGTTTGTTTGTTTGTTGTTTGTTGGGGGGGGGGGGGGTAGTGGCTAGAGTACTTCATTAATGTCATGGAGTATCATTTCCCCTGTGTAGGCGAAATGAGGTTGCATGACAAAGCTGTTAACACCACAGTTGAATTTCAATGCAGTAAGGGGCTAAAAGTATTTTACATATTGGCACTGTAACGTTTCCACATAGCGTGTGCAGTACAGCATGGTGGAGCTGGAGGCATCAGAGTCTGTTGGGAGGGGTTAGTGTCCATAGCAACATCTTTACTATGCCCTATGCCTCAGCATAGCATAGCATAGCACAAAGGAATGTGCATAGCACAACGTAATGTGCATATAAAAAGCACAATTGATGTAATATGTAGAGCACCAAGTAATATGAACAGCACACACACAAAAAAATATCATGACATGATGTGTATAGTCCAATATGATATGTACTATAGCGCAATGAAAGTGCAAATTAATCTGTATAGTACAAAGTATCATGTCAAACATGTAGCAAAAAGTAATGAATGTCAAATAGTAATAATGTGTCAGGTTTTGCCGTGAGTTGTCTTCCAAAGATATGAAAATAGTACACTTTTTGCTGCCAAGCATAGAAATACAGATTGAAACTTGTTGTTGTTGTTGTTGTTGTTGTTGTTGTTGTTGTTGTTGTTGTTGTTGCTGCTGCTGTTGCTGTTGTTGTTGTTGTTGTTGTTGTTGTTGTTGTTGTTGTTGTTGTTGTTGTTGTTGTTGTTGTTGTTGTTGTTGTTGCCAATGTCCCTAGTCATTGTTATCAAGATCTGTGAAGGCTTTGACTTTTTGGATGATTAATCATGCTGTTTAATTGCACCAAGTTGGAACAGCCATAAAAAAATCAGGACACTTTATCACAGACATTTTATCATTGTATTCATGTGATTAGATCTTTAAGTGCACATCATTTTTCTTCCACCGGGCTGAGGAGGCAGAAATGGCACGTCAGTCATCCGAACCTGTTTTCTTCGCTGACCTTTCCGTGAACATCAAGTATAATTGTCTATTTTCATGGTTGTGAACACTGAAGATAGCCGAAGATTGAGATGAGGCAACCCCGTCTTCACTGGATTATACAGGGAATAACTAGAAATTGTTAAATGTGGCCTCAATTTCTGTACAGCCACCATTGTGTCCATGTACAAATGCAGCTAGGATTATTCATCTTGACTACCTGCTATCAACTTTTATGTGTAATATTTTTATCAACTTTCTTTTTTTTTTCAATCAGTGTATCTTTTATCAACTTTCTCTATTTTCAAGTCAGTCTGTCTGTCCATCTGTCTGCCGATACATTTATCTGCCTACCTTTTTATCTCTTTAACTGTCTTATCAATGTTTCAGTTTCCATCATATCTTTTTGATCATTTATTTGTTCTGTACATCTCTACTATTAAAATTTGATTAACAGTGGGGGAATTATTTGCCCTGTTCTGTGGTATTAAGAGCACTGAAAACTGTTTGATACAGAACCAGCATTTAGCCACATTCTGCAAATTAGCGCCTTTCTTGCAGCTGAAATGACAAGCAACCATTGGGACTACTAAAATTTCTGTGGGGTGCCGTTCTGTGTTGCCTTCATTCATTACCCATGTGGCAGATGCATGGGAATTTTGGCAGCGTTTTGGTTTAATGAGTGACGTGCGCCTAATCACTTATCTGATTGTTCCTAGCCTGGATGAGTCATGAATGGGGAGCCTTGTATCGTAACTCCCCGGTCTTAAACTTGGTACGCGTGCTGTTGGGCTGTGTAGGTATGACAGCATACAGGAATCAGGGCACATTATGATCAGTCTTTCTGTTATAACACATTTGCCCCTTTTCTGGTAGTTGAAGGTACTATCTGAGAGAGGAAGGGACCCCCACCCCTGGGACCTCTCCCATTCCCCCCCCCCCCCCCCCACACACACACACAAAGCCAGCCTCTGCTGCTTCAGTGACCTTTGTTTTATTGGCTTCTGACCTTAAATTTTTCGATAAGCGTCAGTTTTACAGACGGCAATGGGGTCATTGTACCTTTTAAGTGAGGACGCTGTGATGTATTTCCAGAGTACCTGATCCATATCTACTACACACATACACACATCTATGCACACACACAACACTGTACAATATACTAGTAAGTAGTATAAAATGCACACAAGTATACATCCTGACATACATACAGTATGCAGACTTTACAGAGACTTCTAATGTTGACCTGACTGCCATGTAGTTGTTGTTTTTTTTTTTAATATAATTTTCACCAGCTCATTGGAAAATTGAAATCCAGACAGTTTTCAAGATGCTGTATAGTGTAATAACCTTGCACACCAGCACCTAACTGATGGCATGGAGTTATTCTGCTGACCATTCTAGACTTACAGAAATGTGTCCAGACTAATTATTGTGACACCTGTTCATTGATGTGGTCTGCCCCTGGTTCACGCCCATTCAGTAATGGATTACATTAAAGGGTGTGTACAGTTCTGGTGGAGGTGAGGATTTAGCTTTTTAACGTTTTGCAAGTTTTTCAGAAACCACTCTATGAGATGCCAAAGAGCATGCAATTCTAAGGGGCATCAAAAGTTTATTTGATGAAAATCGGTTGTGAAATGGCTGAGATATCCAAAAATAAGGCGAAACAAGAGATCCTAATAAAAGGCGTGGCCTGTCGCCTTTTACTGTACATGCTATATATTTTGCAGGGGTTTTATTTTCGTGAATTTCGCGAGTCGGGAGCTATTCGCGAAATTAACAATACGCGAAAATATTACCTTCCAAAATGAATCCCTTGCCTTGATGATACAAACATTTCAGTACTAGTATACCACATCACGGCTTACCGAACAGACCATACTGGTTAAGCTTGTTTACGCACGTCCACGTCTACTTACGAATACTGTAGAGAGCCAATCCATTATCGCAAGGGGACCACTCGTCAGAAATCTAGGGGACCACTCGTCAGAAATCTAGCGCGATGGACTTAACCACTTCAAAAATGTTGAATTCTAACTTACTAGTTCGCAGAGTTTGGCAAGACTTTTTCATGCAGTATATAACTAGTATCATTCTTATTTGCTAGTAAGTTGAAAATTCACACTTTCTTTGCCACTTCATATTTTCTCTGGTCCCTCAATCGGGAATTTAACCACTCGCGAAAATGTGTGACAGCGACAATTCGCGAAAATTTATGTAAGCGAAAATTATAGCGTATACAGTATTATTATCCCTTTTTTGGATATCTCAGCCATTTGAAAAACAATTTTCATAAAATAAATGTTGAATCCTTCTTAAAATGACATGCTCTTTCATATTTCATAAGAGGTTTCTCCTTATCTTACTTTAGATAGGAATGTTATAAACCTGAATCTCCACCTCAACCACTACTGTACAGTCCCTTTAACATTTGCAATGTGTGTCCACGCTTTGCTGCTCCACACATGCGTTGTGAAAAGGCCAGCATTTGTAATACTGTATATGCTGCATATTTGTTTTATTTTTTTGCAAATTTTGCGAGTCACGTGCTATTCGCGAATTTAAAGACATACAAAAATATTAACTCTAATCCAAACATGAACGTGACGTGCATGTACACTTGTATACATTTCATCATCCAGTACTGTACTTGATGATCGTAAATTTAGCCACTTGCAATTTAATTGTTGGGAAGTCGCAAGTCATAAAAAATTAGACTCGCTGAATATATGCTGTATACAGTACAGTTACCCTTTCTGTGACATTCAGCGTGGTCAGTGTGTACAGAGCTATGATGTTTTCTGTGCTGATTGACTCTCAAAGCGCACACAAGGGGTATTACAAGGTACTGCAAGTGTGTCCTCTCACAAATACACACACTCAGAGATATGCACACACTTACAATGTACAAATGACTTCTAAATGTCTGGTATGCCCATGTAATATGAATGCAACTGCACTGTGACATCGCAAAACACATTGCAAAATACGGCAGTATTTTGTGTGGTCATGATACTAATCTGTACTGTAGTCATAATACTACTAATGCAATTTACACCACAAAATACATCAAGAAATACCTTTGTATTTATTAAGGTGTATATTCAAACTTTGCAAAAAAACAAACAAACAAACAAACAAACAAGAAATCTTTATATGCTAGTGAGATATGAGAGGAAATTGTATCCCCAAACACCAGTGATTGCACAGTGATGTATGTATTACGTGACCCGGCACACTTCCTTTCTTTTTCCCCGTAGATGTGCGCGTGCACAGTGCATACCAGAAATACCACGCTATTTTGTGAATGAGAACGGTACCAAGTACATTATCTTCGGTGCCTATTTACCGTGGTATTTCGCCAATGAGAATGTTGCCGAGAATTTGGAATACTGTGGAATTTAAATACCACGGTATTTCAAATATGAATGCACCTAATGTTTCTTTCATT